>NC_142082.1:137754178-138062647 GCF_054644295.1 Miniopterus natalensis | reverse complement strand
GATACAGCCGATCAGTGACTCTCATCATTGATGTTTCTATCTCTCTCTCTCCCTCTCCCTTCCTCTCTCTGAAATCAATAAAGATATACTAAAAAAAAAAAAAACTATACAGATTTTTGTGTAGCTGATAAGATTCTTAGTAGAGAAAATACTGTTTTAAAAATGCAAGTTGTAGGTTTTTGAAGGGCTACTACATAAGGTTAGATTTTAAGGCTTCTGATGTTAAATGTTTCATATATCTAATGGCTTCCTTAATTTCTTGACTTGTGTATGGTAACACAGCAAACTCATAGGAATTAGTATCAATAGTAAATTTGGGGGGGTTTAGAATGTTGCACTTTGGGTTTTTTAATTTTGTAATATTACAAATAAAATTACGTATGTTAAAATTTTTATTGCACCCTTTTACTATATAATTACAAGGAAAATAAAATGCACAGTAATAGAAGTTTTTTTGTTTGTTTATCTGTTTTGTTGGGGTTTTTTAAATATGTCTTTATTGATTTCAGAGAGAGGAAGAAAGAGGGAGAGAGAGAGTTGAAACGTCAATGATGAGAGTCATTGATCGGCTGCCTCCTGCACACCCCCCACTGCGGATCAAGCCCACAACTGGGGCGTGTGCCCTGACCGGGAATTGAACCACTATCTCCTGGATCCTAGGTTGATACTCTTCTGCTGAGCCACACCAGCCAGGAATATAGAAGTTTTTAAATACTGGTTTCACATAAAACTTCCAAATAAAATGTCATACTTATTAGAAACTTGAGCTTGCTTCTGAGAATATAATTATTATATTAAATTTGAGCTTGAAAAATGGCTAAATACCTCCTGATCAAGATCTTTAAGTACTGATTTCTTAAAATAATTGATGGCCATCATCCAAGAAAAGCACTCACAGAAGTGAGTGAAAAAAATGGAAAACCTTTTTCCACTCAAAATTATTCAACCATTGAAATTACATGTAAATACATGTTTACATTAACTCTTCTTTCACTAACAAATGGTAATGTCGAAAATTCTTGCAATTACGCAAAAGGATTTCATATCCAATCATACATTTTCTTTTTTCTTTTTCTTTTTTTTAGCTTACACAACAGAATTCTATTTTTTCACAGTTCTGGAAGCCAAAACTCCGAGATCCAGGTGTCAACAGGGTTGGTTCCTTCTGAGAGCTGTGAAGGCCTCTCTCCTTGATTTGTAAATGGCCATCTTATCCTTGTGTGTCTTTTGTTTTATTGACTGATTAATTACAGTTGGCATATAATATCATATTAGTTTTGAGTGCACAGCATAGTGATTTGACATTTATATACCTTACAAAGTGATCACTCTAATAAGTCTAGTACACACCTGACACCGTACATAGTTATTACAATATTATTGACTATATTCCCTACGCTGTACTTACAACTGTGCCTGCTTCCAATCACACTTTTTCATGTCCAGTGTATCGATACAGTGCTATTGGAGCTCTAATGTGCATACAGCCACCATGCAGCCAGTTCATATACCACAATAGGGTTCATTAGCAGGTAATAGACAGAAGTATTGGATATATATGAAGATGAAGATTCAGGACCCCCATGGAGAGTTTAGGGGATCCCCAGGACTCCTCACCCTCCAATCGCTGAAGGCCACACTCTGGGCTGTGCACTATTTCCTTGTCACATGAGCCCAAACTTCTCCACATCTCCCTGGGCCCCTCGTCCACAGTGGGCAGCAAGACACTTGGGAGCTGGCTGCTGGAGTAGACACCAGGGTTGCAGAGTGCCGCGTAAGCTGCAACCTAGGGAAGCTCATTGGCCTCACCAGCTGCAGGAACCTCAGGGTGCATCACCCACCCCTCTCTTGGGGCTTCCCACTGAGTAGCCCCAGGCAAAGCTATTTATGGCCAGATTCCTGGGAGCTCTGGAAGATCTGTCCATTCCACCCCACAATGCAGAAACCAAGGGCAAAGAGGATCTCACTATTACGGACACTTCCGATCCATATGGCCCTCTAGTGTGTCATATGTGCCCTTTGGGAAGCTCAAGTTTAATACATTCATTCAGAAAATACCATGCCAAGCTGTGTGCCAGGAATTTGCTGCAAAGGAGAATAAAACAAAATCATGAAGGAGACCAAAAATTAACAGGCAATTACAATTTATATGAGACATGTACAAACAATAACAGCAAGATAGGATGGTGAAGAGTATAAAGAAGAAGTCGCAAATCCAGCCTGAGAAGGCTCCAAGGAGGAGGAGATACCTTAACTGAAGTCTGCATAACAAGAAGTTTATTCAGAAGAAGTAAGGAAGGGAATAGAATGTGCAAAGGTCCTGAGGTGAGCAAGAGTGCTGCTCACTCCAAGAACTGCAAGACTCTCATTAAATCGAGTATACTCGGCAATGGGAAAGTGACAAGAGAGGAGGGAGATATGCAGTGTCCAAAACTGTTGTGGTTTGAAGAGGCCTAATTAACCATACATCTCTCACTTTGGGTTCTCTACCAACTAGGAAAAAGACACTGGAGTTAGGGAGCAAAAGATCAGCTTTACTACTAACCAAGCTGAATTGGAGGATATGGCTTGAACCCAAGGTCAAAATGAGCTTCCTACTCTCTACATTTACCACACTTCCCCCCCCCCCCCGGCCCAGTTACCAGCACAGAATCTATACAAATGACAGGTCACTCCAATCAGGCCTGACCCAAAGCCCACCGCCTGAAGGATGAAAGAGCATGTGCACCCTAAGACAGGCCTACCTGAGAAAGAAAGCCAAAGAGGGCTTACTCCGTGCATGCACAAAAATGCTTTCTACAGTATCATAAGAAGCGAGTGATACACCTGAAACTAATACAAAATAATGTTGACAGTAAACTGTAATTGAAAAATAAAATTTTTTTAAAAAGCGAATGAGGGGCTAGAGAGAAAGATGGGAAGTATTTCTGCCTTTGCTCCCTCTGGAAGTGGAATTTTAATAATCCTTTCATCTTGTGGTAAACTTTAGAGCAGGGTGATAGGCTTGTTTCCATCTCCACCCAGTACAGATTGTGAAGGATGTTGTGGTCACTTGAGAATTCAGGGACTCATCCTGAGTGACAAGACCAGATTTGAGTTTTTAAAAGATCGTTCTAGCTGTGGTATGAGGAATAGATAATAGTGGCAGAAGAAGAAAAAAAGACATAGAGACTACTAACCAGTTTATCAGTCAGGTCAGGGTGTCTAGTTGCAAACAACAGATTCCACTCTGATCATCCTAAGCAGAGAAGAATTCTTCAAAGAAGATTTAGCAGAGGGGCAGAGGGGCAGAAGGCCAGAGTCCTCAGCTATGCAACCTGGGACATCACTCAACTATCCACACCACTGACACTAGGAGCTCAGTTCACACGGCCCTGCCCAGGGCATTCTGATAGCGCTCAGGACCAGACGACACAACTCTGCAACAGCTGTTCCCAAGAGCCAGACACCTCCTCCACACACTCTCCAGACTGTAAATTCTGCATCCCTCTGCCACAGTGCTCAGCTCCAAGCCAAAGTGTCATGCAGACCCGTCTAACTGGCGGGTTGGGTCCACGGTCACATGCTGATGCCCTAGCTGCAAAGGCAGCTGGGAAAGCAAGTTTTCTGGCTACTATTTCAGAGAGAAAGGACTCATGAAACAGAAAACTTCCCAAACATTAGAGGAGTGTTCAAGGGATTCTGGAAAAACAGAAAACAAGACAAATATCCATCAGTCACAGATCCCACTGCTGTAACTAAAGTCCAGGTGATTCCAGCACACTCTCCATTGAAAATAAGGGAAAATAGCAGTGCAGTGGGCTGGTAGAAATTTGGAGCATAAAGTAAGTGATAAGGGCCTGAACAGGAAGCACAGAAAGGCAGTTGAGTCAGAATAAATAGTAATAATAATAGCTAATATTGTTTGAGTACATACTCTATTAGTATAGTAGCATGATACTAACCTCTTGACTAATAATTATCTTATTTAGCCTGGCCAGGCGTGGCTCAGCGGTTGAGCATTGACCTAGGATCCAGGAGGTCTTAGTTCAATTCCCCGGTCAGGGTACAGGCCCAGGTTGTGGGCTCCATCCCCAGTTGGGAGTCTGCAGGAGGCAGCCAATCAATGACTCTCTCTCATCATTGATCCTTCTATCTCTCTCTCCCTCTCTCTTCCTCACTCTGAAATCAATAAAGATATTTTTTAAAATAAATAAATAAAATAATAATTATGTTATTTAATTCCCATAAAAATCCTATGTGGTAAGTACAGGGATGGATCCCAATTCTGTGGGACCTAACACTTACATAACTTGAGATGGCCTTATTTAATAAAATAAGACAAAAGTACAAATACAAAATTAAGTATAAATGTTTATTTTTAATGAAAAAAAGAAATTATCAGAATTAGGAACTTTTTTAAGTGGCAAATGCCACAAATGTCATACAATCCAGAAAAATAACGTTTTGGTTAATTAACTGCCTGGTCACCTCCATGATTCTTTTTATCCTACGTTTTCGCTGTGTATTCTTTGATTACCTTCCTATGCACATAACAGTGATTTTGTGATGCACTTTCTCCACAGAGATTAGAAATGATTTGTTTTTCCCCTAGCATGACTGATTGAGATTTGTATTCTTTAATTGATAGTGTAGAAAGGAATTTTTCAATTTCACAACTCATTATTGATTTTTTTTTAATATGTCTTTATTGATTTCAGAGAGAGGAAGAGAGAGGGAGAGATAGAAACATCAATGATGCGAGAGTCATTGATCGGCTGCCTTCTGCACACCCCCGACTGGGGATCGAGCCCAAAACCAAGGCATGTGCCCTGACCTGGAATCGAACCTCAATCTCCTGGATCTTAGGTTGATGCTCAATCACTGAGCCATGCCCAAAAGGGCTCATATATTACCTGCAGCTTTTCACAACGTTTCAAATTTTCCCGTGCAATGAATTATCTTAAATAGTCTATGAATTGACTTCACTCTTTAGCCAGTTTATACCCTTGAGGTTCTCATTGTAGTAGCATATTAAGTTTTGTTTTCTTCTTTGATGTCAGTGTTTGATATCTAATCAACAAGAACTCCAAATCTTTTTCTAATGTGTTGATATGACTCACCTCTCTTCATTAACTGGGTGGTGCTCAAGTTATCTATTACTGCATAACAAACCATGCCAAATCTAATGGCATGTAACAATTATTTTATTATGTTCATAATTTCTGCAGTTCAGGAATTTAAAGCACAACAGGGATGGCTTGTCCCTGCTCCACAATGCCTGTGTCATCAACGACACAGCTAAGGTAAGGTAAGAGAAGCGTGAAGCTACCTAAGGCGAGCCAGTCCCATTTCATCATGGTCTCCTCTTGCCTCCTCCCCCAGCTCAGAACAGTGAAGGAAAAGCCTCTCCCCTTGTCCTGTTCAGATACCAGCTCTATCAGGAAGTCATTCCTTGGATCTAACTTTGATGCCTCATAAATGCACTTCTAGGCCAACTATATCTCACCCAGTCCTTGGTAGATTGAGTTCATTTCCTCCTCATCAGATATTTTCTGTTTCATAAGAATATTAAGCCTGGCCGGCATGGCTCAGCGGTTGAGCCAGGAGATCCCAGTTTGACTGCCGGTTCAACTGCCTGTTTGATTCCCAGTCAGGGCACACGCTTGAGTTGCAGGTTCAGTCCCCAGGAGGCGGAGTGCAGGAAGCAGCCGGTCGATGTTTCTATCTCTCTCTCTTCCTCTCCCTTCCTCTCTCAGAAATCAATAAAGACATGGTTTTTAAATAAATAAATAAAAGTTCTGTAATGGTTTAAAAAAAAAAAAAAAAGAATATTAAATATTCATACCAGCCCATCCTTCTCTTCCCCCTGCCATCTAACCTCAACTCATTCCTGACTTTTAGTTCATTTCCTTGCTCTGGAAATTGGGCTGCCCTCAATTGGACTATAAAACAATAAAAATTCTTTTGGAGGGCAATCTGGCAATATGTCTTGAAGCTCCAAAACTGTGCATGTTTTGACTCAGTAATTCCATCTCTAGAAGTTTGTGCTCAGAAAAGTATACGTACAAAGATATAAATGCAAGATATCTATCTCAGGGATATTTGTAACAAAGAAGATTTAATTCCAATAATAGGAGATTGCTTTAAATTACAGCACTCTATTGCACATCTGAAAGTCATATAACTAATAGAACACTGTATATCCACTATACTTAAATGTTAAAATTTTAAAATAAAATAAAGAATATGTGAAAATAGCCCGGCCGGGCATGGCTCAGCAGTTGAGCATACACCTAGGATCCAGGCGATCGGGGTTCGATTCCCAGTCAGGGCACATGCCCGGGTTGTGGGCTCTATCAATGACTCTCTCATCATTGATGTTTCTGTCTCTCTCTCTCTCCCTCTCCTTTCCTCTGTCTGAAATCAATAAAGATATATTTTTTTAAAAAAGAATATGTGAAAATATTCCCGGCGGGGCATGGCTCAGCGGTTGAGCGTCGACCTAGGATCAAGGCGATCAGGGTTCAATTCCCGGTCAGGGCACATGCCCGGGTTGAGGGCTTGATCAATGACCCTCTCATCATTGATGTTTCTCTCTCTCTCTCTCTCTCTCTTTCTCTCTCTCTCCTTTCCTCTCTCTGAAATCAATAAAGATATATTTTAAAAAATAATAAATAAATAAATAAAAATAAAAATAAATCAATGAATTATAGTACATTCATATAGTAGGATACAATATGGATATTAAAACCATACTTTAGAAGCCTACTTATGTGGTAAAATGCTGCAACATAGCTTAATGAAGTAGAAAATAGAGGTTATAGAACAATTTAGACAATATAATCCCATTTTTAGTTCTTAAAAACCTGTATATATACATATACTATACAGAGAGAAGCCACACTGCAATAATTTTCCAAGGACATTAACATCAAAATATTAATTTTTTTTTCTTCTGGATGCAAAATTCTCTGCAATTAAGACTGCTAATTTATGCCCTGGCCAGTGTGACTCAGTTGGTTGAGCATCGTCCTGTGCACCAGGAGGATACCAGTTCAATTCCTAGTCAGGGCACTTGTACAACTTGGGGGTTCAGTCCCAAGTCTTGGTGCATATGGGAGGCAGTCAATTGATGTTGTGCTCTCGCGTTGATGTTTCTCTCTCCCTCTCCCTTCTTCTCTCTCTAAAAATCAATAAACTATTTTTTTTAAAGAGTGCTAGTTTTGTAAACTAGGTAATTTTAACTAAAGCTATTTTGAAGGTTCTCATCTATTGTACCTTGAGAGTGATTTGCCTGCGTGTACTGCTCCCTCCTGAGACTTACTGCTAAAGGCAAGTTTCTGAACAAGCAAGAACTGCCTTCCCAGGAAAAGTAAAATGGTCTAGATCCCTCTGGCCAGCAAATTAAAGTGGACTCCAGGTAGAAATAGTGGACAGTTTGCAAGAAACAAAAGCATTATCTTGGGAGCTTAGGGGCCTGATCCAATCTTCCCATCTGTCAGGGGAGAGAGGTGTTTGTGCATTTCTGCTGCATGACCAGAGGAGGAAATGAAGAGCCAGTCAGCCAGCAGCTGAGAAAGAAGCTAAGGAGAGAATAGCAACATTTCAGGGGTCCCAGGAGAGAAGCTGTAAGTCAGAGGCAAAGTAACTAGCCAGATGTTTCCAGACCTAAAGCAGAACCAACCAAGATGACGCTTAAACTGCCAAAGCCAGGCCAACCGCTCCCTGCCCCCATTCCTTCCCTGCCTCCCAGTCACCCCCATCAGGCCTCGCACCTGGAGCAAAGGAGGTGACTAATATGAGAGACAGAGACTTGCAGTGAGGAGATTGGGAGAAGGAAGAGTGGCGTCCCCAGGAATCATAGCCCCAGGAAGGTACCCTGAGCCTCAGGGGAGACCAGGGATTGCTCAGTCATCACACAGCTGGGCACAGCTGCCTTCTCTCCTCAGCCTTCCCTCAAGTGCATGTTTCTCAGCTCTGCACCTACACACAAGTCGGGTCAAGGCCCATGAGCAGAGCTCTGAGCATCGTGTCAGTGCTTTGGGCCCATGAGCTATGCAGGACAAGGAACCCCACACACCCCACGCAGAGCTGGCCAGGTTCCTGAGGACTGCAGTTCCAGCTTCTCCCTTCTCCTTGAAATTATTCAAGGATCAGGCCCTTATCTCCAAGAACTTGAGGGGATCAAGGGCTCCAACGGTATTTCTTCAGGAGCCTCCTCATTGCCCCCGTGACCTCCTTGTTCCTCAGTGTATAGACAAAAGGGTTGAACATGGGAGTGACAACTGTGTAGAAGAGGGCAAGGATCAGGTCTGCATCCTGAGAGGAGCCTGCCGAAGGCCTCATATAGGCAACAGTCCCAGTCCCAAAAAAGAGCGTGACCACAAACAGGTGGGAGGAACAGGTAGAGAAGACTTTCCGACGCCCCTGGGTTGTCGCTATCCCGAGGATGGTGGCAAGGATACAGGCATAGGAGGCTGTGATCAGTAAGAAGGGGGTCAGGATAAAGGCTACTGTGAGGGCAAGGTTGCCCACTCCAGCCCAGAAGGTGCCTGCGCTAGCCAGTCTCAGCACAGGCAGGATGTCACACAGGAAGTGATGGACTGTGTTGGCACCGTGGAAGGGCAGCGTGAAGATGAAGATGGAGTGCGTGGTGCCGGCGATGATGCCCATGAGGTAGGAGGCCCCCACCATGCTGGCACACGCGCCCCGGTTCATCAGGGTGGTATAATGCAGCGGCCGGCAGATGGCAGCAAAGCGGTCGTAGGCCATGGTGGTGAGCAGGCAGCATTCGGTGATGCCAAAGAGGGCAAAGAAGTACATCTGGGTGAAGCAGCTGGCAAGGGGGATGGTGGGGCAGGAGGAGAGGAGATCGGCCAGCATCCTGGGCACGATGGTTGTGGTGTAGAAGATCTCCACCACGGAGAAGTGGCAAAGGAAAAAATACATGGGTGAGCGCAGGACAGGGTCGGCCAGCGTGAGGAGGATGATTACGGAGTTGCCCAGCAAGGTGACCAAGTAGATGCAGAGCACCCCCCAAAACAGAGGGCCCTGAAGGGAAGGAAACCCTGAGAACCCCAGCAAAATGAACGCAGTTACTGCTGTGTCATTGCTACGCCCCATGTCCCCAAGGACAGATGACGATGGAGCCAGGAGAGGGCTCAGGAAAGGTATGGAATCGCCCACAGGAACACCGAGTTACCAGGAGCGGGATGGTGAGCCCCCGGCTGCTGGCAGCTCCCGCCCAGGAACCCGAGGGCAGAAAGAAGGTACCCGAGGGGAGCTGAGGATGGGGCCTTCCCGGAGGTTGGGAGCTGGAAGGTGGTTTGTTCCTCTCACCTGAGTTCTGGGTTCTAGGAGCAAAGAGCTATAACGGGTAGAATAGCTCCATCTGCAGGTAGGCAGAAGGGTGGGTGAGCAGACAGAACACACGACGCTGGCAGGAGACTGAGGAAAGCTGGAGTGAGAACGAGAGCAAGGGAAAGAAAGAAAAGACGCGGATCAAAGGCTATAAAGAGAAGGCAGGTGGGGCTCTTACCTGCAAATGGGTCCCCGCGGCCCTCAGAATGCCCCTCCCTGGCTTCACAGCACAGAAGCTCAATCCCCTCAAGAGCCTGAGGCCCGAGCGGAGCATGGGGAGGGAAAGGAGGCAGGGAAGCTGACGAAGGGGGAAGGGAGTTTTGCCTGGTAACCAGGGAGGAGGAAGCAGCTTCCTTCTGCCTCATAAAATGCCTAAGCCCCCCCGAATTCCCTGCTCTCAAGCCTGCCCTTTGGAGTCCCCAGGCCAAGTTCAATGGAGAGACCACAAAGCAGAGGGGCCTGGGACGTATCCAGGGTCCTCAGGCAAGACCTGCATGAAGCTGGGCTCAGAAACCAAGTGTTCTGGCTCCCTGGCCAGAGTCTGTCTGTGGAACTGCTCAGCCCACTGCCCAAAGGCTGCTCTGGGTCCGTGGCCCCCTCCCAGAATTAGTCCCTAAGCTGGTTCCCTCATGAAAAGTAGGGAAAGCATTTTTTCAAAATCCTTTTGTAAAACAGTGTTAATACTCAAAGAAAAGAAACTGCTGAAAGAGTAGCAGGTCTGGGGAGAGGGGCTCAATCCTCTCCCAGGTGCTGAGAAAGATTTTAGAAATAGGAAAAACTCTCCCAGACCTCAGCTGGGGCAAAGGACACCCAACAGCAGGGAATGACTGAGGTGACCCGAGTGTACGCCTTGAGCACGAATGACTCAATGAATAAAAACTAGACAAAAGTCTGGCCAGAGTGGCTCAGTTAGTTGAGCATTGTCCTGTGCACTGAAAGGTTGCTGGTTCAATTCCTGATCAGAACACACACCAGGCTGCAAGTTCGATTCCCAACAGATCTTAGGTAATAATAGTATATTCATATTGGTTCATTAATTGTGACAAATGTATCATACTAATTTAAGATGTTACTAATAAAAGAAACTGGAGGTGGGGTGCACGGGAACAATGTGTATACTACCTTTACAATTTTTCTGTAACTCTCAAACTATTCTGAAATAAAATGTTTCTTTTAAAAAGTTAATTTATTGACATGGAAAGATATTCACAATATATTATTAAGTGATAAAAGCAAGGTAAAAAACAGTAAGTTCTCAATATAAAATATATATTCAGATAGATAGACATTAAGATATATATATACACCAAAGTATTAACAATGATAGACTCTGGATGGAAAGAACTTGGAGTGTTCATTATTTTCTTTTTGTTTTGTATGTTTTTTAACATATTTCTGATCCATTGATCAGAAATAGGAAAAAATCATGTATAAAACATTAAAAGATATGATGGAATTTGTTTAGACAGATTTTAATATTTTTAAATTTGTACTTTATTTTCAACAAATTATGCCTTTTTATGCCTTTGGAAATGTTTTTTATCAATAGTTTTATGTTGCAATTTGGTCAAAAGTGAATGTTTCTAATTGTCAGCACACATTTTTCAGATACATGCATCATAGAAAGGCCTGAGTCGAGCAAGTGAGGACACTTAGGTTGTTTCAGATTTATGATGTTGAGCATTTCTGCAATTTCCAATTAAAAGAAGTTATAAATAAAAAACAGAAGAGGGGATACAGAATGAGAAATGGATCCAAGAGGGTAAACTTTTTTCCTAAAGAGCAGCATAATTCAGAGGTTTGTTCAATGTGGGTTCACATCGCTCCCGTGTGGTGAATCTCCTAATGGCCCCATTCGCATAGTCCCCTCTCTGAGCTGTGCGTGTGGGGAGATGGTAAAGGAAGGTGCTGAAGATCTACTCGTCCAAACTCCAGTCTACAGAGGAGGAAACTGAGACCTCGAAAAGCTCATTTAGTTTACCCAAAACCGCTCAGTAAGTTCGGGGTGGAGCTGAGACCAGTAATAACATGTCATCTCTACCTCATCAGCCTTGGTGCATAAATCACCTCACTAATCCTGACACAGTGAGGTCTAATTAATCTTACCCTACAGACAAGCTAGTGGGTGAGAGAGATGAAGTATCTTGTCCAAGGTCACACAGCCTGACAGCAGAACTCAAACACGGTCTATCTGCCCCCAAAGCCAGAGTGCCTGAACACTGTAAACCCAGCCTCCAAACACAGTGCCCATCCTGCAGGTCTCTGTAATATGTCTGCACCTAGATCACAGAAAGAAGATGCCCTGAAGACATCTGCTCTAACTCCATCATGTGAAAAAAAAGAACACAAAGGCCAGGCCAGTGTTGCTCAGTGGTTGAGCGCCGACCCATGAACCAAGAGGTTACCGGTTTGATTCTCGGTCAGGACACATGCCTGGGTTTTGGGCCCACTCCCCAGTGGGGGGCGTGAAGGAGGCAGCCGGTCGATGACATTTCTCTCTCATCGATGTCTCTATCTCTCTATCCATCTCCCTTCTTCTCTCTCTAAAAATCAATAAAAACATTTTTTTTTAAAAGACACAAAGATGGAAGCAGGATGTGGTTTTTCTGCAGTTACAGAGGGTCAGAGCTAGGGCTGAACCCATGTTCCAGGCTGTTCAGCCTATGTCCTCTCTGGCCCCTGTTCTATCTGTTAAATACTCAGAAACCTAAGCATATACGTTCTTTTTCACAGGCTAAAGGAAAGAAACCATTATTTGTACAGTTGATCCTGGAAAATATATGGAGTTTGTATGATGCTGTCTTTTAAATGCCGTCTTTTAAAGGTTAATCTGCTGCGACTCTGTGTGCACGTGTGCATGTGTGTCTGCATGTGTGCCTTGTATGTGCACATGTATTACATACACATGTATATGTATGTGCAGGGACTATCCTACACATAGAAAAGTAGCCAGGAAAACCCATGAGTAATCCTCGCTGGGAAGAGGAGTTTCTCAGATTGACACCTGCCCCTCTATAGAGCCTGGGAGTCAGAGTTAGAGATCAAAGAGTTTTAAGGAAGAAAGGGGACACTGATAGCATAAGGCTCAGGACTAAGGGGTGCTTCAGTGGGTACAAGATCCCAGGGACATACTACCCTAAAGTCCTGTGTGCAAGGCCCAGAGGGACACATGAGGTCACTAGCAAGTCAGACATCCTCAAGCCACAAGGCCCCTTCTTCCCCCAGGGCAAGAAGCCCAGGGAGCTGAAAAAGAACCTGCCCCAACCAAGAAGCCTCTTTCATATTCCTGCCTCGGCAGCAGAACCCAGTGTCTGGGCCTCTGCATGGACCCGGGCAGGGGAGCAGGCACACTGAGGGAGGAGCAGAGATGGTATAAGAAACAGCACGGGCGCCCGGCCAGTGTTGCTCGGTGGTTGAGCATCCACCCATGAGCAAGGAGGTCACGGTTCCATTCGAGTCAGGGCACAAGCCCAGGTTGCGGGCTCCATCCCCAGGAGGGGGCGTGCAGGAGGCAGCCAATCAATGATTCTCTGTCATTATCGATGTTTCTTTCTCTCTCTCCCTTCCTCTCTCTGAAATCAATAAAAACATACTTTTTAAAAAAGAAGTATCACCTGCAGGAGAGGGGAAAGCGTGGCCGGGACAAGGGAGGCACTTCCCTGATGTCCCGGAGGTACAAGCGCGCTGGGCATCAGGAAGCTCATGCCAGAGAACCTGAGGGCAAGGTGTAAGGCAGCACAGGACAAAGGCACAGGCCCTGTGAAGACGTGTACCCCTGACAGCACAAGAGCCCACTCTCACCTCAACTAGGGCATTTCCATCCAGGTATTTATGTAGGTGAGGTGATTTCCACCAAGCCAGAGTTCACATTCCTGGAATACACCTGCTTGCTGTTCCCCTGCCTGGGAACCTTTCTCCACTTTCTCCTCCAGTTTACTTCCTGTCCACCATTCCAGGCCCAGCACAGAAACGCCTCCTCTGAGAAGTCTGCCCTGGTTCTCCCAAAGAAACCACACAGCCTTCCACATTTTATTAACTTAGTAACTTAAAACCACAAACATTTATGAACTCATGGTTTCTGAGTCAGGAATTGGGCATGGCTTAGCTGGGTGCCTGTGACTCTCACAAGACTTGAATCAAGCTATCAGCTGGCTGCCCTTATCTTAAGGCTCCCCTGGGGGAGGATCTGCTTTTAGGCTCACTCACGGGGCTTTTGGCGGGCCCCGGGTACTCACTGGCTGGGGACATCAGTTGCCCGCCATGTGGGCATCTTCACAGGGCAGCACGCAGCTTGGCAGCTGCCTTCCCTCTGAGTGAGCAAGGGAGAGAGCGAGAGTGTGAACAAGATGGAAGCCACAATCTTTCTGTAATCTAATCTCTAAAGTGGCATCTCACCACTTTTTCTGTGCAGTTAGAAGTGAGTCATTAATTCTAGGCCAAAAGGCCCAGGTTTCAAAAAGACTGTGACTTCTGTCTTGCTGGCTTTGTCTCATTCACTCAGAGGGGAGGATCTGTCATGTGTGCTGCCTCACAGAGAGGCCTAAACAGCGAGGAACTGAGGCCTCCACTTTCTCAAGGTGAAGGGATTACATGAGGGCTTAAATGCCAGGGGCTGGGGGTCGCTGGGGGCCAGCTGAGGGGCTGCCTATCCCACACGTCACAGTGGGCACTGCCTGAGCATCTACTGAATCTAGCACTAGGTTAAGCAATCACATTACTTAAATCCCATAATCCACCCAGTGAGCCAGGCATTTTTATTGCCTCTGCAGATGAGAAGGCTAAGGCCAAGAGAGGTGACGTGTGTGACTTGCTCAATGTCCCATTAGTCAGTGATCAACCCAGGATTCACACCGAGCCTCTGACCACAAGTCTGTGCCCTTTCTACAGCAACACACTGGACTCCTGGTTTCACCACCTGTGAGCTGTGTGACTGTGGGCACATTGTTTAAACTCTCAGAGACTCAGTTTTTCCTGTGTAAACAAAGATAATTCCAACCTCATAAGATTGTGGCAAGAATTAAATAACAATGTATGAATAGCGCTCAGCACAATACCTGGCATATAATAAAAATCAGCATTATTGCACATGAATCAGGGAAGATAGATAAGGGGAGTTTACTATGTCCATTTTCACCCTGGACTGAGAAGACAATAAAATGAAACAAAAAAATGCTACTTAAAGGATATCAAGATCAAAGAAAGTATGAGATTGAAAGCAAAATATCTTGAAAGTTACTGCTTTAAATCCCCTCAGGGATTCCTTTTATTATCTCATTCGGTCAAGTGGAGAGAAGATTTAGGAGGCCCTACTCTCCCAGCCTCAAGTGCAAGGAGTTGCTTTCTTGGTAGGGTCCTATGACCTTTCTCAGAACATTTTTATTCAGGTGAAAAGAGAAATTTGTTGGCTGGGATGTGTGTTGATGAGAGACATAAGGGGAGCCAAGTAGAGGGGGAAATGAACTGAAGAATAATATGAAAATGAGAGAAAAGGGACCAGTGGCTGTCAGCAAACCCCACAAACTTTAGAAGACAAAATTGGCCTCAAGTTGTAGCTGAAGACATGATTAGGCCCAAGAAACCAGAATTATGGTGACTTCCCCCACAGAGATCATGAAAGAAAACATAAGTCTGGGAAATTCATGTACCCTGACCCCCAGACCTTCCTGATTCTCCTGGGTCAAGCTTTCTCTATGTAGGGAAAATGTGTGAGGAAGATCTCATAGGTGCTAAAAGCTCCTGAGAGAGTGAGCTTGGGGCAGGAAACTGGCCTCTCCAATCCCCTGAGATCCTTTTTACTTTAAAAGTCTAAGCCGTAACTTGCATATATCAGATACAACTTAATTAACAAATACTTTCTCCCCACCGATGCTGTATAAGTTTTGATTAATTCCCTAGGGTCAGCCAAGTCTCTCTGTTTTCCTCAGGCTTGCTCCACAGCCTCAAAGCCCTCAGTGCCTCTACAACAGTAATTACCTCTCCCAGTGAGACCATCTCCACCAGCATAAGGGTAATCATGGCCACAGTAATTCCACAATTATTTTTGTCCCTTAACATTAAAAAAAAAATAAAGAGTTTACAGCCTAGCCATGAATAGAGCACCTCAGGGATTTCTTTTATTATCTCATTCGGTCTTCACAGCAACCCTAGAGGTAAGCCTAGCAGGTCTCACTAAGTAACAGGAAAACTAAGGAACCACATGACTGCAAAGTCACTTGGCCAACAAGATGGAACTGAGACTTGAAACCTAGAAGTCAAATCCCCTGCTTCCAGTCCAGGACACTCTACTATACCACCCAATCCTGCCCATCTTCAGACACCCTCTCCTACAAGCTCTGTCCCCACATCTGTGACTTGTCCTCCAGAAGTCCAGCTCCTTCCAATAACAAAATGCCACAGCATCCTACACAGCAACCCAGGAACAGTTGATCTGTTCTAAGAATCTTCCTACTTCCACCTTGTCCCCTCACCACCTAACAAGGCTTCTGCAAAAAGAGCAAGTACCCCATACTGGGAGTTCATTAATTCCTGCCCACAGTTCTCATTTCACCTCTGTTACACCACCACCACTCTGCCTCCTTCCACCTCCCATTTTCATCCCAGGGCTAAGGAGAAACTCTGTTTATATTTGTTTATTCAGTGTCTTGTTTCTTGTTGTACAACATAAATAGCTTATCAAGACAGATCGAACATCATAAGATGGCAAAAATTTTAAGTAGGAGCAAAGAAAATAAAGAGAAGAAAGTAAAATTTTTTTAAATGAAAAAGAAAGGTAGAGGTATAAAATGGAGCCAGGAATGTAACTTCAAAATGTAAAATATAAGAACTATGCCCTTCCCAAGGGTGGGCCACAAGTTTGGCTCAAAACTGTTTAGAAGACAAACCAAAAAGGGAAATCTGGTCCATTCCAGAGTTCACAGTGTCCCTGAGAGAAAACAGAGACAGACTATTCAGGGCAGTACAACTCTTCTTGGAGCTAAGACCAGGAAGAAGTTTCCCTGAAGGCAACTTCTAGAGAGATGACTGTGGTTCACCATCCTTACCATCGTCTTGACAGGGAATTTCCTAAGATGACTACTAAGAACTGCCCTCAGCATAGGGGAAGCAATTGCACTTCTGCAGTTGTGGGAGAGACTGGATACAGCTGCAGAGGTCCCCTCTGAGGAGCTAGGGGTCCCAGCCCCACACCAGGCCCCCAGCCCAGAGTTTCAGTGCCAAGAAGAGAAGTCCCCATAACTTCTGGCTGTAAGAACCAGCAGGGATAGAGGCTGAGGGAGGCCCATGCAGTTCCTTTTAAAGGGTTCACACATGGGCTTATTCAGACTCACTCTCTCTGAGCTCCAGCGATGGAACAGCAGCTTGAAAGGCACCAGAGACATACAGGGAGTAACTGAATTATCCAGGGTGAGAGCTGGGGTGGGGGGCAGCTTTCTCGCAGACAGAAGTGCTGGCAGAGGCTATTGTTCCTTTGATGAGCCCTCCCCTGACAGAGCCAGCAGACAGGCAGCATATCTGAGACTCCAACCTGGCTCATACACTTTGCTCTGACCTGGTGATACCCCTCTCCACTCAACTTTCAGGCCCACCCAAGTTGTTTCCAGTGGCTTTTCCATATGAATGGCCTGTCTTGGCTCATGCTTCAGATTTTTCTAAAATCTCAAACAAGTAGCATCTGTCCTCAGCATGCTCCATACCTCTTGCCAAGTGGCCCCAAACCCGGCACTAGCAGTAGCCAGCCTTGGTTCACAGCTTGGCCTCGCCTGGGCACCTCCAAACCCAGCACAAGTAGCAGCCATCTGCAGTTTGCTTTGTAGTTTATGCCAGGTGGCCCTAGACAGAGCATAGGTGGTGGCTGAGCTTGGCCCGCACCTCCCAGGAAGCCTCAGAGCCAGAGCACTGTGTGGATAGCTTCAGACCACATTGAAGGACCACCACTCAATCACCTCCACAAGCGACACACTCAAGGGTCAGATTCAGTGGGCACCAGAGTCTCACTGAAGTAAGTCCTCCACAGTGGTTTGTGGTCACAGCCAGCCCTTGCAGCTGAACAGCCTGGAGGTAAATCCCTCCCATCCACAAGCCAACAGCAATCAAGGCTCAACTACAACAGAATGGTGTACACAACCCACATGGGGGGGGATGCACCTGGAATGCCCAGCTTGGGAGATCAGGGAGGCTGTGCCACTGGACCCTACAGGACACCTACTACAAAAGGCCTCTCTACCAAGCCCAGGAGAAGTATCAGCTCTGCCTAATACATAGAAACAAACACAGGGAGGCAGCCAAAGTGAGGAGGCAAAGAAACATGTCCCAAATGAAAGAACAGTGAAACTCTAGAAAAAGAACTAAACAAAATGGAGACAAGCAATCTACCAGATGCAGAGTTCAAAACAGTTTTTATAAGGATGTTCATTGAACTTACGGGAAGAGTAGATGAACTTAGTAAGAACTTCAACAAAGAAATAGGAAAAATAAAAACAGTGATAGAAAACATAAAAAAATAACAGTCAGAAATGAAGAATACATTACAGGGAATCAACAGAGTATATGAAGCTGAGAATCAAATTAGCGATTTGGAATATAAGGAAGCAAAAAACACCCAATCATAACAGCAAAAAGAAAAAAGAATCCAAAAACAAGAATAGTGTAAGGAACCTCTGGGACAACTTCAAGCATACCAATATTCACATCATGGGGGTACTGGAAGGAGAAGAGAAAAATCAAGAAATTGAAAACCTAGTTGAAAAAATAATGACAGAAAACTTCCCTAACTTCTTGAAGGAAATAGACATTCAAGTCCAGGAAGCACAGAGAATCCCAAACAAGATGAACCCAAAGAGGCCCACACCAAGACACACCATAATTAAGATGACAAAGGTGAAAGACAAAGAGAGAACCTTAAAAGCAGCAAGAGAAAAGCAGTTAGTTGCCTACAGTTAGGAGCTCCCATAAGACTGTTAGCTGATTTCTCAACAGAAACTTTGCAGGTCAGAAGGGAGTGGCAAGAAATATTTCAAAGTGATGAAAAGCAGGGACCTACAAACAAGATTACTCTACCCAGCAAAGCTATCATTTAAAATCGAAGGGCAGATAAAGAGCTTCCCAGAATCCAGAAAAAGCTAAAGGAGTTCATCACTACCAAACCAGTATTATATGAAATGTTAAAGGGTCTTCTTTAAGAAGAAGAAGGAGAAGAAGGCCCTGGCCAGGTGGCTCAGTTGCTTAGAGCATCATCCCGATATACCAAGGTTGCAGGTTTGGTCCCCAGCCAGGGCACATATAAGAATCAACCAATGAATGCATAAATAAGTGGAACTATAAATCTCTCTCTCTCTAAAATCAACAAATAAAAATTTTTGAAAAATAGATAAAAAATATGAACAATAAAATGGTAATAAATACATAACTATCAACAATCGAATCTAAAAAAACACACAAAATAAACAAACAAGCAGAATAGAAACAGACTCACAGACACAGAGAACATTTTGACAGTTGCCAGATGGGAGGGGTGTTGAGGGGATGGGTGAAAAAGGTGAAGGAATTTAGAAGTACAAATTGGTAGTTACAGAATAGTCATAGGGAATATAATCAATAATATTCTAATAACTATGTATGGTATCAGATGGGTGCAAGTTTATTGGGATGATCACTTAGTAAGTTATGTAGTGTCTAATCACTGAGGTGTACACCTGAAATTAATATTATAATGTATTTCAACTGTAATTGAAAAATAAAAACTGATTTTAAAGAAGAAAACAAAACAAAAAATAATACAATAAAAATTAAGGATTACAAGTAAATAAATAAATGTAGAGAGGCAAAGAAGGGACCTAAGGGTTATTTTTATTTTACAGCTTTTTTTTTTAATCCTCACCTGAGGATATTTTTCCATAGCTTTTTAGAAAGAGTGGAAGGGGGAGAGAGAGAGAGAGAGAGAGAAGCATTAATGTGAGAGAGATACATCGACTGGTTGCCTCCCACACGTGCCCCAAAAGGGGCTGAGTCTGCGACTGAACCCAGAATTGAACCTCGGACCCTTCAGTCCAAGGGCTGACACTCAAACCACTGAGAAAAACTGGCCAGGGCTATTTTACAGCTTTTTTGAGGTAAAACTTATATACTATAAAATGTATTCATTTAATAAAAGTACACAATTCAGTGATTTAAAATTTCATGGGTGTAACCATCACCACTATCTAATTTTAGGACATTTTCATCACTTCAAAGAGTAACTCCATACTCATTAGCAGTCACTTTCCATTCTTCCCTCCCCCTGCCAAAGACTAACCTAGTGTCTCTCTTATGGATTTCCCTATTCTGAACTTTTCATATAAACAGAATCATGCACTATGTGATCTTTTGTGCCTGGCTTCTTTCATTCAGCATAATGTGTTCCAAGTTCATTCATGTTGTACCCTATAACAGTATTTCTATCCCTTTTATTACCAAATAATATTCCAGTGTATGGATATGCCATACTTTACTTATCCATTCATCAGGTTATGAGCGTTTGAGGTGTTCACACTTTGGGACAACTATGAATAATTCTACTATATACTTTCATGTACAAATTTTTGTGTGGACATGTTTTCAGCTCTCTTGGGTATATATATACCTAAGAGTGGAATTGTTGCATTATATGATAGCTCTGTGTTTGATATTTTGATGAAGTGCCAATTTTCCAAAATAGCTGCACTATTTTATATTCCCACCAGCAATGAATGATGTTTCTAATTTCTCCACATCCAACACTTCTCATTGTCTTTATTTTTTCTCTTGGCCATCCTGGTGGGTGTAAAGTGGTATCTCATTGTGGTTTTGACTTTCATTTCCCTAGTGGCTAATGATGAGCATCTTCCATGTGTTTATTGAACATTTGTATATCTTCTTTGGAGAAACGTCCTTAAACCCTTTTCCCATTTTTCAATTGGGTTATTTGTCTTTTTATTGTTGAGTTGTAAGACTTCTTTATATATTCTGAATACAAATCTTCTATCCTATATATGATTTGCAAATATTTTCTCCCATTCCGAACGGTCTCTTTTCACTCTACTGATGGTGTCCTTAGAAACACAAGTTTTTAATTTTGATGAAGTTTAGTATATAGCTATAAATTTCCTTTTTTGACACATTGGTTATTTTGGAATGTGTTGTTTAATTTCTACATATTTGTGAATTTTCCAATTTCCTTCTGTTATTGATTTTTCATTTAATTCCATTGTGATCAGAGAAGATACTTTGCATTATTTAAATTCTTTTAAATTAATTCAGTCTTATTTTATGATCTAACATACAGTCTGTTCTGGGGAATGTTCCATGTGCACTTGAGAAGAATGTGTATTCTGCTGCTGTTGGGTGAAATGTTCTATTAGGCCTAATTAGTTTATAGTGTTTTCATGTTTCCTATTTCCTAGTTGATATTCTTCCTAATTCTATACATTATTGAAAGTGGAGTATAGGAGGAAGAAGATGGTGGCGTAGGTAACAGCTGCACCCGCCGCCTCCCACAACCACATCAAAATTACAACTAAAATACAGAACCACCATCACTCAGAGCCTCCTGAAATCTGGCTGAACAGAAGCCCCACAACCAGGGAGCTGAAGAAGCACCAACACCGGGAGGAGGGGCGGAGACCCGGGCCGATCGGGGCTGAATCACAGAGACACGGCCACAGGCCCACACCCAGTGCTGCAATTGAAACCCAGGAGGGAATCTCGGCGGTAGGAGTTTCCCAGAGGAGTGAGGGGTCCCAGCCCCACAGCAGGCCCCCAACCCAGGGCTCCAGGGCTGGGAAGAGATGTCCCCACAACTCCAGGCTGTGAAACCAGAGGGTCGTGGGGGCTGTGGGAATCCCGGACTTTCCTCTTAAAGCGCCCACGCACGGACTCACTCAGACGCGCTCCCTCTGAGCCCAGCGCCGGCAGCAGCCTGAAAGGAACCTGGGACACTCGGGGAGGCACTAACCTGCCTGAAATCCCGGCGAGAGGTGGAGAGACAGCTTTCTCCGGGGCAGAAGAGCTGGCAGAGGCCATTGCTCCTTTGGTGAGTCCTCCCCACACACAGCCAGCAGGCAGGCACCATATTTGAATCTCCAGCACCTGACTCACACCTTCGGCCCCACCCGGTGATTCCCGAAGGCCCCTCCCCTCCCCACCTGCAGGCTCATCAAAGCCATTCCCAGGGGCTTTTCTGTGCAAGTGGCCTCTCGAGCCTCATGCTTAGGACTTTCCTAAAATCTCTCAAACAAGCAGCAGCGTGCCCCATACGGCTTGATAAGTGGCCCCAGGCTTGGCACTAGCGGAAGCCTGCATTCGCTCATAGCTGGCCTCTCCTGGACACCTCCAAGCCCAGCACAAGTAGCAGTCATCTACAGTTTGCTATGTAGCTCATGCTGGGTGGCCCTGGGCAAGGCACTGGCACAGGCTGACTTTGCACCTCCCGGGAGGCCCCAGAGACAGTGCACCTGGCAGTCAGACTCAACCACGCTGGATTACAACCCTACCACATCCACGAGTGACACACTCAAGGGGCGCACTTGGTGAACACCAAAGCTCCACTGAAGTAAATCCTGTCCATAGGGGTGTCTCCAGCACAGCAGCTCTCTGGCCGTAGTTGCAGCTGGTCCTCACAGCCAATTGGCCTGGGGGGCAATTCCTCCCAGTGATGCCAACAGCAACCAAGGCTCAACTACAACAGGACAGTGCACACAGCCCACACAGGGGAGCACCTAGAAGGCCCAGCTCAGGTGACTGGGGAGGCTGAGCCACTGGACTCTACAGGACACCTACTACACAAACCCACTCTACAAATTCCAGGAGACCTAGCAGCTCTACCTAATACATAGAAACAAACACCAGGAAGCAGCCAAAATACGGAGGTAAAGAAACATGTCACAAAGGAAAGAACAGAAGAAATCTCTAGAAAAGGAACTAAATGAAATAGATCCAAGCAAACTAATAGATACAGAGTTCAGAATAATGGTTATAAGGATGATCAAGGATATTAGTAAGAGTATGATGAAAATAATTGAGAAAATCGATGACATAATAAAGGACCAATTTGAAATGAAGGCTACACGAACTGAAATGAAGAATAATTTACAGGGAATCAACAGTAGAGTAGAGGACGCTGAGAATCAAATCAGCAATTTGGAACATGAAGAAACAAAAAACACTCAACCAGAAGAGCAAAAAGAAAAAAGAATCCAGAAATATGAAGATAGCATAAGGAGCCTCTCAGACAACCTCAAAAGGCCCAACATTTGTATTATTGGGGTGCCAGAAGGACAGGAAAGAGAGCAAGAAATTGAAAACCTATTTGAAAAAATGACAGAAAACTTCCCCTACCTGGGGAAAGAAATAGATTTACAAGCCCAGGAAGCACAGAGGGTCCCAAACAAGAGGAACCCAAAAAGGCCCACAGCAAGACACATCATCATTAAAATGCCAAAGGTTAAAGACAAAGAGAGAATCTTAAACGCAGCAAGGGAAAAGCAGCTAATTACATACAAGGGAGCACCCATACAACTGTCAGCTGATTTCTCAACAGATACTTTGCAGGCCAGAAGGGAGTGGCAAGAAATATTTCAAAGTGATGAAAAGCATGGAACTACAACCAAGATTACTCTACCCAGCAAAGCTATCATTTAGAATTGAAGGGCAGATAAAGAGCTTCTCAGACAAGGAAAAGCTAAAGGAGTTCATCACCACCAAACCAGCACTACAGGAAATGTTGAAGGGTCTTCTTTAACAAGAAGCTAATGAACAAAAGAATTTGAGGAACTAAATAGATCCAGAGACATTGATGCATGTAACAGACGATCCTATTTCAGGGGGAAGAGGGAAGAGGGGTGGAGGGTGGGAAGAGGTTAACCAAAGAAGTTATATGCATGTATGCATAACCCATGGACACAGACAATGATGGGGTGAAGGCCTGGGGAGGGGGTGGGAGCAAGGTGGAGGGGGTCAATTGGGGGGGAAAATGAGACACCTGTAATACTTTCAACAATAAAGATAAATTAAAAAAAGAAGAAAGTGGAGTATAGATGTCTAACTACCATTGTTGAACTGACTTTTTCTTCCCTCAGTTCTGTCAGTTTTTGCTTCCTGCATGTTGAGACTGATAGGTGGCTATACTAATCACACAAAAATAGAGTTTAAGACAAAATTTACTACTAGAGATAAAGAAGAACATTTTATAATGATTAAAAAAAGTATCTATCATGAAAGAAATAATCATTAAGTGGAAATAAAAGAAATTAGAAATAGAAAACAAGAAAATCAACAAAATAAAAGTAGTCTGAAAAGATCACAAAATTAACAGACTTTTAGCTAGACTGATGAAGAAAAAAAAAATCAAAGTAATTAAAATATGGAAGAAAAGAGGTAACATCACTACTGACCTTACATAAATGGAAAAGATTATAAGGGAACATTATTTGTCTAGTAAGCCCAACATCTGGCCTTCCTCAGGGAACAGTCCCATTGATGGCCAGTGGGGGGGGGGGGGCATACTCTACTGTTTCTCTGCATGTCTCATACTTTTTTTGTTGAAAACAGAACATTTTAAATATAAGGTGGCACCTCTGGAAATCAGATTTACATCCCCTCAGGGAATTTTGTTGTTGCTGTTTGTTTATTTGTTTTTGGTGACATTTCTGGACTAATTTTATAAAGCCTATATTCTTATTATGTATGGTCCCTTAAGTCTCTGCTTGGCTAGCTTAGCAGGCAGCTAATTAAACAGAGAACTCCTTAAATGCCTTCTCCCACCCCTCGTTAGGGGCTGTATGTGTGTGGTGCCATGCCTTCCACACTCCAGCAGTTTACAACTCTGGCTTACCCTTCACTTCCTGCTTGCACAGAGCCTCAGGGTCAGCCAGAGGTGAGAAATGTGCAGCCCTGTACATACATGTTGCCTTCTAGATCCCCAGAAACAAGTACATTTTTCAAAGTCCCCTATGGACATCCCCAAATTTCTTTTTAAGATTTTAGCAAATGTCTTGTTTGCCCCAATGGGTATTGCCATCTCAGATGGCTGCAATTTTTAAATAATGCCACTGATTATTTGACCAATGCCCTGACAATGGGGCTTTCCTCACTGACTACATAAAGACAAGCTCTGTGAATGGGGTTTGTCCAGGGATCTTCCAGACAGTTCAAATCATGACAGTTTGGGGGGAATCAACTCTTTGGGGAACTTGAACCCCTTATATCCCCTCCAACTGCTGCTAGGCTATTGGGCTCTGCAGTTACTATGGTTCTGAGACTGCTGGTTTCAAGGCTACCATGGAGCTGAGAAAAGAGGATGGGAATAGGTCCAGTTAAAATACCCCAAATTCACTGCACTTGCCAAAGTCAGCCATTTTTCTTGGGGGAAAAAGTGCTCCTCGGATTTTTATAAGCTTTTAATTATTTCTAGAACTCTGAAAAACTTGATTTTGACAATTTTTGTCAGTGTTCTTATTGTTTTTGTGGAGGGGCATATTTTCAGAGGCCTTCACCATTCCAGAAGTGCTTCTCCTGCTCTTATGTGGCTTGTCCAGGGATCTTCCAGACAAGTATTTTTTATTTTTGCTTGTTTGCCTATTTGGGGGGCTCTTTAAATATGTTTTCATTGATTTTTAGAGAGAGAGGAAGGGAGAAGGATAGAGAAATACAAACATCGATGAGAGAGAAACATCGATCGGCGGCCTCCTGCACGCCCCCTACTGGGGATCGAGCCCAAAACCCTGGCATGTGCCCTGACTGGGAATCAAATCGGTGACCTCTTGGTTCATGGGTCAACGCTCAACCACGGAGCCACCTCGGCCGGACAGTTTGTTTTTTAATCCTCACTCTAGGATATGTTTTTATTGACTTTAGAGAGAGGAAGAGAGAAGGAGAGAGAGAAACATCTGTCAGTTGCCTCCCATGCACTTGGACAATGGGGACTGAACCAGCAACCTGGGTATGTGTCCTGACCGAAAATCGAACCCAAGGCCTTTCAGTTTGGGGGGATGATGTTCCAACCAACTGAGCCACACTGGCCCGGGCTCCTGCTCTTACATTTTAATGACACTTCCTTAATAGTTCCCTGGGGTCACAGGGCAGAACAGATCCTGAAGGAACAAACCAACCAAAAACTATTTTAAGGATTCAGAGTCTGCCTTTTGCAGATCCTAGAGTTGTGAAACCTCAGAACGAGTCCTCTGTTTCCCCAGAACCACAGTTCAAGGTCTGGGAGTGCTGTAACTGTGTTGGGAGTCCAGGGCCAGCCCTGACAAGAGGTGCCTCAGCGGCGGGGCAGGACTGGAGTTGCTTGGGTGAGGAGTGAGGTCACACGTTTTTGTGGTATTAATAAGTTGATGCATAAGACTGGCACTCATTGTTTTCCTTCCTTTTAGTGCTTATCTTGAAAGGGGGAAATGCAATTTCACCCTGTTTCAGAACAAACAGAACCATGTGCAGCTTTCTACCACTCTCATAACTGATTTCACATTCTACCTATTACCTGCACGTGGCAGGCAGGGCCACCCAGAGACTGAGAAAGGACTATTCTTCTTCCATCTTTCAGGCTGTGAGTATATTAATAAATGAAGAAGTGCCAGGACAGAGTTACTAAAATATTCCTATATTTTAGATGTTTATTTTTAACCAACCAAAACTTTAAATACAACCAATAAATACAAAGAGAATGTGACCTTATTTGGCAATAATAGAAAAGCCTATACTTGAGGCCCTTCATGAATACAAGGCCCAGGCCATATACTTCTCCTGGTTTCCCAAGGGATAAATAAGATTCTTCCCATCTGTCCTACTGGGCAGTTCTTTGCTCCCAATAGGAGGAAGAAGTAAGAATTCAGATAAATCAATTTCAAGTTTTCTCTTGGCAGGAGAACCACCTGCAGATCAGTAGATCAGAGTGGTGGCTCCTCCTGGCAAACCCAAGGAGGCTGAGAGAAGTGTATCTTCCCCCACCCACTGCCATATCTCACCCTGCCAGCAGCCTTCTGCCTCTCCACACTTCACTAGGGGGCAGAAAACGTCACTCCCAGTGCTACAATGAATATATGCGCCATTTCTTTCCGATCTGGCCAAGAAGCTATTACAGAGCAGTCCAGAATAAGCAAAAGTGCTATTTTATCTAAATAACTCATTCCCTGCATCTCACAAGCAAACGAGCCCTATGGACATAGGTTGTAAGAAGAAAGGGTTTTTTGCGGACCCTTCTCTCTCAATCCATGTTCAAGCTTTGGATTTTATCCAAATGCTATTAGACACTTTCCCTCTGTCCAGGTTTTGGCGGATCCAAAGTGGGGAGAAGCTGTCTCTGATTTCATCAGTGGACTAGAGTTGTGTGCTGGAGCCAATTTCCTCACAAGTTACCTAAAAAGCAAGCACACCTCACCATAGCAAAGGTTAATTTTTCTCCCAAGTCATTAAAACCTTGTTTCATAGTAAGAAAACCTATGTTGCCCCTAATGTTAAGATCTTGATAGTATTTCTTGCAAAATGGTGACCTTAGCATGACTGTGCTAAGAAACACTTGCCTTCTTCTCCATAGGCCGCTCTGCCCCTCCCAGGCCAGGTGCAAACTCCGAATTCTGATCCACAATTCTCTCCCTTGGCAGAAGAAAAGGGGATGTCTCAGTACTTCTTAACACATATCATAGTTCACATTTTAACTCATATCTGATGACTTCCATTATTTTGCTGTGAAATACCAACACATATTTGAATACACAAGAGAGTGTATGCAGAAGTCACACAACAAATATAGGTGACAAGAAGGGCATGCTGGAGGGGCACATGCTCTTCTGCCACTCCGCCCCGAAGTCCCTGTGAGTTGTCCTTATGAACAGAGGAGACCTAAAATAAAAGTCTGCCAAATGCAGTAAAAGCAGGACATTTTAGCACAGTCACCCCTTCAAAATGTAAAAATATTGCTTTGGATCAGCAAGAATGATGTTTACACTAAACATTCTGACCTTATTCCAACCCTGGGCCTCGCCCCACTCCTGACGCTAAGGGCCCAGCCCCAGTCCCTGCCCCAACCCCAGGAATTGTCTCCTCTGATCCTCCTTCTGACCTGTGACCTCTGGCCAGTCCTCAGACAGTCTTGCCTACCAGTTCCATCTAGGTCTGCCTCCTACCACACCTGGCCTGATCCCAGCTGGACTTCGTTTGGACCTATTTAGCCAAGCCCAGTCCCAGGCCTCAGACAGCTCCTGTTAGACCCTGCTTGTGGGGTGCTGAGTGTCTAGACCTGCCCATCTGGGTACAGCTGCTAGATCGAGTCCTTTGCCACCACCACTTTTTGAAGTTGAGGTGCAGAATGTCCAGCCAGCCAAGCTCCACAGAGCATTGCCTTCTGGAGAAGCAAGAGGGACCAAACACCCTGAGCTCACAAGCTCCATCCCCCTTTTCAGTCAATAAGTGGTGAGGGGTTTTGGGGGGGGTTAATCTTCACCGGAGGATATTTTTTCCATTGCTTTTCAGAGAGTGGAAGGGAGAGAGAGAGTCAGAGAGAGATCGATGTGAGAGAGACACATCGATTGGTTGTCTCCTGCATGAGCCCTGACCAGGGCCAGGAATCAACCCTGCAACTGAGGTACATGCCCTTGGCTGGAATCGAACCTGGGACCCTTCGGTCCGCAGGCAGAAGCTCTAACCACTGAGCCAAACTGGCTAGGGCAATAAGCGGTTTCTTAATGTGGATGCACATATAAATGGCTGAGGATCTTGCTAAAAAATGTAGCTTCAAATTCAGTAGATGTGGGTGGGGCCCAAGACTCTGCATTTCTAAAACTGCCCAGGTGAAGCCAATATTGTGGTCCAGGGAACACACTTTGAGTAGCAATTTTCAAGAATACTAATTACTGCAGTTTTGCAAAATAAAAATATAGTTCACAGCAACAATCGTCCTAATTCCCACCAAAGGAAGAGGAGAACTTACTCCCTCACAGTACACTCCAGCCCACAGAATTTGGAGTCTGTTCCCCGCATGTTTTGAAATAATCACATGAAGTACTGCTTTCAATTTCACTTAATAGTTTCCTATAGGTGTGTTTTACTTACTACTCACGCATCTGACTCCTTTACAGCATTCATGCAGTCTGCAAATGTTATGGATTAATACTGTGCTGGAGTTATAGAAATTTATAAGACATAGTCCTTATGCTCAATAAGCCAACAGACCATTAAAGGAGAGAGATGTGTAAAGAGATATTTTCAGCTCCATATACAGTATCAGCACAACAGTATCTGTATATAGTGTGAGGGGAAAAGGCCTATATTCCCATCAGAGTTGGAGAGTCATAAGGAAAGCCATTCTGGGCAAAGAAGAGCCTGAATTGAGTCGAGCAAAGAAAGGGAGCGAGACGAGTGAGGTGAAGGGCACGCGCCTGGCAGAGGCTCCCGTGTGAAGCAGCTGGGCGGGAGGGGAACTCAACATACTTCAGGTTGCCGGAGCACAGTCAGCAGGGCAGGAAGCTTCCGAGAAGAGGCTGAGAAGTCCATCAGGGGCTCACCACACAGGGCCTTGTCCACCACATTGAGGAGCGTAGACTTTGTCCTATTGGCAAAGAGGAAACAATTCAGGTTTTTTTTTTCTTTTTACAATTCATATTTTTAAATAAAGGTACGGCATGGTCATGTTTGGGATTTACATAAATCAAATTTGGTGACTGGGTGGAGAATGGGTCTAAAGGTGCGAAAACTAGAAAGATCAGGAGACAGCTGTGGACGAGGAGAAGTAGGCAACTGGAGATGCGAATCTGAATGGAGCTCCGAAGAAGAGTCTGCATTAAAGACACAAATATGTGAAAACAGAAACAAATATGTGAATAATTAGCATATACCTGGTATTTAAAACCATTAAAATGGATGAAATTACTCAATGAGAATAGTGTAACAGAGGGATATCCAAAACCAGAGCCAAAGAAACAAAATCTCGAGGTTGAGTAGGTGAAAAGACCTGAAAAGAGAGCCTGAGAAGAACAGGCGGAGACAAGGAGACAGCGATGGGGCAGCCTGGGTGAGGCAACACCTCAAGGAGGGAGTAGTCAACTGTCTCTGAAGCTGGTAAAAGGTCAAATAAGATAAGAGCAGGGAATGTTCACTCTGCCCATCCTCTTCACCATCTCAATACATGGCGCCATCCCCTGGTCAATTGCCCAAGCAACAACCTAGGACTTATTTTATTTCTATTTTTATGTTCTCCCTCCCCTCTGCCCCCACCTCTTCTCCTCCTTCTCTCTCTTTAAATTTTGTATACGGGAAAGTTTTGAATATACACAAAGTTGACAGAATAGTATAATGCACCCCGCGTATATACATCACCCATCCCCAACGACTCTCCACCCATGGTGGCCCTGCCTCACCTCCGTCATCGTCCACTTTCCCCTTCCGCCCCTGAGGGTCGTTTTGAAGTAAATCCAAGAGTAGTTTTCTGCAGTTGTCCATGAAATATTAAAAGTGTGTATAGAGGCCCTAACTTGGTTCAGTCGCACACACAGTCCGGATGGTCTCAACAGAACCTTACTCTCTCAGGGCTATGTCCTTGGAACGGCTCCCACTGTAGGAACAGGAGGCAGAGTGTACATTCCAGGGGTGGGGAGGGAGTGGGGGGACCTCCAATTGCCCAGGTCAATCAGCAGTCTCGTCTTCTCAGTGACTTCCCCCAACAGGCGGTAGCTAAAGGGAGAGGTGAAGTCAAGAGAGGGTTGGTTTGTTATTAAACTGACATATATTAGAGTATATTAATATGTTAAATAAAAGACCAAGGGAGAGGGAGAGTTTAATGATTTAGGAGATAAAAGGATAAAAGTGAGATCAGAATTCACAAAGAGGGGAGAGGGGTTAGGGGACTGGGTGGAAGAGGTGAAGGGATTGAGAAGTACACATTGGTAGTTACAGAATAGTCAGTCACAGGGATGTAAGTACAGTTAAGGAACACGGTCAATGATATTGTAACAACTATGTATGGTGCCAGGTGAGTAGTGGAAATATCAGGGGAATATTTTGTAAAGTGTGACTGTCTAACCACTAAGCTGCACACCTGAAACTAATACAAAATAATATTGAATGTAAAAAAAATAAAGATAATTTTAATTAAATGAAGAAAAATTAATATAAAAAAGAATTCATAGCAACATTGTTCATAATACCCCAAAAGTGGTAACAACCCAAATGAACACCAACTGCTGAATGCATAAACGAAATATGGTTCATCTGTACAATGGAATGTTATTTGGACATAAAAAAGATGAAGCACGATACATGCAATAACATGAATGAACTTTGGAAAGAGTGTGCTAAGGGAAAGAAGCCAGACAGAAAAGGCACATTTTGAATGACTCAATTTATATGAAATGTCCAGAATAGGTAAATCCCTAGACACAGAAAGTAGATTCACGATGATGGAAGAGTTGGAGGAAATAGAAAGTTACTGCTAATAGGCATAGGGTTTCTTTTTGGAGTGGTGAAAATATTCTAAAATGAATTGTGACTGGCCAGGTGGTTCAGTTCGTTGGAGCATTGTCTTGTACACCAAATGATGGTGGGTTCAATTCCCAGTCAGGGCACATACAGGAAGCAGCTGATCAATGTTTCTCTCTCACATTGATGTTTCTCTCTTCCTCTCCCTCTCTCACAAATCAATAAAAGCATATCCTAGAGTGAGGATTTTTTTTTAAATGAATTATGGTGATGGCTGCACAACACCACTGAATTGCATAATTTAACGGGTGGATTTTATGGTGTGTTAATTGTAAATTATATCTCAATAAAGCTGTTATGTTATGTGAGAAATTGAGAAGGTGAAAGCTAGCCAAAACCAAGGCATTTTCACCCAGTCGATGTGCCTCAGCGGTTGAGCATCGAGCTAGAATCTAGATTGAGGTTCAATTCCCTGTCAAGGCACATGCCGGGTTGTGGGCTCAGTCCCCAGTGGGGAGTGTGCAGGAGGCACCCGATCAATGACTCTCTCATGGTTGATGTTTCTATCTCTCTCTCCCCTCCTCTTTCTGAAATCAATAAAGACATATTGAAAGAAGAAGGAAGGAAGGGAGGAAGGGAGGAAGGGAGGAAGGGAGGAAGGGAGGAAGGGAGGAAGGGAGGAAGGGAGGAAGGGAGGAAGGGAAAGAAAGAAAGAAAGAGAGAGAGAGAGAGAGAGAGAGAGAGAGAGAGAGAGAGAGAGAGAGAGAGAGAGAGAGAAAGAAAAGAAAGAAAGAAAGAAAGAAAGAAAGAAAGAAAGAAAGAAAGGAAGGAAGGAAGGAAGGAAGGAAGGAAGGAAGGAAGGAAGGAAGGAAGGAAGGAAGGAAGGAAGGAAGGAAGGAAGGAAGGAAGGAAGGAAGGAAGGAAGGAAGGAAGGAAGGAAGGAAGGAAGGAAGGGAGAAAGACATTTTCTCAATGAACTGATGTTTATTATCAAACCCCAGGCTTCAAGGCCCTAGAAATAGAATAAAAGAAGAGAGAAAAGGTACAGTAGAGAAGAAGGATCAGGAGACCTGGATCCCAGAGATAGTCCTGCCATTAACTTGCTGTGTTTCTTTGAGCAAGTCTTTTTACCTTCTGGGTTCCAATTTTTCATCTGTCAAATGGGGAGATGAGCAGAGACTGGATGGGCCTTAACAAGTCTCTAAGGTCTCCTCTCCTCTCACATTTGTGTGATCTAAAGAAAGTGAGGTAAGATAGGAAACAGGTAACCCTAGGTGTCCTCACAACACAGGACAGTACCCCTTAGGCTTCAGGACCAGGCCAGAGACTGCCACTGAGGCAGGGAAGTCTCAGAGACTAGACTTTGGGGTCACAAGCATCTTAGCAGAAAGTCCCCAGGTAGTTAAGTGGTGGCTTCTCTTTTGACAGAAGCCTCCCTCAGAGTCTTGGGGGCAGCTAGTCACATTCCCGAAGGCTGCGCACCAGCTGCACAGTGGCCAAAGGAAATTTTATTCAGAGAAAAGAAAATCAGCAACTTGGCATTATACAAGAAGAAAATTACAATTGTCTAAAATATCACGAGGAACATTTCCCAGGGCCACTGGTGGCCTCTGGGGGAGGACTGAGTTTAAACAAAGTCCCTGGTTGGGAGGGGTGTGCTGTCAAAGTCCACTGCCTTTGTCCCACCCGTCAAACCCACTGGCAGATCTGCCCCAGCCAGTGGAGGCCTTAGAGAACGGTCTGGGGACAGCTCCTGAGTGAGGCAGGGATGAGCTATTTCAGGGAAGTGTCTTCTCCTACACAGAGCTGCCAGACCCAGGGGTGGCCCCTGGGAGGGAGGCTTTGTGACCCCAGAGTTAGACACGTTCTTCTCTGGGCTTTGTTTCTGCTGTGACGGTAAAGGAAGTAGCGATTCTCCCCATGGTGGGGGTGCGAGCGTCTGCCCTCAGGTCACAGACACAGGAACAAAGATTTGAAAATCCACGAGAAAGCAGCAGAGACTGAAGCCTGTTCAGAGCACCTTTCTGAAGGATTAGTGAAGAGAGGGGAGTAGCCACACCAACTGGGAGACAGAGGAGCTTCAGGCCGGGATAGGGCAGGAAGGGTGTTTCTGGTGGAGGAAAGAGCAGGTGTCCGGAACTGGGACCTTTGGGCAAATGCTGTCTGCTCCCATCTGGAAAGGGTGAGCAGTTTAGTTTAGTTCAGTGGAGAACAGGGTGAATTGGAAAAGGGGTGGGAAGTGAGGTCAAGAAAGCAGTCATTCCTTAGCAAAAGTTTCTTTATATTTTTAAAAGAATCAATAAAGAATTTCTTTTTGGAAAGGTAAAACTTTCACATGGTACAAAAGGGACTATAGGGAAAGTTCTCTTCCACCCCGGTCTCCCAGCCACTCAGATCCCCTCTCTGAAGTCACTAAATATCACATCACCAATCTCTTGTGAATCCTCCTGGAGATGGAGAGTATCTGTGAATGAGCTGATGGCACACACACCACACCTTTAGATGCATATACGTACATAAGTATATATATTCCTCTTTTTTTATTTTATAAGTTTTTCTTGATTTCAGAGACAGGCTGGTTGGGGGGGGGGGGGCGGGCAGAGAGAATCAGGTCTTTCCTAAAGACCTTGCATGTGTGGGAGCAGGACTCAGCAAACAGACCAGAGATTTATTCCCAAATTTTTTTAATAAATAAACAAAATCTACTAGATTGATACAGCCAACTAAGGTCAGAGGAGAGGGGAAACTAGGGAGGGAAGAGCCCCTGAGTCAGTGATGCAACCTCCTCCCCAACCCTCTGGGCTAAGGCACTTTTGGGGAGACAGGTGCTTGGGGTCCTGTTACACTGGGTGAATGGGAGAGGGAGCAATTAGGGTCCCTTCTCCCCACTTCTGCATCAGGACGTTGCTGCCCTTCTCACCCTACCCTACCACCCTATCCCTGATTTACCCCTCTCGTCTCACAGCATTCTAAGGGGAAGTTTGGGGTGCTCCTACTGGAGGGAGAGGAGAGGTCTATGCCCCTGAGGAAACAGATCCTGAAAAATCCTGATGGGACACCAGCAACCCACTCTACCCTCTTCATCCCGAGGAGCCATCTCTGGGGAAGGGATGGAGGGGACACACAGGCCAGGCTGAGACAGAGGAGGCTAGGCCATGCCCGGTGCAGGGTGCCCATCAGAGCCCAGCTCAGAGTGCCCATCGGCAGTCAGGATGGGGTGTGCATCAGGGCTCTCCTGCCGGGGGCTGCCCCAATTGCTCCTCAGAATGGTGCCCGTCTTTTCTTCCTTGAACTGCTGTCGGTCTTCTCGTGGGATCTTTACCGCGTGGTACTGGGGCACAGTGGCCTCGGGGTACCGCGCCCGCTTGAAGAATCCCATCTGTAAGAATACCAGGCCAGATGTGAAGAGCTGGAGCAGGTGCCCAGCACAGCCCAGCTCCTGGCCTCCACTGCCCCGGGGACAGAAAGAACCAACTGCAGCAGAAAGGAGATGGGTTGGAGAGCATCTAGGGCAGCAAGCAGCCCCCCATCATTGCAGAGTCCCCAGGGTCTCATTTACAGCAAGAGAAAGACCAGAAGGAGCCCCAAGGAGCAAGAGAAAGGACATCTCTTATGGCAGCTGAAGGGGGGGGTGCTGAAGGTGGAACATGAAGACTGGAACATCAGGAAACCCCAAAGGTTTCCACCATCCCAAGCTTTTTAGGAGACCCAATAGTGTTGCCCAGAACACAAACGAGCTCTGAGGGAAAACATGGCTTCCTGGAGTCCTGCATACTCCAAAATGACTCCACTCAAACTACTTACACATACCCCCGTGTGTACCTGAACACTGGCAGCACCCCCTTAGGGCAGGGCCTTCTATCCATGAATATGGTGGCCTAGCCCCTTCCTCAATCATGACCATGCTGGCCCTTACAGTGGAAATGTGCCCCTTGCACGCACACTCAGGACTGCTGGAGACTCCTACACACTCAGACTGTGCAGTACCTCCTTACTCATTTGTCTCTGCACACTCATGCCCAAGAAAAGACATGCATGGTACCTCCCTGCACTCCACATGCTCACACTGCAAGATCCCGCCCAGCCCTCCGTGCATGCTCCAGGCTGTATATACTCACTCCCATAAGCCCACCCTTATCATTACCTTCCACCCCAGTTCCTAGGACTCACCCCACCCTCATGCAATCTCATTTTTTCACCCTGAATGTTCCTGGTCCCCTAAATGCTGGGCACTCTACTAACACTCACACACACACATACACACATACACACACACACACATAGTTGTACACACACATACACACACACATGCACACAAACAAAAATTACCCCACAGTCCCTGGACCCCCAGCTTCCACGGCCGAGGGCTGCATGGCCAGACGGGCCCGGTGATAGTTAGTGGGAAAAGATGAATTCTGGCTGCTCCGATGGAAGAAGCCACACTGGGATGTCAAGGGAGGAGGGGAGCAAGTGAGGGGGAGATGGGAAGGCTGAGGAAGGATGGGGCCTTATCTCTGCTCTGTCCCCCTTCTGTGGGAGCAGGAAGAGGGATCCTGGAGCAAGTTTCACGAAGGCATCAATCTCCCCTAAGAACAACCAGGTTCCCAACAGTGTGGATGCTACTCCAGAGGCCTGGTCCACTGATGACTCACATTTGTCAAAGGGTGTGTTTGGTCTGTCATTGGTTGGGGCTGGGATGGGAGGGTGGTCTCCACAGAGCCCCAAGGACAGCACTGTTGCACATAGCCTCGGTGTGGCATGTGGTTCAGGGTATGATCGCTGTGATAAATGTGACTCCCTGTACTGAGTATGCTCTTATGTGGAACCCCAGACACAAATGTAATTCTGACTATACTCTGTTAATAAGAATGGTTCCACAGGAAACCTGGTATGTGGATGCTCCAAGTTCAATCCTGGAGATAGTTTCCTGGGGATAGTTCTCCATGCTTTTGGCCTTTGTGGCCACAGTTTCCTTCCTAGCCTTACCCTGCCATGCTCTAATTAAATCAGGCCACACTTCCCTTCCTACATGATTCCACCTCCCATGGTCCTTCTAGAAGGTCCAGACCCCACCCACCTCATCTCCCACATCCAGATTCTACTACCCCACCTTCTCACTTTCTTCTGAGGCCCAGCTCCAGGGCCTCTTGCTCTCAAGCCATCCCTCCTCGGACCTCACACTGCACTTTCTTGACTCAGTGCCGTCTGCCTGTCCTTGACTACAAGGCTCCCCTCCGCCACTGGACCGTCAAATCCCTGAGGACAAGATCTGCATCTGACTTATCTCTGAACTTCCAGAACCTGACAGAGTCTTCGGTACATGCCAGATAAGTACCGAATCTGCATTACTCAATGCAGATTTGCTGAGTAAATGAGAGAGTGGGTGGGTAAGAACCACACATGAAAGGCCACCCGCATGACAGGGAAACCAGCCCCCACTGGCCCCACCCTCCCCAAGCCGCACCTTCCACAGAAGCAGCACCAGCAGCGCCAGCACCAGCAGCCCCGCCAGTACAGCCAGGAGGATGACCCACCAGGGGACTCCCTCCGCCACCACAGCCACCGGGTCCAAGTACACCATCACTGGGATCTGGGGAGCAAGAGGTTAACAGAGCAAGAGCTGGGGCAGCAGGAGAGAAGAGCTCCTGCACCTCCACTTCCCAGCCCCACAGCTCACCACTGTGGAGGCATCTCTGAGCAGCAAGTTCTTGATGGAGGACTTCACGGTGATGTTGGCTCGGACAATCACTTCCAGGGACTTCACGGCTGCATACTCCTAAGGGAGCAGGGAAGCAGACTCTCTTCCTAAATGCCCCCTGTCCCCTCACCCCTGCTCCTGAAATTGTAGAATGGTGCCCACCACAGAGGGTGTGTCTGCCTGTCTCGGGTTAAGAGTGTGCTGCATTTGGACAGGGAAGAGGTAGAGGAGAAGGGAGTCCTGGAGGGGCTGCCTGGGAAGAGGGCGTCCAGCCCACGGCCCAGAGGTGCTCTCACCTCCAGGAAGGTGCTGTTCCAGAGGCGGCCCCAGACGTGCAGCACAGCCGCGCGATCAAAGCTGTAGAGTGGGCAACTGAACAACACGCAATTGGCAGTGCCCCGGGCACAGTCCTGGGGACAAGACAGACAGCTCTGAGCAGCGGAGCCTGCCCAGGGCCCAGCATCCTCACAAATGCTGTCACACAGGCACAGAGTCTACGCGGAGCCTTCATCCATCCTTCCACGAGCCCCCACACCTTGGACCCCTTTTCCCCTTGCTCTGCATTCATATCTCTATTTTCATTACCCAGCCTCAAACTTCCCTCTTCCAGGAAGTCTTCCCAAACTAACCCTGTAGTCCAAAATAGTGGCCTACCCCAAATCTGGGCTATTTGGCTTTGAAATACATGGGGAGCAGGCAGGAGGGCTCTTACTTGACAGCAGCAGGCAGAGTAGCTTCCCCAATTGATGCTGATGTTACCTAATGTTGGTCCCATTTATTGAGCACCTACTACCTGACAGGTACTTACATCCTTTAACCTTTACAACTATCCTGCCAGGTGTGTATTATTATCATCTGCATTCTTTGGATTAGGAAACTGAGGCTTGAAGAGGTCAGGTGGCCTACCTTAGGTCCCAGAGCCAGCAAAGCTGATAAGTGGTGGAGCACATATTTGAACCCAGGTCCACATTGGGGAAAGCCATCCTCCTACACTAAGCCCAAACTCACTGACGGAGGAGGAGGCTACCCCAGGAGCTGCTGGGGGGACTTAGGCCCTGCTCCTTCCAGGCCTGACCTATGTTCATTTGGCCTAATCCCACCTAATGGTCTATTTGTCTAAAAACTATTACATTTATCACACTTCAGAGACAGAAGAATGGCTTGAGAGTGCTTGAATTCTGAGTCGTCTTTTATTTTGCCCTTTTGAGCAAATCAAGAACCTTTGGTCAATTTGTCTAAAAGCAAGGCTTTCTGCCTTAATTTTAAGTCAAAGAATTAATTTCAAAGTTGTAGTAAAAAGGGGAAGTTAGTCACATGGAGAAGGTAACACTACCCATACAGCAGGGAAACTGCAATTACGCAAGTTGGCCTTACTCCCAGGCACCTTCGTTTGCCTCATGCCTGCTCTCAGGGGAGCCGGGGAGCTGAAGTGTGACAATGGAGCTCCCTCTCAGACAGATGACACCAGAGCTGGCCCAACTGCTTACATTCCCCTGCAAACAGTCTCTTCCACTCCTTGCCTCTGTTGCCCAGGTATATCCATACCTGGGTTTCAACTCCTGGTAACTAACCAAGTACCCTCTTACTCTGTGTCTTCTCCACACTCTCACTGCCAGCACCCTTCTCAAGGGATGAGCACAAAGCATGTGCCAATTTGCTCCATAAATCCACTTAAAGAATAAAACTATGTAAAACGAACAGAAAAAGGGGGGCAAAACTGCTCAAATGGGATAGACTTCATGAATCACACATAATATATTATCATTTTAATTATTAGAACTTTTTAAAACTTAAAATGCTTTTGACATTGTAAAAATCAAACAGATTTTCTTACACAAATTGACTTTTTTGTCCTAAAAGAGTTCAAAGGAACAACAAACAGATCTCAAAGGTAGCTAAAACCATTCCACCCCCATAAAATGTTATCTTTGGTACAAATGTGAAGAGCGTCAAATGCACAGCTAACTGCCCTGCTCTGGAGTGAGCACCCAGTGGGTGTGGCAGGACCTGTGGTGTCAGCAGCTGCTTCACGGGTGTGATATGAACTGTTCATCACACCCCTCAGCAGGCCAGCCTCCTGGAGATCCACCACACTGAATGAAGCTCCATGCCCCCAGCAGCCTCTGTCACACCCACACACACACCCCCATTCTGCCGGCACCACATCTGCCCTGCCCTCACCAGGGTGATGTTTTTCTTCTTCTCAGCGGAAGACACTGGCCGCCAGGACGTGCTAGGCTCTCCCTGCTCAAGGGGCTCCTGCTGCTCTGGCTGCTCTGGCTGCTCTGGCTGCTCTGGCTGCTCCAGCTCTCGACGACGCCTGTCCCTGCTGTCCACATCCTGGATGGGGGGGCAGGGGGCAGTGAGTGTCCCTCCAAGCACAGCAGTCCTGAGCTGGCATATCCCCACCACCACCTTCCTCCTGGCCCCCATCCACCCACACATGCCCAGCCCCGTGACGCCCTTCCCAAAGTCTAACCCCTCTCCCCTGCTTCAGCAGCCCCACCCACCCTGCCTAAGCCTCACCAGGTGGAGGATGTTGGGCCTGGGGGAACAGAGCCCCTTCTGCCCAGGCCTCTGCCCGCCCTCCAGCTCCACCCGCATAGGGTACAGCAGCCACTTCCCATTGGCAATCTCATGGGGCCACATGATGTTGAGGAAGGCAGAGCCAAGGGTGTTGAGCGACTGGCCCTCGTTAGAGACCTGTGGACACAGAGAGTGTGAAGGGAGAGAGCTCAGTTTCTGAATGGTCCCCTAAATCCACAGAGATGGAGGGACAGGATCGAGGGGAGGGCCTCAGAAAGCACAGTTTCAACAAAGATTCAGGATCCTAGACTGCCACCAAGCACCATTCTCTGCCTACCCCAAACCCAAGAAAACCTGGAGATGTCACTGGGATGTGTGGAGAAGCCCCAGCCAAGCGAGAGCAAAGTTCTGGGGAGAGACATCAGCCCTCCCCCCATGTTCCCATCCCCCCGCTAAGGCCCCAGACAAAGAAGCTTCCCTGGGCTTTCATGGCCTCCCCAGGCAGAGATGACCAGGATATGGTCAGCTGAGGCCCCTGCCAAACACCTGCCCACAGGTGAGGTCCAGGAACAGGGGAAGGCCACGAACTCGCCATGCAGTAAAAGAGCCCCAACCCTTAGGACCTGTCTCAGCATCTTCTCTGTGCCAAGAAGGGACGGGGACCATGAGGACCATATACCAGGACACTTACCGTGACCTCATACTTGACCTTGCTGCCCACATCCCGTTCAGACCGCATGGCACTTTCACCCCGCACCACGCCCGAGAAGAAGAGCTGTTGGGGAACAGCCACCCTAGAGAAGAGGGGTCAAAATCCCTCTTCAGGGCACTGAGGAGACCTAAGACCTGATGGAGGGTCGGGAGGCAGAGCCCAGGCCTGGGTTTGGGAGTGGCAATACCTGACCCTCTGGCGCAGGCGCCCACTGGGGCAGGCTTACCCCGTGATGGACAGTGGCAGCTCAATGAAGACATGGGCCCGGACAGAGACTGGATGCAGCTCCTGCTCGCTGATCCTGGTGTGTGGACAAAGGCAGGAGTGGGCAGCAGGCACAAAAACCACCTCAAGGGGTCAGCCCCTTCTAAGTGGACATCAATTCCACTGCCCCCAACCTTACCCCACCCCAGCCCCACCAGGCTTACGTGGCCAACAGCAGCTCAACCTCCAGCTCTGTAGTCTCAATGGTGATCCCTGAGGTGCTAAGGATGAGGTAGAAGGTGATCTAGGCCAATGGTAGAGTGGGATTAGAGTCAAGGGAGGCCAGGGGCTTAAGGAAGGGTCAGGGGTAAGAGGTCACTCAGATAGGGATAAGGGCAGATGTGCCAACCTGGGCATCTCTCTTCATGGGGTTCCCCAGCTCACACTCGACATGGGAGGCATTGTCATTGGACAGGCACAGAGGCTTTTCCTGGAGTGGGGAGAGAAGGAGAGGTCAGTTGGAATCACTGGAGACCCTCAAGACCACGCCCCCCTGCCCAGGTCCTTACCGCAGGGTCCAGGGCCCGCACTCCTGAGTAGTGCAGAGAGTCAGGGAGGCTGACCAGGAGCTGGGCTTCGTGGGCATCATCCCCATCAGCCTGGGGCTGCGCTGGGTCCGAGGGCAGATTGGTGACCTTCAGCTCCAGGCTGATGAATGGCTGCCCACTCAGTGCAAACAGGGCTGTTGTCCCATCCACATCCCTGGAGGGTCAGATCCCATCCACTCTAAGATCACACCACCTTCTCCTGCCTCACCCACTCCTGCCTCACTCCCACAGTGAATGCCACTGGCCTCCACTCCCTGAGCCTCTGCTTTCACCAGTCCAAGCCTCAGGTCTTCCCCATGTTCCAGAGATCCAGACTGGGAGTCAGGAGACCTCCGTTCTGGTCCCCACTCTACTACTGACTTACCTTGGACAAGTAACCTCTCTTAACCTCACTAGGCCTCGGATCTTCATCTATGAAGTGGGACTAATAATAATTCCTACCTCGCAGGGTTGTGAAGACTGAGCAGTGAGATGTATGTAAATTGCACATTATCATATGTATTATGAAGGATTATTATTCCTTGCAGGGGAGCCCTTATGGCCCCTTCACTGACCCTTATCGGCAGTGTTCTGAATTAGCAGGTCCTCCCCAGCCTCCCACCCTCCCTCTGCAGGCTCAGCCCCTCCCTCTGCCTGGCCCTCCTCGGGGGCTTCCTTCCATTTCTTGAACTCTTGCCTGCCCATCCCACCTGCCCCCTGGCTCCCCCTCACATGGGCAGAGGCTGGAACTCCGTGTCGCTGACGCGGGCACAGAAGCGGGCATGGACCAGCTGCAGATTACTCTGACAGATCTTATCCTCACCACAGCCTTGCTTTAGGAAGTGGATCTGGGGAAAGATTTTTTTTTAATTGATTTTAGAGAGAGGAGGAGTGGGAAGAGAGAGAAAAACATCTATCAGTTGCCTCCCGCACATGCCCCAACCAGAGATCGAACCCACAACCTAGGTATGTGCCCTCACTAAGAATCAAACCCACCACCTTCTGGTGTATGGGATGACCTTCTGGTATATGGCATTTCAGCCAACTGAGCCACACCGGCCAGGGCTTGGGAGAGATTTGAGGAGAGGGTCATTCCTAGGGAGTGAGAAAGGGGGAAAATTTGTCACCAAAGCATATGGTGGGGTAGAGTATCACAGGATTACACTCCCAGATCTGATGCTTACTAGCTGTGTGATATTGAGCTGGTCACCTAACCACTCTGAGCTGTGTCCTCATCAGTAAAATGATGGGAGTGTTATGATGCTGTGGGAGAGGCTAGCAGGCTGGTCCACAGCAAGGCCACATTTCCCGAGTCTTCCCTGCATGTAACTGAGTTCCAGATTCAGAAGGTGAAGAGAAAGTGAAGAGTGCCACTTCCAGATTGGCCGTGAGAACCACAAAAGGAGCTTCATGCTCCTCACTCCCAGCTGACCAGGATGGAGATGACCTAAGGACCTTGGAGGCCACACTTGAAAATGGCAGACCCCTATCAGCCTGGGCCCCTGAATGACCACACAGAACCGAAGAGCGCTGTTCCCTCTGACTAGGAACACATGACCCTTTGGGCCATTTTCATGATGGGGTCTAGTTGTTACAACACCTAGAGACATGAGGAACTACTGGAGAAACCTGTGAAATAAGTCTGCAAGTTATAAATGAGTGTCACTGTGAGGGGCTTTGATCACTGCTCCAAGCCCAGCTCCTTTTGCTGGGCTAAACCAGAACCCATGCTCACCTCTAACCGCTGGGTGCTGGGCTGGTAGGCATTGAGAATGGGGGCCACTGGGAGCAGCCCCTGGCCAGGAACCTGTCGCCGGAGCCGAGGGCTCTGGAGACTATAGGACAGGGTCACCACAATGGCCCGAAGCTTATCTTTGACATTGTCCTGGAAAGGGGAAAGATAGAATGAATACAAAAACAATCCCCGGGCCCCAGCCTTGGCCAGAGCTCCAGCCAGACCCAGGACAAAATTCTGAAACTTGGAAACAAGTTTAAGAAGATGAAGGAGAGAGGTGGAGAACTGAGCAAGAAGAAGGGAGACCAACTGGGGTGGAAAAGGAAAGAGACTCAGGATCTAGGGCTTTGAGGACCAGATGTGACAATGGACCCTGCCATCTCCATCTCTGGGGAGTACAGAAGTTGGCAGGAGACATAAAAAGGCAATAGGTGAGGAGGAGGTCAGCCCATAAGGAAGGCTTCCTGAAAGTCAAGACCTCAGAATGAGGTGTTAGTATGTTAGGGAGGAAGCCAAGGGGAATCCAGGAAAAGAGATCCTGTGATAACAACGACCCTCAGAGGCCAAGGGTTAGTGTCCACCTGTAACTGAAACATGGTGTCTCCACAGACTTGGTCATGCTGGTGTTTCAGCCACACGGTGCCTGAGGCCTGGTGCTTAGGGTCATCTGGGCCACGGTTGAGGAAAGTCACACGGGGAACCTGGCCCCGGAGCCTGCGGTCTGTGTCCCCGTCTAGCACATAATCCAAGGCTGTGGGGAGAGGAGAGGAGACAGTGAGCTGGGGAACTGCTTCAATGTGACCCTGTTCCCAGGGGCCCTTCTCTCCACATTGGAGTGCCCCCCTGAAACCAAACAGGGTGGGAGGTGGGAAGGAGACCTCACTCACCCACAATAGGGCTGTAGCTGCTGGGTGTTGCGATGTAGCTGAAACAGACCCTTAGGTCCACACTGTGGGGGGCAAAGGGTAGCTCTTGAGTCAGGCAAGACTGATGGGCCAAGTCCCCACCCCCACCCTGCCCACTCCTGACCCAACCTCACCCCCAGTGCCAAACGAGGCAGAGAAATGGAGAACGAAGAGGAGCCTGGAGGCCCTAGAGGTCCCCACCCAGCCTCCCTCTCCTTGGATCCCATCTCACCAGACCGAGTGGCCGCCAGAACAGTTGGGCTGTTCTAGGTCGATGGCTAGTGGAGTAATCAAGACATCATGGGAGACATGGAGGACAGGTCTGGCCCTGGAGAGTGGGGAGTTGAGGGCACAAAAAAACATGAGAATATGAGGCTGAGAAATTGGGGGGTATGCAGACTCTTCAACATCAGATTTGGTGTGAGTGGGGCTTATGGCCTCAGGAAGGGAGAAGATAGAGGAGAGGCTGGGGCTCACCTGAAGAGCACAGCGGTGTCAGCCAGGGAGCCCACCAGCAGGTCAGGGTAATGGTTCCCATCCATGTCCAGGCCGCCCGACAGAGAGTAGCCAAAGCTCTTTAGGCTCACGGCCTCACCCTCCAGCACCTGCAGGACCTGACTGTCAGCTCCCCCACGCACCGCTCGGGCCCCTAGGTCACTGCCTCCTCCCCTGCCTTCTGTTGCTATGCCCCCTTATTCCACCCACACCCACTCCCTCACCTCAACAAGCCCCCTCACCTGGGAAGGTTTGGTGACAACTCCCAAGCTGCTCCCGTGGTAGATAAAGACTTTCCCATCCCCATCAAAGGGAGCACCCACTGCAATATCTGAGTGAGCAGAAAAGGTAGTCAGACTGTGGGGGCCGGGGTGACAAGGTCCAGGCCCCAACTTTCCCTCCATCACTCAGTTCCTATCATGTGTATTCTATCTTATTGAGAGGCCATTAAGTCCAGGGCACCGTACACACCTCATTTTTAAACCTCTCAGCTGCTCTCTGTAGATATTACTAGCTCAGAAAGGTTAGGTAACTTGCCCAAGGTCATAAGACTGGTAAATGGTAAAGTTCAGGTGTGAGCCCATGTTGCTTCCCTCCCCGAGCCCTCAAAAAATCTCCCCTTTGGCCAGGTCAGTGTGGCTCAGAGGTTGAGCACCGACCTATGATCCAGGAGATCATGGTTCGATTCCCAGTCAGGGCACATTCCCCTACTGTGAGCTCGATCCCCAGTAGCAGGCGTGCAGGAGGCAGCCAATCAATAACTCTCTCATCATCGATGTTTCTATCTCTCTGTCTCCCTCTCCCTTCCTCTCTCTGAAATTAATAAAGACATATTAATAAAAAATTTTTAAAAAGACCTCCCCTTGGGGGGAAAATGGGGAACATCTGTAACAGTGTCAACAATAAAAAAGAAAAGAAATAAAGAAAAGACCCCCTTTGTCCTCCAAGGCACTTCCCTGTCCCTGTCCCTGTCCCTGTCCTGCCCCTGTCCCTGCCCCCTCCCCTGCCCCCTCCCTCTCTTGAGTTCCCAGTTCCGGGTCACACCTGGGAAGCCGTCTTGATTGAGGTCCCCGAGGACAGCCAGGCTGATCCCAAACATGGAATTGGGGGAGCCACAGATCCGCAGAGGGGAGACCCCAGCCCAGTGACCCCCCTGGTTCAGGTACACATACACAGCACCCCCCAGCTCTTCTTGGCGCTCAAAGAAGTAGGGGGCACCCACTACCAGGTCTGCCCAACTATGGAGAAAGAAAGATAGTCAGTGTGGAGTCCCACCCAGCCAGGGGAGTCAGGAGGGGATGCCAGAGGCCCCTCAGACCTCCTGGACCCAGCTGCCCAGCTCCACCCGCCTCTGCCCACTCACCCGTCATTGTTGAGATCAGCCACAGCCAGTGAGTAGCCAAAGCCAGAGGTCAGGCGCTCGCCGGACAGCATAACTTCGGGCACCAGGCGACTGGCACTGTCTTTGCGCAGAATGACCACAGCTCCCTTGTGGTTGGCACGGGGGGCCCCTGCCACAAAGCTCAGCTCCTCTGCACGCACCAGACCCTTCCCCGAGTCAATAGAGAAACCTGGGCAGGGGTGACCTCCTAGTGAGAACTCTCCATGAGACTGGGGAGCCAGGGTGTGTCACAGCCCTACACACACACACACAGAGCTGGAGCCAAAGATGGAGGCATCTTCCAAGTTATCTCTGCCACAGCTGGACTTCTCCAACCCCTCCAGAGACCTAGCAGCCCTCCCCCATCCAGAGACTGGAGTTTGACACAAGAAGTGCAATGAGGTCGGCCTCAGGGACTGGGGAGGAAAGAGAAAGGCAATGGCTGAGAAGCCAGACATGGCAGGATCGAGAGCACTGGCAGGAGCTGGAGCACGACACACCCCTCAGATTCCCAGGGAACTGCTCTTCCCTCTGCACACCCGGGAGGCCCCTATCCTGTCAAGTGCACCTTCTTTGCCCCCATTCCCACCACACTGGCAGGGAAAGGAAGTCTTCACATGGAGGGGAGAAGCAAGGGGGAGTGGGGAAGAGCTTAATTCACCCAAATATCTCCTGGGTCTTGTTTCCTCCTTCTCTGCAGTGGGATGCAGATAAGACAATGAGAGGGACTTACCAACATAACTTTTCTCCAGCATGTGCCCACCATCCATCCCTGAGGAGACGTCCCCCTAGAGGCCTAGCCTCTCCTTCCCAGCATGGTCTCCGCCCACCTGGTTCTTCCTCCACGGAGACCCCTGTTCACAGCCCCTACGGTTCTCCCCCTTGGGGCCTCTTCTTGGGTCTGGTCACTGGGCCCAGCTTGTCTCTGAAACTTGGGTCCAACAAGTGTTTCCCTGGGTGTGTGTTGGGGGGCGGGGAGCAGGAGTGGAGGGGAAGCCAGGCCAAGCCCCCAGGGCCCAGGAGGATGTGGGTGGGCGCTTACAAACCTAAGTAGCTATTCAGGGCCAAGTCTCCGGCTGGTCCTGGGAGCCGGTCAGCGGGGTCCAAAGTTTTATACACCAGCTGGTCAGGGTCTGAGCTATCAATGTTGGTCACAAAGAGCAACCCTGTGGGGGTTGGGTGGGGGAGAGACACCAGGGAAGGGACATCCAGAGGAGGGGTCACGGAGTGGAGAAACAGAGCCAGACACAAAGGCAAGAAGGGGAAGAGGAGGTAGAGAACGAATATGAAAGAGACAGAGACCAAAGGGACAAGAATAGAGAAACAGAGACAGAGACAGAGACAGAGACAGAGACAGAGACAGAGACAGAGGTGGAAGGGTGGGAGTGTGGAGAGGGAGGACAAGAGAGAGGAGCAGAGGGTTAGAGTGGCTCTGGGCCAGGAGGGGTCCCTACCAAAGTAGCTGTTGGCAGGGACCGGGATGAGGTGGGGGTCCTGCTCCTTCTCTCCCCCCGCCTCGTAGGGCCCGTCGTCCAGGTGGGCCAGGTCCGCTGAGCCCTGCGCACAGAGCTCCACCCTGGCAGTGCCTGCAAGGACAGACCTGTTAGTGCCCAGGCAGAGAACAAGGAGCACCCTTCAGGCCAGATGCTAGTTAGACAGTCACACAGGGAAGCCCCTCCTCTCCTTTCCAGCCCCTTCTCCACCCCCTTCCCAAGCTTCTGGGTCCCGCAGACTTGGCACACACTCACCGAGTGTCAGCTCAGCCAGCGGCAGCGTGCGGAGACGGGAATGGGAGTGATGAGGTGTGGGCTGGTGTGTTGCTAAGGAGGACCAGCCGTGCGTGTGGGGCTCATGCCAGCGTGTTGAGGAACACTCGGCCATGCGGAGGAGAGGAGATGCCTCCATTCATGTGTGTGCTGGCATGATAGGAGTGGAAGGCATGGCAGTGCCCCAGGGCTACATGGCAGTGAACATGTGGGCATGCTTGGCCACGTGCTGCCCGCAATCCCCTCTCTGAGGTAAGAGGATGGTTTGGTTCCCTTCTCCCCTCCAGGGGGAGTCACTCACCCTTCCAGTTATAGGTTCCTGGGGCCCCAAAGAGGAGGTAGTGGCTGTCAGGGGAGAAGGCAGCGGCTGCTCCCTGCTGGCAGAACCCAAATTGTTCGTGGCCCTGGGGGCGCCCCTCACAGAACTTCCATTCGCCACCATCCAACTCATCATGGATGGCCAGGTCCTGGCTTAGCACAAAGCAGCGACCAATCACGTCCCTTGTCTCCAGGATTTGGTTCACCCGCTGCCTCGCTTCGTATCTGTGTGCACAGGTCTGCAGGAGGAAGGAATGGGGGCCATTCCAGTGGGTGGGCCAGGGACCTGCTTGTGCCACGCTGCCCACATGCAGGCATTTGGCAGACGCTGGTTCATGTGCACATACCACACACACACACACACACACACACACCCCACCCTGGCATAGTTACAAAAGTGGTACTCACAACAATCTTGCCCCCAGGTCCCTGGCTCCGAACACTAACTCCCAGCCACTGGTTCTCTTTGCTCTCCTTCTGCACATCAGCTGGAGGCAGGACACTGGGAATTAGGGGAGGGAAGAAGAGGCCAAGTCCTCTCCTCCTCTCCTCATGTGCCCCCCCCAACTCTACTCCCACAGGGCCCGTACCTCCCTGGTCAATGTCCACTCTGTAGCAGTCAGTCTCCTCCAGGCTCAGGGGGCAAGCGAAGAGGCCTCCAGTGCGGTTCGCCTGCTGCCCAGGCAGAGCCAGGGCCTGGGGAGCGCCTACCAACAGCCTGCACAATGGGGCAGGGGCAGGAGTTAGCAACCAGAATGCTCCCCCTGCAGAGCTGCCCAGGCCCAACCCCTCAGTATCTAGCAGAGTGTTGAAGGGCTATGGACAAGGGCGAAAAGTCAGCTTCCCAAGTCCTGACCAGGGCAGGTTAATATGCTTGGCCATGTAATCATCATACTACATATGCACATACTATCTGGATGAGGGACCACATGCACAGTATACACACACACACACACACACACACACACACACACACACACACATACACACACACACACACACACACACGCGTGCGCGGCAATCCAAACAGCCTGGGCAGCACTGCTAGTTTGAAAGAACCGCCTATTCCCAGCACCTGTTCCTGACCAGGCCTTTCCTACCCACTCCCTGGCCCCATTCCCAAGCTCTGCCCTCCTCCCTAGTCCTTTGAAACCTTCCCAGAAATGCCAGGAATGCTGGGAACAAAAGTAACAGGGGCCCAGACTGGCACCACGAGGTAGCCCAGGGATCAGCTTCGAGGCCAAGCAAGAGGCTAGATATGGGCTGCTTCCCTCACCCCTTCACCAAGGACACGTCAAAGACCCCCACCCCCGACAACCCTGCCAGCCCAGGATTCTATCACTGTGACTGGCAGCAAGATATGGGCAAATTTCTCATTTGGTCTCCAATCCCCCTCCATTCTCTCCACTCTTCCTGAATCCCATCTCCCATCCTGCTTCTCCTCCCCACAGCTATGATTTTCCCATTCCTCCCACCCCACCCTACTCCCTCCCGCCCCCTCCCAGTCTCCTCTCCTACCTCCCCCCCAGACGCTTTCCCAGCTACAACTTTCTTGGCAGGACAATTTTCCATAATCACAGCCAAGGCTTCTTCCCTGAGAGAGGACAGTGCTGGGAATGGAGGCTGCCTGGGTCCCTTGGGGTTGAACCCCCAGGCCAGGAGTAAAGGAGGGGGTGAGATGAGGTGATTGTCACCCAGCTGGACAAGGAGCCTCTTTTTGAAGGAGAGACTCAAAAGTGGCAGCAGGGTAAACCTCAAGGCCTCTCTCCCACACTGTCTTCCTCCATCCCCCTTCCTGCAGAGAGGCCCAAAGCTGTGTGGGGCAATACTGCAGACAGGCATCTGTGGGGCACTGTGCCATTGCTGATGGAGCAGGGGGAGGGGAGGGCACAGAGCCACTCTCCCTTCCCACAACTCCTCCTCCTCTCTGCCCAGCTGTCATCCCGTGTCAGAGCCATTGTCAAGAGAGAGAAGGGTGAGGGGAATAGTAGTAGGGAAAAGAGCATGGCATGCATTTGGCATTTGTTAACAACTATTTATCGAAAGCCTATTTGCCAAGCCCTGCGTCAGGCACTGGTGAGACAAGGAAGGAATATTTATTCGGCACCTACTCTAGGTCAGGCTCTAGGCTAAATGCCAGGGACATGAGGAACTAACATTTATCACTCTCTACGCAGGTGCCGGGGCTAGGCAAGATATGTGCATTATCTCATTTAATCTTCACAGCAATCCCACGTGAGGCTCCTTTTCTGGCCTTTCAACATGAGGACACTCACTCAGACACATTAAGTAGTACACTGGAATTCAAATGCACATCTGCCCAACTCCAATACCCATACCTTTCGCACCACACCCAGTGACAGGCCATCCCCAGAACAATGAGACCCTTCCAGAAAGGGAAGAGGAGGAAAGAGAGGGGAGAGGACCCCCAAGCAAAAAAAGAAACTGGGTGGCATGGCCAACCTTCAGACAAGTCTGCAGTGATTCCAACACATCAACACGGAGATGGCCATCTCTTAGAGGAGGAGAGCCGTCTCACTCATCTGCGTGCTTCCCCATAGGAGGCTGAAGCACACTTCACATGGACTCAGAGACAGCCAGTACCTTAGATGCTCAACACATAGCTAAGCACCGGGAGAAGCTAACTGTCAGTGTTCAGTGTTCACTTCTCCTCTGGAGGTCAAGAGGAGAGAGGAGGGAGGCAGGGAGGGGTCTACAGGGAGGAAAGAAGTTAAGCACATGAATCCACCCAGCCCCACCCCTGGTGAACAGACCAGCCCATCCTCCCTGGAACAAGAGTTCCCACATGTAGCCTCTCTGGTCCCTCCACCTCTGCCCCAGCCACACGCTCCTTCCTGGCTTCATCCCACAATCCCCAGACACCCCAGGCCTCTGGACAGAACAGTAGCCACAGCTGCAGCCACTACAGAGAGAAAAGCAAAAACATGTTGGCAGCTGGGGGCAGAGGAATTCCCTGGGATCTGGGATAAGTGGAGGGGAAAGAGAAGCCCACGACCACTGCACCTCTTAGCTCTCCACACGCTCCATGCTCCCACCCAAGTCCAGCCCTCTCTGACTCTCTCAGTCTGGGTGGCCCTCTGCAGAGGGTGCTGAGCCTGAAGGCTGGCCAAGCCTTTGGATCTGGGCTTGCTGTATGGTACTAAAGCTATTCTCTCACTCTGTGGATCCCAATACAGGAATTATAGTACTAACACTTTCACAGCATTAACTATAGGTCCTGCACTGTTCTAAGCATTTTACTTGCTGGGAAAAGAGACCTGGAACTCAAAAGCTGGGGATGAGCAAGGTGCTTGGTCTCTCTCATGTGCCAACAGGCAGCAGAGCGCCCCCTGCTGGAGCAAAATCCCGGTAGGCAGGCCCCTGTGGGAATGCCCTCAGCTTGACTCTGGGAGACAGAATCAGGGGCCACCTTCAGAGATGAGGGGGAAATGACAAGAGACCAAGCTATTAAAAATAACCTAGAATTTGCCTGGAAATAGCTCAGAGAGTTCAGCATGTCCTAAAAAGGCCTCCAGTTCTGGAACTCTGGCAGATGGGGGAAGGAGGGAGGGAGACAGATGAGGGAGGAAGCAGACAGAAAGCCAAGGAAGAAATGAAGGCAGTTGCTTTCTATCTCTCCCAAACTTTGAGGGACCGCTGACCCTGCTCCTTGATGACAGGGATAATGGAAGAAGAAAGATCAGAGCTAACCCCGCCTCCCAGAGGAGGAAAAGAGAAATGGGCTCTTGTCACTACCCTCTGCCCCCAGGCCAATAGTAGATGGCAGAAGACAGTCCCTGTGGATGGCATTGATCCCAGTAATGGACACTTAGTATGGCTTAAGCCTGGCCTAGGAGAGAAAAGCCCCCTGGCAGGAGGGGGTGGGAAGCTCTCTTCCCCCTCCTGTCTCTCTTATTAAAATCATTCATGTAGCTGGAGCGAACAGGAAGCATGACAGTCACTGGCCCCATACACAAGGGTGTCCTTCTCCCATGGGTCCTGGACTGATTAGAAAATAACCAGAATTGTCCTCTGCCCCTCACTCCTCCCTGCCTTCCCCCACTGCTGAGATTCCTGGAGCTGGAAATTTCCTGAGGAGGAAACGGAGCAGCCTGGCCAGCATCCTTCCTGGATCTCTGTCTCACTGCTGCTACTACAACTTGTGGGGGCTCTGTTCTCTGCCACTCTCTGTCACTGAAACACCTAGTGCAGGTTACCAGACCCTGCCAGGTCCTCTCCCAGCTTTCCCTCAGTCTTGGGCCACAGAAGTGGCAGGTCTCTCCTGGCCTCCCAGTGTCCTGCTGCCCTGACTCCATCCTATGGCAGGAAGTTATTTCTGGAGTCTACCCTGCACCCCTCCCATGGCACTCTAGCCTCTCTGTCCTTTCCCTCTTTTCCTATCCTAAGAACAAAATGCTCAGTCCCCCTCCCCGGGGGAATTCAGCCCTCTGAAGGAGGGGAGCCACCCGTCCTGGGACTGAGGCTAGGATGCAGATTGGGGGGATGGGAGAGGCAAACCGAGAGAGTCCCTGCCAAGACAAGAACCTTGCTCTCCAACTCATCCCCAAAGCAAGAGCCTGGGTCTTGCGACCCTCACTCCTCCCTGCCTTCCCCCACTGCTGAGATTCCTGGAGCTGGACATTTCCTGAGGAGGAGGAAGGGGAACAGCCTGGCCAGCATCCTTCCTAGATCTGTCTCGCTGCTGCTGCTACAACTTTTGGGGGGCTCTGTTTTCTGCCACTCGAGACAGATGAGGCACGGGTACAGGATGTCTGTGGACAGCCGAGTCTTGGTGGGGTTCGAAGACTGAGAGATGAGGTGGGGGTTGGGGATCTGTGCCTCGGGCACAGGGACTCCGGGCGGGCGCAGTGACTCACCAGCTCTGGGGTCGGGGCTGTAACTGCCGGTGCAGAGCCACAGAGAAGCCGAAGAGGCTCCCTGGCTCGCCCTCCTTGCGCAGGGCGCCCATCACATCCAGATTGAAGGCGACAGCCCCCGAGGAGAGCAATCCGGCGAGCAGGGTGCCAAGAAGGTAACAAATCCCGGGGGCGCGCCGAGGATCGCGGCCGGGAGTCCCGGCCATGGGGAACCCCGCGCGCTCTCCCCTCGGGTGCCAGGAAACTCGCTCGCGCTCCGAGCCCCAGGTCTCCCGGGCGGGGCCCTGGTCCTGAGTCCCGCTGGTCTTCAGGGGTCTCCCAGTCTTTCACCTCCCCACCGCCCCACCGCCCCACGCCTGTGGCACCACTGCGGCGGCCGCAGCTCCGCGTCCGCTGGGCTCCCGCCCCCGCCCCGCGGGCCCCGCCCCGCCCCGCCCTCGGCCCGCCCCGCGCTCCGCTGCAGGTGGAGGCTCCGCGGCGTAGCGCAGGGCGCCCAGGGCGGCCCAGGGCGGCCCAGGGTGGGACCCGGCCTCGCTCCCCCCCGGCCCCGCCCCAGCTCCGCCCTCCGCCCTCAGGGCCCTCACCCCCCCACTCCTGCCCCGGCCCGCGAGGTGCGGAGGCGGCGCCTAGGAATGGGGGGCGTGGAGCGAGCGAGAAGCGCCGAGAGAAAGGGACCGAAAAAGAGAAAAGGGGGTAAGAGATGAGAAGTGGGTGAGGCTACAGGAGTCTGGGAAGAGAGACCGGCGAACGCGAGGAGAGGAGATGGAAGGGGAGCGGCCCCGAGCCTGGGTCCCGTGTGGTCCCGCAGCGCTCCCTTCTCCCCTGGGTCACACGAGGCACCTCTCGTGCTGTTTCAGCCAAACCGCTTCCCGCGGCTTCCTCCCCACCCGCGGCGCCGCGTCCTCCGCATTCGAGGGAAGAGAGGGACAGGCCTGCCCGAAGAGAAACTCCGCAGGCCTGGGGAGGGGAGCAAAGGAGGCAGGTAGAGAGAAAACAGAAAGAGAAAAGAGATGGAGAAAGAAGCGCAAGAGTTTGTTCAATAAGGGGTGGGAAAAAACAAGAAAAAAGACTGAGGGTGATAGAGGAACATACGCTGGGAAAAAGGAAAGATGAGAGATTGGACCCAAGAGGCAGAGGGATGGGAAGGATGTCTCCAGCTCCCAGGCCCTTCCCAGGACTGTGCATTTCCCACCTCCAAAGGGGTGAGGATTGGGCTGACCCAGGCAGGAGCTGGGTGGGGCTTCCCGGGGATCTCCAGGGGACCCGCAGGCCTGTCCATCTTCCTCCCCCCCCCCCCAAGCTGAGACAGAGCAAAGGGAGGGGGGACATTTTCCAACTCCCTGCTATTTATAACTCCAATCCAGAAATGGGGCCAGGAGGAGAGATAGGAAATAATTTGGCACAACTGGAACCTCGCTTGCTCCCACCTCCCCTTCCTAGTTGCCTTTCTTACTGGGTGTTGGTCTTGTGTATATCCATCTGTCCATCTCTCTCTATCTCTCCCTCTCCCTCTCCTCTCCCTCCCCCTCTCTGTCTCTCTCTCTCTGGTTTTGGCTCATCCCAAACTTTATTTTTGTCCCCCTTCTTGGAATCTTTCTCAGACTATTTCTCAAGGTTTCTAATGTTTTCTCTGCCCCTCAAACACTGTCATATTCTTGCGATCAGGTCCTCTCCCTCCCTTTCTTAAAAGCCCCAATATGTGTCCTACCTAGTTTCTCTTCACATGCTCCCTTTGTCTCTCTTACTTCTCTGTCCAAGATTATACTTTTAAACAAAAAACAAAAAAACAAGTTAGCTCTTACTCTGCTGGCACTGAGGCAATTCTTGCCTAGGTAATTACTATACAGGGTTGGGCCTCCATTTTTTACAATATTACACTTGTGGCCATTTCCCCCAGGAGACTAGGCAACCTCTACACAGGTGCTATTGAGGAAATACAAGTGCTGCCAGCAGGCTGGCATTGAGATCCTACTGTTATTATCCCCTAGATATGCTCTTTCCATCCCTTTTCTATTTCAGAGCCACAGACAATAGAGAAGAGCTGATATGAGAATGCAAAATAGTAAAATAAGGATAGGACCCGGGACTCCCGACCCTGAGCCCAGACCACAACCAGGGTCAGAGTTCCTTTAGAGCCACCGGCTGCCTTCCTTTTACACCTACAGCTTCTGCCTCCCTCCAGCTCTACTCCATTGCTCTTGCTAAATACAAGGCTGAAATCAGATGCCAAAAATCTGCTGCTGACTTCCTCTGGCCAAATATTTGAGAAGTCACCTCACTGCCACAGGAGGAAGGAGAAGGAAAGAAGAGAGAGAAAGGCAGCCCAAAATTAGCCTGCCTATAAATAGTGGGGCAAGGGTTGGCGGGAACATGCAAGAGCTCTAAAGCAGCCTAGTGAGTTTAGACATGTACATTTTCTCTAACAGAGAAGTGAGACCAGATTGTTGGAGTGGAAAGCAATATATTTTTAGGAATATTGTAGGTGAAAGGGGGAATGACAAAGCTAGAGGGATCCTGAGAACGGAGGAAGCTAAACATTAGAATAAGCAACCTGCTAGCGAACTTTTTTTTTTTTTTAGTATATCTTTATTGATTTCAGAGAGAGGAAGGGAGAGAGAGAGAGAGAGAGAGAGAGAGAGAAACATCAACAAGGAGAGAGTCATTGACCGGCTGCCTCCTGCACGCCCTCCACTGGGGATCAAGCCCACAACCCCGGCAAGTGCCCTGACAAGGAATCAAACTGCAGTCTCCTGGATCATAGTTCCATGCTCAACCACTGAATCACATCGGTTGGGCACCAGAGAATTTTCTGTATTTGAGTCAAGAGTTTGGGAATTCATTAAATTAAAACCAGTGCTGAGCCCTGTCAGCATGGCTCAGCGGTTGAGCATTGACCTATGATCAAGGAGATCACAGTCTGATTCCCAGTCAGGGCACATGCCCGGGTTGTGGGCTCAATTCCCAGTATGGGGGTTGTGCAGGAGGCAGTCCATCAATGACTTTCTCATCATTGATATTTCTGTCTCTCTCTCTCCCTCTCCCTTCCTCTCTGAAATCAATAAAGACATATTTAAATACGTATATTCCAAAAAAAAGTGCTGATACTGTATGATTCCACTCATAACATTCTCAAAATAATAAAACTATAGAGACGAAGAACAGATTAGTGATTGCTGGCCGGGGGTGAGGAGTGTTAATATAAAAGAATAGCACAGCAAGTTCCTTCGTGGTGATGAAGACTTCTGTTTCCTGACTTTGGTGATAGTTATTTGAATCTACACATGGGATAAAATTGCATAGAACTACACACATGGGGACACACATACACACAAAAAAAAAAATGAATGCATGTAAAACACTGGTGGAAATTGGATAAGGCCTATAGACGAGTTAATAGTATTGTAGCTGTGTCAATCTCCAGGTTTTGATATTGTGCTACTGCTATATAAGACATCATCGCTGGGGGAAGCTGGGGGAAGCTGGGGGAAGGATACACAGGACTTCATGTACTATTTCTGCAACTTCCTTTAAGTGTATAACTATTTCAAAATAATTTTTAAAACTGATAAATGCTCAGGCTCAGCAAAGATTTGTCTGAGTGGAAGCTGAGGCTTTCTCCAGCCCCCCTCCCTCTAACAGCCTTCTTCCCCTCCATCCGGGATCCCTCTTTTCCAGCTGCTGTCTCTAGCTTTCAAGTAAATACTTCCAGAACACACACTGCCCGGTTAACTTCTCCCTCCACCTCATCTGGCAGCAGAGCCTTGGTGCATGTGTCCCAGGGTCAGCCTTTTCCTCCTCACCACACACAATGTGATGACTTTCTCACCCCACCCACCTCTCCAGCACTGGAATCCTTCTGCCTGCCTCTGAATTCTGGCTGTAGCCAAAGCTTGAACTATGGGAGTGGCTGGGAGAGAAAGAATAGAAATGTGATCAAGGGGAGTCACTGGGGAAACGGCCACTCGGGTCTTTGAGGGTCTAAGACAAACCCTTGTATCTTGGGGAGAAGGTCTAGGAGGTCACTTCCCACAGGGAGCCATTTAAACTGTCTTGAGGGCCTCTTTTCTTTGAGCACTGGCTGCAAGCCAACATTTGGAACTTGGCCACACCACCAACGGCCCCCCTCTTGAAGCCCAACCAGATTTCCAAGTTTGAGAGGCCTTCTCCACTCACGCCATGCCCTCCCTCAGTCCTCACCCAGCCCCTAACAACTTAGCAGCTTCCGGCTCCTGATGTTTCGCCCAGTCAGTCAGCTTGGAGCTTGCTAATTAAAACTAACTCAGAAAGAGACCTCAAAAAAAAAACAAAAAAAAAAAACAGGGAAATGAGTGGCGAGAAAGAGCATGGAGTTACATTCATTCATCCTAAGGAAGAATAATCAGGGTGGGACATTGTAAGGAGAGGTGGGCAGAAAGAGATTTCAGATATCAAGGCTCATTGCCCGGATGTGCATACAGCTTTTCTCTATCTCTACCAAAGGCAATGGGGCTAAGCTTAAACAGCAGAAACTAAGGCTGGACAGTAAGCAAGAAAGACCCAGAAAAAGAGCAGCTGGAGGATGACCCTGGAGAGATCAGCTGCAGTCTTCAGATACAGGTACCCATGTCCTCTGTCCAGCTCTAGGGCAAAGGAACAGCCAGTACACCAGAGAAGAGGGCGGGGCTGATGTCTGCAGAATACTGGCAATCTTTATGCTGATTGTGAAAATGTCAGATGGTCGTGCCAAGCAGGGTGAGGGTAATACAGAATGGGCCTGGCACTCTCTCTGAGTCAGCCTACTCTTAATATTCACAGACTCACCACTGAAACCCCCAACACCAACCCCCCTCATTAGCCCCTGCCCTCTGTTTCACATCCCTTAAGTCATCATTCTCAAGTCCCCCTTCCAACCCCTGCCCTTCTTTCCCAGGCTCCACAGCTCTGGGAGTGAGGCACCAGGCATGTTCCAGTCTGCCTTTATTTTGCTTGCTCACTGCACTTAGAAGCTGGAGCCAGGGGGGGTGGGGAAGGACTGGGTGAGGCTGCTCTGTGATGCTCTCAGTCTTCCCGCTTCTATTGACCAGCCATTCTCTGGAGAGGAGCCTCTTCCCAAACAGTCCTCCCCTGCCAGGATTCCCTTCACCTGATGCCCAAGCTGGAAGAGCATATTGACAAGAGACAGGGCCTCCCTTCCTGGGGTCGCTCCCATGGTGTCTGCAGTATAATGCAGTGGTTACATCCAGGCTTTGGAGTCAGATAGCCTGGATTTGTATTCTGCCTCTACTTCTTGTGAGTTCTGTTACTTCACCACTCTGTACCTGAGATTCTTCATCTGCAAGTTGCAGATGACAATTATAATACTTTACAGGATAGTTCTAGGGATTAAATTAATTAACACATGTAAAGTGCTTGAGCCATATAAGTACTCAGGAAATGTTGGAAAAAGCAGTTATAGTACACACATAAGCAGAGACACATACATACACATAGACATATAGACACATACATTCAGAGAGAGGAAGGGAGAGGGAGAGAGATAGAAACATCAATGAGAGTCATTGATCCGCTGCCTCCTGCACACCCCCTACTGGGGATCGAACCCAAAACCCGGGCATGTGCCCTAACTGGAATCGAACTGTGACCTCCTGGTTGATAGGTCAATGCTCAGTCACTGAGCCAGGAAGGCCGGGCAGTATCCAACTTTTTTTTTAATCTTTATTGATTTCAGAGAAAGGAAGGGAGAGGGAAAGAGAGAGATAGAAACATGAATGATGAGAGTCATTTTTGATGGGCTGCCTCCTGCACGCCCCCAACTGGGAATCAAACTCTGATCTCCTGGATCCCAGGTAGATGCTCAACCGCTGAGCCACACCCAGCCAGGCTCCAACACTTTTATTCAGAATTTTTATTTTGGCACTTAAGGTTCTGCTTTATGCTACCATTTAACCATTTCACTCACTAATCCTTTGATGGTCACACAACTCCCAGGATTTAAGATGCTACTCTGCAAATAGCTGAAGGAATCAAGCAATCAGTAATCCTCAACTCTTCCTCAGAAAATTCAAAAAGGATGTCTTATTCTAATTCAGTCAGCACCCATTTCTCCTTCCTCTGCAAGTAGATGTGATAAAGTCAATTTTCAACTATGTAACTGAATCACAAAATGAGAAAATGCCAAAGTTGGAAATAGCTTCAGATATGGTTTAGTCCAGTGATTCTCAACCTTCAATGCATTTTAGAATTGCCTGAATAACTTAGATGATAGATGACAGATAGATAGATGATAGATAGATAGATAGATAGATGATTAGATAGATAGATAGATAGATAGATAGATGATAGATAGATAGATAGATAGATAGATAGATAGATAGATAGATAGATAGATAGATAGATAGATATAGACAGATTTCAGAGAGAGGAAGGGAGAGCGAGAGGAAGAGATAGAAACATCAAGGACAAGAGAGGCATCGTCGATCACCCCCGACTGGTGATTGAACCTGCAACCTGGGATCGAACTGCGATCTCCTGGATCCTAGGTCAATGCTCAACCTCTGAGCCATGCCCTGCTGGGCCTGAACAACTTTTTAAAAAATACTTATGCCTGGGCTCCACTCCTCAGAGATTTAATTAATTAGTCTAGGGCCAGGGAATTTTTTAAAACTTCCCCAGGTGAGTCTGTTTAGCCAGGGCTGAGACTCACTGTTTTAATCCAGTCTCCTTATTTTATTAAGGAAAAACTCAAATCCAGAGTGGGTAAGCAATTTCCCATCATGTCAGTGCATGGTGCACGAAGAGAGACTGTGGCAATAGCAAGAATATGTTGGTGATGTTTATCATTTTTTCTCCTTGGAGTTAATCCCAGAAGCATTTTTCTTAGTTCAAAGAGGTGTTATATAATTTACCTTTTACTTTGACAGGAGTATTTATTCTTCTGGTAAGACTGAAATGGGTTCACATTCCCTGACCACAGAAGGACAGAGATGCATTTGCACATTACCGCACATAGCCATCAAATTGGCAACGCTCCCTAGGAGGCCACTTGAGGTGCGGAAGATGCTGCGTCTCTACAATGATCACCCAGTGCTGAGGGACCTCGGCCGTGGTGAGAAGAGAGAGGGCTGGAAAAGAAAAGAAAGCGGCCCCTCCTAGAAGGAAGGAGCTGAGAACTGAGAACCGGCCAGAGCTGCCAGGAGGGAAAGGCAAGAAAGGAAAAGAATTTCAATGAGTCTAGGGAGCCTCTGCTCTGGCAACAACCAAACCGTGATGGACAGCCTGGCAACATCAACCTCCCTCCCGCCACAACCCCACCCCCACCCCGCCCCCCCCCCCACACACACACACACACGCGAGACTAGATCCAAAAGAAATGTTAAAAGTTGGCTCTGCAATATGAGTGCTAAAGAAAACTTCTCCCAACACTCACCAAAGAGTGAACTCCCAATAAAGACAAGAGCTCACCTGCCCCCAACCCTCTACTGTTCCCTTTCTTCCCAGCCAAGATCTTCACTACCTGCCAACCTTGGCTCAAAAAAGGGGGCGGGTCCCTGTCTCACGTGACAGAGCGGTCACATGACCCTGGCCTCCCGGGAGCTGAGAGAGGAGAGCGGTGGGGCTCCGAGGGTCTGCGGGCATCGGGCGTGTCCAGCCTCCCAGCCCCCAGCCCGACGCGACCATGCTGTCCCGCCTGCTGAAGGAACACCAGACTAAGCAGAATGAACGCAAGGAGCTGCAGGGTGAGCCGAGATCGTGTCTGCGTTTTCTCTCCTGCCGGGCCTAGCCTCAGCCCGGAGCCTGGACCTCGAGTAATGGCCCAGATCCAGGGAAGGGCGCGGGCTGGTGGGTACGGGCGTCGGGTGGGGGTGGGGGGGCTTTTTTGGAAATCCCCGCCCCTTGCCGATGGGCTCGAGTCCCGTTAGCAACACCCATCCCCCCCCCTCGGGAACGCCCCTAGGCTCCGGCTCTCTGGCCGCTTAGTCCCGCCCCCTGCCCGTGGAACGCTGTGCCGATTGGTCCAGACAGCCTCTCATCCTGGAAGAGGAAAGGACGCTCCTGAAGGGAGGAGGGTGATGGGGACCCGACAAAGATGGGATTCTTGGAGGCCTGACACCACCGAAACAGGTGTGGGGCGCTTGTTTCCTAAACCTGGGCTTAGGATCCCAGAGTTACCAGTTCTTAGGCCAAGAAAGTGGGAAAAGAGTGCCTGGGAGTCTGGGGTCCTGAATGTTGGCACTGACTCGTTAGCGTCCCCTAGGCAAGTCGCTTCCCCTCTCAAGGCACCAGTTTCCTAACCTCTAGAATGAAAGGTGTTTGTGTTTGGCAAAGTCCTTTTCAGCTCTGGCACTCTGAGGTTAGTTGAGATGTTCCCATAACTAGCAGAATAGTAATGAATAGGTGGGAAACCTTCAGCACCACTCCTCAAAAAACCAAGTCGCCACTCCAACCCCTTTCCCCCTCCCCCCAGAGAAGAGGAGGCGAGAGGCTATCACTGCAGCGACCTGCCTGACAGAAGCTTTGGTGGATCACCTCAATGTGGGGTATGAACCTCTTCCCATCAATACCAGCTGCCCCCACCCCCAAGCTTAGGAACAGGCAAGGTCCAGCCGGCACATTGCTCTTGAAGGGATGAGATGTTCCACTCATTCCCCTACCTTCCCCCAACCCAGTTTAAGTTTATGGAGAGAAACTTGAGTCAGCTCTGACCCATAACACTGGGCAGGGAGGAGCAGCTGCAGTGGTTTGAGAAGCAGCCAGATTTCCCCCTCCCCATAATAACTTCCCTGGTGTTCACAACTTTATGCCATCTGCCCACCTCCTTCCACCCCTCCAAGTCCAGCTGTCACTTTGGTGGGAGGGAGGGTGCCCTCCTTCACCACAGCTTACTACCTTCTCCTCCACTTCCCACCCTCTGGCAGGCCTGGGGAGCAGCTGGCAGGAAAGAGATGGCACAGCTGGTGAGGGTGAGGGCAGAACCTATGCCAGTAGCTACAGCAGAGCCAGGCTGTCTCTGCCCTTCCTTCTGGGTCTCCAGGGATCACCCTCTGCTCCAATCCTAAATGAGAATGCCAGTAACAATCAAAAACTTGGGAAGGAGCAAAGAATACTGTCTCTTGACCCTGAGTCACCCAGGAGAGTGCAGAGATGATGATTTGATAGGCTGGCTGGCTGGCTGTTAGAAGAAAGGGGGCAATATGATGCCTTCCACCCCAGGGCAAGTAGAATAGCTTAGTTGTGACTCCAGAGACTGAGTCACCCAAGTGAGCCACACAGGGGCTGTAGTCTTCATTACTCATTTCTGGGGAAGATTAGGGGAAGACAAGGCTGTGGTCTGGGCCTCTGATCTCCCTCCCCTCCAGGCCTCTCCCTTCACTCAGTATGAATAATGGAAAGCAGGAGAGAAACAGGAAAAAATGGGATTTCAGGAACTCCCAGAGGAATCTTGAAACATTGAGAGCCCCTTACTCTTACTGTTTCAGCTCCTACACCACCCCCTACTGTGGCCCAGCTGTCCCCATAGAGAGGGGACAGGGTCCACCCCCTCTCCTCCCTCCCACATAGGCGCCTCCTGGCTCTGCTGTGAAGTTGGCCCAGGCTTCTCCCTGTCTTCTTCCTTTGCTAGGGGCCACCCCATTTTCAGTTCAGAGGGCAGCTAAGCCAAAGCCAGATTAGAAAGGGTTTTGTGCTGCTGCCCACGGCTCCTCTCATTCCCCAGAAAGGAACACAAAGGCCCTGTCTATCTCAGCCCCATCAGGTGTCCTTCCCACTCTCCACTCCCCCAACCTCGTGCCCCCTCCAGCCCCCACAGATTCCAGTGGGTGGGGGCACCGGATGTGGAGTCTCCCAGCTGACCTAGAGCTTTGGGGTGGAGAGTGAGAGATTCAGCCAATAAGAGAGAACAATTTTGCACAATTATTGCAGAAGGCTTAGGGGGACTAAGACAGGCAGAGAATTGAGGATACCAACCTCTTGGCAGTAATGGTAACTGCAGCCAGCACCTTGGTTGAGGAGAAAAAAACTATTGCATAGAGCATAAGGAAGGGAGAAAGTGTACATGTGTGTTCATTCATTTGTGTGGGCAAAAGGAGAAGGGTTGGGAGAGAGACTGAAAGCCAAGAAGAAGTCCCTGGGAGATCTACTCTCGACTCTGTGTTCCTGGAGAGGGGATTGCTTTCCCATCCCACCCCAGATTCAGGGAGCAGCCCAACTTCTTGCACAGATCCCTGGGCTTCCAATTGCTGCCAGATGTGTCCCTGCTGCCAGATTTTCCCAGCTCCCCCCTTTTCTTTCCAGCTTCTTATTCAGGGATATCCCTACCAGGTTAGCCCTCGCTTCCCCTACCCAGCTTCAGGACTCCTTTGGGGGATAGGAGATGGTATATTTCTAGTCAGCTCCCAGCTAGGGTCTCCTGGGAATCCTGAGAATGGGAGGAAGAAGCTGGGTTCATTTGCATGTACTGGTTTTGTTTGCATCACATCCAGGAATGGTCAAAGTCACAAAGTTGTCCCCAGCCTGACCCCTGGCTGGCCTCCCACTCTTACAGTGGGATATTAGGCCTGGAGACCACCCCCACCAGTTGGGTGAGTTGATCTCCTCTCTCCTCCAATCTCTAGTGTGGCCCAGGCCTACATGAACCAGAGAAAGCTGGACCATGAGGTGAAGACCCTCCAGGTCCAAGCTGCCCAATTTGCCAAGCAGACAGGCCAATGGATCGGGATGGTGGAGAACTTCAACCAGGCACTCAAGGTGGGCCACACTCCCTGCATCCCCCTCCCCATCTGGGCCTCCACTGACTGCCTTCAGTAGGGTCACCTCAGGCCTGGGATTAAAGTAGAAGTGGGGATGGCCCCAGAAACCCCATCTATGGCCCCAGTTTCAGAGAGGCTAGAGAAAGAGGTAAAAGTAGTTGGTGGGTTGGAGCAAAGCCCTTTGTAGGGGATTGGTGGAAAGTACCCCATTCATCCACTACAGCTACACTCTGCCCACCCTGATTTGAGGACTCCCACCTTCTCCCCTTCTCAGGAAATTGGCGATGTGGAGAACTGGGCTCGGAGCATTGAGATGGACATGCGCACCATTGCCACCGCCCTGGAATACGTCTATAAAGGACAGCTGCAGTCTGCTCCGTCCTAACCCCCTCCCTCCCCTCTACCTCACTCCTACACTCCTATACTCACCTCCCCATGGGGCAGGAGGGAGGCTGAACAGGCCACAAATAAAACACAAGCCTCCATTTTTCTGCAGTACATTTCAAGGAGCACTAGCTCAGTATGGTGGGTGGAAGTGGAAGGGTCAAAGACTGTTTCCCTAAGGGACAGGCACCTTTTGGGTAGAGAGTGGAACTAGCTTCCTCTTACTGTCCCAACACTCTTTTCCTTCTCCAGCCTGGTGAAGGTGCTTGTTGGGTAAGAAGAGGTCAGGAGTTTCCTATTCCTCCCCAGAGAAGGTCCCAGTAGGGGCCCTGCCCCAAGCATCCTAACTCAGGACTTCTGTTTCCTGCAAAGGAGAAATAAGACAGGGATCAGGTCTGGTCTGGGCTCTGGCACTCTGCCTCTCCACGTGCTCATGGCCTCTCTCAGCTTGGTGCTAAGCCGTGTCATGAGTCTGGACCAAGTGGAAGATTAACTCTTGGGCATGGGGGCACTTCGGGGCTGGGAAGGAGGAGGAATGACAGGTACAAGGTCACCAACAGAGAGGAGCAGCTGTCATACTTGATAGATCCCTCCTCCTGGGAGTCTATGACAGGGGTGGTCAGGATCCCCAGCTGGAAAAGATAGCCAAGCAGGGGATCTGGGCACGCCTGGTCTATGCCAAGCCCTGGCTTCAGCCCACGGGCTTCAGCTTCCCTGACTCCGCCTCCCAGTCCACCCACCAAGGACTTTGGCCTTAGCTGTAGCTCGTGTGGGAGCCAGGGGAGGCTGGGAGCAAAATCTCTCAAACGGAGCAAAAGAAGAAGCTTCCGCTGTTGTAGTACCTGCTAGCTTTCCCCAGAGGAGGTAAGCAGGGTGCTGGGAGCTGGGGTGCTAGGAGAAGCAAGATATTGCATGTGTTGACAAATCAGAGCCTGAAGCTTTTAACGTGCTTCCTTACACTTTCTCCCTTTTGATCCTCTAAGCTCCCCAGTGGGCGTGGTGGGTGTTAGTCCCCCTTGACAGATGAGAAAACAGGTTCAGATACAGTGAGATGCTCAGCATCCCACAGCAAGTTTGGGGCCACCAGGACTGGAATGCAGGGTTCTTTGCCCTGTGTATGTTTCCTAAAACAAGGCCAAGCTTACATTTAGAGAGTTCAGATGTCCCTGGTTTAGAAGGAGAGAAAAGGTGACAGCAAACTAGAAGATCTTCTCCCACGCAGCTGGGCTGCACTCAGGACCAGCTTATCTGGTTTTCATTAAGTTACCCACAAATATAGGATCTGCCCAGATCCTTGCTTTGCCTAAATGAGGTATAATTGGCCATTTATCTGCCAAGTAGATAATTTTTCAAAATGCTCGGACCAGAGACTTCTAGCTAGTGAGGCTATAAGGGGCAAGGGCTTGAGGGCCAGAGTAAACTACACAAGTTTTATTGCCCAGCCTTGGCTTCTACCTGCAGATCACTTGGGCTCTGGCCATGTGGCTGCCTCTACTGCTGGGAGTCTTACTCTGGGCAGCACTGTGGTTGCTCAGGGACCGGCAGAGCCTGCCCCCCAGTGATGCCTTCGTCTTCATCACTGGCTGTGACTCTGGCTTTGGGCGGCTTCTGGCACTGAGGCTGGACCAGAGAGGCTTCCGAGTCCTTGCCAGCTGCCTGACCCCCTCAGGGGCAGAGGACCTACAGCGGGTAGCCTCCTCCCGCCTCCACACCACCCTCCTAGATGTCACTGATCCCCAGAGTGTCCAGCGGGCAGCCAAATGGGTGGAAACATATGTTGGGGAAACAGGTGAGTATGTCTGGACTACTGGGAACATGGTTTAGGGTTTTCACTCACGGGGGCTGTGGGAACCAGAGGGACTGAGAGGGGAAGGAACAGTGCTCAGGTCCTCCCAGGGAGGATAGGGACCATTGGAATCCTTCTCCTACCCTCAGTGTGTCTCCCCTCCCCACAGGGCTTTTTGGTCTGGTGAATAATGCTGGTGTGGCTGGTGTCATTGGGCCCACACCGTGGCTGAGCCGGGATGACTTCCAACGGGTGCTGAATGTTAACACACTGGGTCCCATCGGGGTCACCCTTGCCCTGCTACCTTTACTGCAGCAGGCCCGAGGTCGGGTGATCAACATCACCAGCGTCCTAGGTCGCCTGGCAGCCAGTGGTGGGGGCTACTGTGTCTCCAAGTTTGGCCTGGAGGCCTTCTCTGACAGCCTGAGGTGAGGGGGCAGGGCCCTGGGCTTCCAGCCCATTCACAAAAGAGTTAGTGTCTGCCCTGCAGAGATGATTAAAACATGTAATGGAATACTTTGGAGGAGATACTGTAGGGCTCGACTTCGTGGGTTCAAATTCCACCTCTCATGCGAGCTTTATGACTTTAATAGGTTAGTTCCCTTTACCCCAGTTTATTCCTCATCTGTTCAGTCAGGTTGAGAAGACCAACCTCATGGGTGATGTGAGTGAATGAGGCACATGTAAAGCCCCAACAGTACCTGGCACACAGAAACTGCCCAAAAAGCTACTATCATAATTATTAGTGTTATTAATAACTATTATGATGAGCTGGTACTTTTACATAATATTTTCTTATCAATTCTCCCAGCAACCTTATCAGGGCAGGTATTAACACCCTTAGAGTAACATAACTTACCAAGACCACTGGAACTGCTCACCTACCGAGCTCGGTCATTCTGTTCTCCTGCCCCTCATCCTCAGACAGTAATGTTTGAAGTCCCATGAGAGCACAGTAGAAATTTGACAGGGATGATACAGGAGCAAGGCCTGAATTTTTTTAAAGTTTTTTTTATTGATTTTTTTTTTTTGAGAGAGAAAGGAAAACATTGACATGAGAGCAAAGCATCAATAGGCTGCTTCCTGCACGCCCCCTACTGGGGATCAAGCCTGAAATCCAGGCATGTGCCCTGACCGGGAATCAAACCAGCAACATTTTGGTGCACGAGACAATGCTCCAAGCAACTGAGCCACACCGGCCAAGGCTAGGGCCTGAATTCTTTATACTTGGATTTCTGCATCAGTGCTAGGGTGGCCAGATATATCCCCACTTTTCTCCCAGCAAATACCAGTCTACCTCTTCATATCCAGCACTCAGGGCTCAACCCTGTGTTTTGGGAGCTAGGAAATGGGGTTCTTCTAGGTCTGGAGTTGGCAAACTGTGGTTCTCAGGCCAGATCTGGCCAGCCGCCTATAAGCCATTAACGGTTTTTACATTTTTAAATGGTTATATAAGTACCTACAGAATATTAATTTTTAGTCTTGCAGTACTGAAAATATTTACTACCTAGGCCCCTGCTCTAGGCCGTAGAAGAGAATACAAGTGAAAACAAACCTCCCTCCATCTGTCTCCACTTGCCCCTCATCCCAGGGCAGCAGGGTATCCCTTACTGTCAGGACCCCTGTCCCTGGCCTAACTTTCCTGTCTTAGCCTCCCACCCAAGTCCCTGAACATCCCCTCCCTATAAGGGCAAGAACCCAGAAGGTTCCCTCTGCCCCCACTCCAGGCGGGACATGGCTCCTTTTGGAGTACATGTCTCCATCGTGGAGCCTGGCTTCTTCCGAACCCCCGTGACAAATCTGGAGAGTTTGGAGAACACTCTGAAGACCTGCTGGGCACGGCTGCCTCCAGCCACACAGGCACACTATGGGGATGCCTTCCTTACCAAGTGTGAGTAGCTGGGCCCATGTAGGGGGAAATGAAAGTGCCAGAAAGGTCAGTCCTGCACCAGCAGGGAGGAAGTAGGCAGCGCAGTCAGGGGGTGGGTGAGGGTGAACCGGATGCTATGGAACACCCAGGCCATGTGGAGCCTGCCCATTCCACAAATGGGACTAAGGATCCCTCTCACCACGGCTGGGCAACAAGCCCCAAGACCCAGAAGAGGGCCTGAGATGGGCTGCAGTGGGACAGGGACACTGATTACAATTACCCCCTGGGCCTCAGACCTGAAAGTGCATCAGCATGTCATGAACCTGATCTGTGACCCGGACCTGACCAAGGTGAGCAGGTGCCTGGAGCATGCCCTGACTGCTCGTCACCCCAGAACCCGCTACAGCCCAGGCTGGGACGCCAAGCTGCTCTGGCTGCCAGCCTCCTACCTGCCAGCCAGCCTGGTGGATGCTGTGCTCACCTGGGTTCTTCCCAAGCCTGCCCAGGCAGTCTACTGAATCCAGCCTTCCAGCAAGAGGTTGTTCTTCAAATACAAGAACTTTTATTTCTGTCCCCACGCTGGTACTACCTGGTGCCTGGCACAAAATAGGTGCTCAATAAATTGTGTTTTTAAAATAAGTAGTTGGGCATAAATGAAGGTGCTCCATTTAAGTGCTAACTATCCTTCACTGACTTACTGCCCAGGGTCTCAGCCTGTTCAGTGCCTGCATGACTAGTACCCACTGGAGGACACGAGAGGGCTGTCTTGCGGTCTCTAGGTGTCTTTAAAGCTGCACCTAAATGGCCACCAGAGGGCACTATTGGACATTTCCCTTATTTTCTACAAGGAGTAATACTGTAATTCGGTGTTTGGAGTGGGAATGGCCCTTACATATTTTTCTTGGGGGGCAAGGGTAGGAGGTATGGAGGGGTCATGTCTAGGCTGGGTGGTTTCCATGAAGAAAAGGCAGTACCCACTTAAATTCTCTATTATCTGATCTAAGTCAAGAAGGATGACACTGGCCACACAGATGTCAGAGCAACTTATCACCACCCTAAGGAGCCAGGCCCCTGGGCTGGGGAGTTGCTGGGCTCTGAGTTGGACATGGTAGATGTGGGCAGGCCTCTCCCACGTTGGACCTTTCTGGGGACTCCTTTTGATTTCTGCAGGAGATGGCTTCACGAACGTTGCAGCACTGAGCCTGGCGGCACAAAACTAGGAGGCAGGGAGGGCAGTGGGCCACAGCCTCCTCCCAATCCCCGTTTCCAAGGCAAGACCAACTAACACCTTTCCCAAACATCCCCCAAAACAGGCCTTTCTTTCCTGGAGGTGCAAGTAGAATAAGGTCCTAGAGTACAGGAACATGGATGAGGAGAGAAAAGAAAGTATCACTCAAGACAAACTGCCTTTTCGGTCTGAAAAAATAATCCGTTTAATTGAAAAATGTGGAGTAGACTACCCTACTCTCCCAGATGAGGGGCAAAAAAGACCAGATTCCCTACATCACTTCATAGCCACTTTGGATACTCCTCACAAGGCAGCAGGCAAAGACAATTCCCAGGATCTAGAAGGAAGGGGGGGTGAGAGGAGTCAGAAAGGCAAGGTCCCCTCAACCACCCAGGAGACCCCAAACACACCCAGGGCTCACCTCCTCAGACGAGTACCTCCTGCCCACTACCCCCTACTCCCCAGATGCCCTAAAATGAGTCCCAAGAGCACCTCTCACCTCCACAAAGGCAATGCCCAGGGCTGCTGCAGCCACCACCAGCACATTGCTCCTCAGCCAGACCCCAATCTTCTCCACACAGCCCTGAAAGGTGGCAGGCAAACAAGGCAAGAATACCATCAGAATCTTCCCACCCACCTCCCCATGTCATCTGTCTCTCTGCCACCCTTGGTACCTTTCACTTGACCCCTAGTATTCCCAGATCCCCTCCCCATCCCTGATCCCCAACTTCTCAAAGCCCCAACCCTCTCCACATCCATCCCTGGTTCCTCTCACCTCTTGAAACATTTCCCAAGTTTCCTAAGTCCCCTGCTATCTCATCTCAGCCTCCTCCCTACCTCGGTATGGATTTCATTCACTTTGAAATTAATCCCACAGTTCTGAGTGACATTGATGCAGCAGGAGTCAGGGACACGGCCCTTCGGCTCAAGAGGGATGGTCTCCCAATCTGTGTAGTTAGCCGCCCCGCAGCACCTGAACTGGGGGAGAAGAGAGATATGGGAGAGGTTAAGTGAACCTCCACCTTCAATATGGAGGTGAGAATCTTCTTCCCCTATTACCCTTGGTCCCAGCAACCCCACTCACTTTTTTCTGCAACCTGTCCAGGATAAAAACTGTCTGGTTCTGTTTGGGATAATTCTTCATCTGCTGCTGGAAGTCCTTATTAAATTCTGACATCACCTGAGAGTAGAGAAGTTGAGGTCAAGATTCAGGGCAACCAGGCCTTAGAGGTAAGGCTCTCCCCTTATTCTTGCTTACCTTGTTTCTAAACACATAGGCAGCAATGGCTGCGGCCACCTCCACCAGCACAATAAGAGACAGGAAGATGACAAACTGCAGGCACAAAGGAAAGGAGTCAGGTTTGGAGTCTAGGTAAGAGGGGCCTGCTGTGGCCCAGCCAGTCTCTAGGACTGGTTTTCCTTACCTACCCACCTCCTGAGCCCCCTCCACAGAAGTGACCTTCCAGAAGTCCCACACACCCACACTGGCACCACAGCCCACTCACTGTGATCATAAGACAGTAGTTCTCCTTGCAGGCGCCACAGCAGCCCACAATGGCCACCAGGAAGAGGAAGGCACCCACTGCAATGATGACCACAGGCAACACGGAGCCAGGAGTGGCCCCTTGGCTGATAGTCTGACTCAGGACATACTGGGCCCCTATACCCACAGCGATCAGTCCCACTGCACAGGCCTGCGAAGAGAGCAGGTCAGGATTAGGCCAGATCCACAACCCATCATGGTGGAGGGCAACGGGTGCGCCCAGTAGTCGACCTGACCCCATCCTGGAAAGAGATTCTCACGCCTCCAGGAAACTTGACTGTGGGGGAGGAGGATGACCCATCCTTGCCCACAGTTTGATCAAATGCAAAAAGAGAAGTTCCCAGAAAGACTTGACCCCAGGGCACATATTCCTAACCAAGAGTACTGCTTCCTAGGGGCCTCATGGGCTTCTAAAACTTCCCTCTCTCTGTCCTCCATGCCCAACTCTTCCCCATCAGCTCTGAATAGGGTTCCTTGGGCCAGCTAGGCCAGGGAGGAGACGGTGTTCAGAGTGATATGCCCTTGCCCTGGCCGGTGTGGCTAAATGGTAGATTGTCAGCCTGCATGCTTACAATCTACCTGAACCTGCAACGAAGGGTTGCAGGTTCAATTCCCAGTCAAGGGCATGTACCTGGATTGCAGGTTCGGTCAGGGCACGTGCAGGAAGCAACCCATCAACGTGTCTCTCTCACATCGATGTTTCTCTCTCTCTCTCTCCCCCTCCCTCCCTTCCACTCTCTCTAAAAATTAATGGAAAGCCCTAGCTGGTTTGACTCAGTGGTTAGAGCGTCAGCCGGTGGACTAAAGGGTCTCAGGTTTGATTCTGGTCAAGGTCACGTGCCTTAGTTGCAGGCTTAATCCCTCGCCCTGGTGGGGGTATATGTGGGAGGCAACCAATCGATGTGTCTCTCTCACAGTGATGGTCCCCCCCCCCCCCGCCCACTCTCTCTGAAAGCAATGGAAAAAAATATCCTCGGGTGAGTATTAACCAAAAAAGAAAAAAAAAAGAGTGGTGTGCCCCAAGTCCTAGCCAGGCTGCGGGTTTGATTCCTGGTCAGGGCATATAAAAGAAACAACCAATGAATGCATAAATAAGTGGAACAACAAATCAATGTTTCTCTCTCTACCCCCCTCCTCTCTCTCTCTAAAATCAATAAATGAAAAATTAAAAAAAAAAAGAGTGGTGTGCCTCTCCCTGGACAAACAGTGGCCTCTCAAGGCAGGAGCCCAAGGCAGGAGCAAATTGAGGTGATAGCATCAGCCGTTGGCTGGTTGCCCCACTACCTCTATCACAAGTGGTTGGGTCACCAGACAGGAAGGACCAGGAGGGGTAAGGGTGAGGGTGCTGGGCATCCACGCTGACCATTCTCACCCATACCAGCCTCAGAGGTCCCTAAAGGCTGGAGGAGGCGGTGGCCGTGCCGCCTTCGGCCGTTCCTGGGGTTTCCTTCCACAGCTGGTCTCCAGCTGCCTTCATTCTTGGTTCCTCAGCCCTCACACTCCGAAGCCAGGTCTCCCCGCACCCTGCCAGCGCGCCCCCTCCACCTCCCCACCCCACTCACGCAAAAGGCCAGCAGAAAAATGTAGTGCAAGAGCTTGACACATTTCATTCCTCCTTCCACCGCCATGGCTGCCGGGCCTGGGCCGGACGGGAGGGCAGGGGGGTTAGAACAGGCCGAGGGGGCCCTCGGTTTCCGCGCTCCCTGCCGGCCCTCGAAGCCTTCCCAGCTCGGCCCCCATTCCCGGCCCCGCCCACCCGGAAACCCGCGGACACATCCACGTCTCCCAGCCCCCTCCGCTCCCGGCCCGAGAGGGGTGGGGGCGACGGCCGCGCAGCGAGGGCCAGCCCCCCGCGCCGCGCCCGGGACAGGCCCGAGGGCGCGGGCAGGGGCGCGAGCCCCAGGCTTTAAACACCCCTCCCCCCAGGCCAGTTCCCAAAACGGTCCTCAGCCCAAGCCCGACCGCGGGTCACTACCCTGCGCTCTGACCACCCCCAAAAAAGAGAGGTGCGGCCGGCACCCCCACCGCGCCCCGCCCCGCCCGGGCCTCTGGAACTTTTCAAAAGTTGCAAAGTTGCCAGGGCCCTGGCGCGGCAGGGAGCGCGGCGGGTCTTCGGCGGCCGGGCACACCCGGAGGAAGGGGCCGCCAGCGACCCCAGCCCCGGCGGGCCGGCCGCCGCCTCACCTGGGCTCCTGGAGGCTGCGCGCTGCTCTCCTGCCGCCGCTCACTGGCTCTCTAGCGGCGCCCCGGCGCGGCCCCGCCGGCCCGCCCGCCCGCGGCCCCGCCCTGGCCTCAGCCCCAGCCCCCTCCCCGCGAGTGGCCGCCGGCCTCCCTCATGTGACGCGGGAACAGCTGCGGCCTGAGTCACCCGGCCGCCGAGGGAGGGCCGAGCCCCACGCTGGGTCAGGCCACGTGGACCCCACCCGGAGGGCAGCGCCCAACCCCGGCCGAGGGAGGGCGCCAGGGGCCGGACCTCAGGGTGCCTAGGACCTTCTGGCGCCCCACCCCGTGCCAACCGGGGTAGGAGGGCAGCGGGTCGGAGCGCCGCCCGCTTCTCTCCGGCTCAGGGAGGCAGAGGAGGTGAGTGAGAGCCAAAGCTGGGATGAGTGCCCTGGCCGGAGGAGCTGAGGCCGGTGACAGGATGGTCGGCCAGAGGCACCCTTGTCCTCCACCCAGGTCCCCCTGCCTCCGAGGGCTGCATCTCTATTCACTCCATCCCCGACTGCAGTGCTGTTGGCTCCCTGGGACCGGGTGGGACTAGAATAAACACTTCCGGAAAGTCCCCAGCCGCACACCCTGGGAGTCCCCCAACATTCGAGAGTGGGTGTTCCTGTTCCCCTCCGTTATCCCTTCTCCATTTCTCCGGCTCCTGAGCAGAGCGCTGAGGAGGAGAGGAAACCCTTCTCCAGGCCGTTCCACACAGCCTGTCATGATCCTCCAGAGGCGGGCCCCTTCCCTCTGGGAAGGCACTGACAAGGCCTGCGTTCCCACCACTCCTGGGTCAGCCTGTCCGGCAGAGGCGGGGGGATGGACACTAAAGCAGACGTAGCGCATATCCCCTGGATTTCACATCCCATCCTAGCAGACAGCCCTTCTTATCCTACAGGGCAAAGCCAGGTGAGGGCTAGAAGGGGAGGTGACAGGCTCAAGCTGCCACCCTCCCATCTGTGCCATGGGATCCCCAGAAGGAGCTGTGTGAAAGGGCCCAGGACAGAACCAGCCAGCACATTGCCACTCCCCCAGCCTGGGCCCCACCCCTCAGGTTCCTAGGGTCTTGCCTCAAGAACCACTTCCTGAGTCTTGGTGAGTGTACACAGAGACGGAAAGAAACTGTAAGAGCAAAAGGAAGGAGATGTGGGCTGGGCTGGGCACCAGTTTCCAGGATCACAACCTTCCAGCTAGACACACCAAGCCTACTGGGGACCTTTCTGTGCTGTTACCACAGCAGGCAGGCTGTGGAGGAGGATTGAAGATGCTGAAGAAAGAGGTATTCGAGGGGTGTTTTTTGTTTGTTTGGTTTTTGCTGCCTCTAGATGCCAAGCACGTTAGGCACAGGGGTGGGAGGACAGCGAGGGCGGGCAGGACTGTAGCTCTGCCCTCTACCAGCAGGCGCAACCAAGCCTCACTGTGAACAGAGGCAGAAACCTGGTGGCAGCTGGATGAGCTCAGGGAGAGGGACAGGTGATGCCTCAGCCCAGGAAGGAAAAAGAAAAAGAAAGGACTTCACAGAGGTGGGTGGTGCTTTCCAAAGTGACTCTAGAGAAGGAGCAAGCTCTCAATTCCAGGGACAAGGAAAGGGCCAAGTGTAAAAAAAGAATAGTTTACAACTCCATGGCAAGTTGGGATTGGATGGCTTAAAGGCCTCAGGAAGGAAGTGGTGAAAGATGGACTGGAAGGAAGGTGGCCTAAAGTCAAGATTAAGAAACTTTAGACACATAACAACCAGGTATAATGCTTCTTTGATTGACTCTTTGGACAAACTGTGAAAGATATTTTGGGAACAACTGGGGAAATTTGAATATAAGCTGAGAATTAGGCGTGAGAAAACATTTTTGTTAGCTGCAATGATAGGATGATTATATAGGAAAATTACCCTTTTTAAAATATATTTTTTTATTGATCTTTTAGAAAGAGAGGAAGAGAGAGTGGGAGAGAGAGAAACATCGATGTGGAAGCAGAACATCTATCAGCTGCCTCCTGCTCCCCCTACCAGGGATCAAGCCCGAAACCTGGGCATGTGCCCTGACCAGGAATCGAACGGGCAACCTTTCAGTGCACGGGATGACGCCCAGCCTACTGAGCTACACAAACCAAGGCTACTCTTTTTTTTTTTTAAAGACACGTACTAAAATATTCAAGGGAGCCCAGCTGGGCGTGGCTCAGCGGTTGAGCATCGACCTAGGATCCAGGCGATCGGGGTTTGATTCCCAGTCAGGGCACATGCAGGCTCGATCAATGACTCTCTCATCATTGATGTTTCTATCTCTCTCTCTCCCTCTCCTTTCCTCTCTCTGAAATCAATAAAGATATATTTTAAAAAAATAAAATATTCAAGGGAGCCCTGCCGGGCATGGCTCAGCGGTTAAGCATCGGCCTAGGATCCAGGCGGTCAGGGCACATGCCCAGTTGCGGGCTTGATCAATGACTCTCTCCTCATTGATGTTTCTGTCTCTGTCTCTCCCTCTCCTTTCCTCTCTCTGAAATCAATAAAGATATATTTTAAAAAATAATAATAATAAAATAAAATATTCAAGGGAGAAATATCATGTCCGTAATTTGCTTTGGAATACACTAGGCAAAGCACAAAGAAGACAGCCTAAGTGATAAGACTATTGAGAACGCAAAAGGCTATGTTGGGTATGTTTCAAAGGCAGTGCGAAGTGGTGGAGAGTTATCAAAAGAGTGAACTATCTTGGCATTGGGCCTACATTGAAATGAGGAGGAATGAATGTCAGGTGTACTGGAAGAAAGCCGGGACATCACTGCTATCGTCCAGTCGGGAGCTGATGAAGGCTGGAACCACAAAGAGGAAGAAAATCTGAGGGGGCATTTCAGAGGCAAATTAAAGGACTGGGTGACTGCTTACCTGTGGGATGGGGAGAGGAAGTAAGAAGAGTCCCAGATGACTCAGAGGGGTACCCTTGCTCCTCCCCACAGAGCAGAGCCAGGCAGTTCTCCAGGCTCTACCACCCCTCCACCCAAGGCCAGCAGGAGGGCATTATGCCCACAGGTGTTCCAAGTGAAGGGAGTGCCACCTGAGAGCACATAGGCATTGGCCAGAGCCAATGCAATGCAAAACAGCCTGTAGCCAGTGCCCGAGGCCTCCTAAAGCCCACATCCATACAAGGAGCCCAGACAACTTCTCTTCTCCACTCAGCAGGGCCCCATTGAGAGGGGGCTGCTCAGAAATGAGATTCAGTTGTTCCCAAAATATCTTTCACAGGTGCCCTGATAGGACAGGCCCATGAATTCAGAACTGCCACCTGTGAGACTGAGGAGGGTGTGGCATGGAAAAGGAAAGGAGGAAAGAGAAAGGAAGAGAAGGGCTGAAGAAAGTTGGAAGAGGGGTGAGGAGAGAGAGGAGAGAATAGAGGAGGGTGGAAGACTTGGGAAAATTTGGGGGACATGAGAGGTGAACATAGACATGAGGGACGGGTGGGGAAAAGGAAGAGAAGGAGACTGGGATGGGAGAAAGAAAGAAAAGGAAGGCTGCATCTGCATGAAGGCCATCTCACTGGGGAGGGGAAGGGAAGGGAGAGGAGGGGAGGGGAGGAGGAAGCATAGTGGCTAAATCTTAACATCAAGAGGTTGGGTGTGAGTTAGGGGCTTGAGATTTAAATCTTAGAGTCCCCAGTTTTGGATATGAGAAAGCATGAGTGCTTGATGGCAGCCCCCAGACTACAGGGTTAGATCAAAACCTATGGCTCTGCAGGTCCTGCTGGTAGAAAAGTCCATGGACCACCCCAGCACAGGCTCCACAGAGAGTCAGTGATAGATCCTGATGAGCACCAGGGCTGAGAGCAGCCCCAAGAGGAAGATACCCCACACTGGCTCTGTGGGGACAGCACCACTGAGGTACTGGTTGGTGGAGTCACTGTGGTTTCCAGCTCTGACTTCCCCCAGCTGTCCAGGCAAGACTAGGTCACCGAGCGCACCGTGGTACCCAGGAGAACATCATCACTGCCATCGTCACCTGACATCCTTGCTTCAAGGAAAGTTAGGCTTGGAGAGATTAAGCCACTCACTCAGAGGCAACCTGAGGGGGAGAACCAGGGTCTTGGCACACAAACTCCAGTGCCCAGTGCACCGCGCACACCACCAGCAAGAAGCGCCCCGAGTCAGAAGCCCTGGTGCAAGACAGGTTCTGACCCTCACGCACCAGGTGGGGTGGCTTTGCTAAACTCTAACCCTCCCTGAGCCTGTCAGGCAGGAGGAAAGCCACTCCTTCCTCACCTCACAGGATGGATGTGAGGAGCATAGAAGAAATGAAGGGATCAGTTTAGTTACATTAAGAAGAATAAAAGCAGCCCGGCCAGGCGTGGCTCAGCAGTTGAGCATCAATTTATGATCCAGGAGATGGAGGTTCTGTTCCTGGTCAGGGCACATGCCCGGATTTCGAGCTTGATCCCTGGCAGAGGGTGTGCAGGAGGCAGCCAATCAATGACTCTTCATCACTGATGTTTCTCTCTCTCCTCCCTTCCTCTCTCTGAAATCAATAAAGATATATTAATAATAATAATAATAATAAAAGCTTTATCATATCCTGTTTTTAGACTCATGGGAATTAAAGTGATTTTGCTTTGAGAAATATCTAGACTCCACCTCCACCCCCTTTAAGGTTGCCAGGGAAAGGGTTGAGAGCAACAATCTGGCCTCCTTTGGCCCCTCCTGCCCAACTTCCCTTCAGCCGAGACCCAGTTTCAAGCTCTAGTTCCAGCCCCACCAGGCCCCACCCTCCACTGCCAGGCTCAGTCTTCAGTGTTCTGCCCCCCTTCTTGCCCTTTTCCTTTCCCTACTCCTTGGGACCCCACCCCATGACTTCTGGCCCCTTGTTCTCCCCATCCTTGCCTGGCTCCTGTCCCAGCTGCCTCCCAGCCATTGTCACTATTATCAACAGGGTCAATCTAGATGCCCTGCTGGTGACTGAGCAGGGTAGGCAGCTCCAGCCCATGGCCTCCTAGTATACAGCCAGGACCAGGAGCTCAGCTGCTGTGTGGTTCTGGCCCAGGACCAGCTCAGGAGTACAGCTGTCTCCACTGAGAGTCACAGACCTACACAACTAAGTTTTCTCCTGGGAAGGAGCAGAGATGAACAGGAGAGAAACAAGAAAGAGGCAATGCAGGGGCAGGGTGGTTAAGAACAGCACATCTGCCTAACCAGGGGTTTGAGGAAGAATTCATTCATTCACTCATTCATTTATTCATTCATTCGGCTATTTACTGAAAGCCTAAACATGCCAGGCACTGGGACTATACAGAAATGAGTAAGGCATGACCCGCCTTTAAGGTGATTACAATCTGTGAACACAGATTTAAAAATGCAGTGTGCTGAGGGCTATGACAAAGAGAAGCACTGGATGCTGGGGGTCACTCTGACAGGTAGCGGGGTGGTGCAGCAGGGCACCGCAGGCCTTGGGGGTATTCACTCAGGCTCTTCTCAACTGTTGGACTCCTCCCCATGAATGTGGTTTTGTAGCTCAGGGACCTGGGGAGGAGGAGGTGAGGCAGGGTTTGAATGGAAGAGGGTCACACACATACCCCTCATCTGGCAACAACCTTGACCTTCACTGCCCTGTGCTCTCTTCTGGATACTGAATTCCCTCTGAACATTCTTATCTCCAGCTCCCCTCTGCTTCCCAACAGTTCCCCTCACCTGGCAGCCCAGGTCATGCTTTGTTACCTCTGGCGTCAGCAGATCTGCCAGTGTTTTGAGGTCCTTGAAGAAGTAGACATTGTACACAGACCCCTCCTTTTCTTGACCAGCAGCTGGAATAGTGGTGCCTCGTGCCGGCATAACTGGTCAACGGGGCCAGCTTTGGCTGATGCCCCCAAGCGGCACCCCAGCTGAGGCCTGGAGAGGGAGTAGTAGGTGAGAAAGACAAGCAAAGGTGGGGAGGCCTGGGGAGTGGAGAGTGAAGGTGGAAAAGAATTGGAAGGCTGGGCGTACCCTAAGAGGATAAATGGAAAGTGATGGGGTGGGTGTGTCTTCTGGGAGACAGAGGCAAAGGAAGATGTGACTCCAAATGATTCTTGGAACTCCCCACTTGTATCCCAGCTCTCCCCAAACACAAACTCCCTCCTCCCAACCTCCAACTTTTCTTCGAGGGCCTTGGTAACAGGGCGGATCTAGGCAGGATAATTATACAGTTTAGAATGTGGTGTGGAGAATATGGTAATTACAGTGAGGTCCTCTGCGGGGGTGGGGGTGGGCGGTGTCAGGGTTTGCGGGCAGAGACCTGGAAGAGGTCCATTCCACCAAGAGAACACCCTCAGCCCAGGATAGACTCCCTCTCCGCACCACACTCCCAGAGGCTTATGCTGGGGGGAAGGGGCGAAAGCAAGCCTTGGAGGGAAGCCCCCTTCCCTCAGCTGCTTCTCAATGACCCAGCCCATCCCCTCCTTGGAAAGACTTGACATGCCTAGGATTGAGTCCACTGACCCTAAAAATAGGGCTTTTAGGAGGAAAAATGGAGAAGAGAGAGAACTAGGGATTCTGAGTTCCTCCCCATTTAGTCCAGCTCGGATGCACAGGCAGTTTGGGTGCGGGAGTAGCGGGCTGAGGGTGGCCTGTGTGGAAAGGGTTAAGGAAAGCAGTGGTTCCCCGTTCCCGGGGTCAGCTCTGAGAGTGGTCCAGGGGGTCTCCGGTCCGAACCCTGGTGACTGGCACCCAGGGCCTGCAGTACTTCTTCCTGAGGATGTAATGGACGCTCTACCGGGGGCTACACAAGCCCCTCTTTCCTTCAGCAGCTCCTGAAAGCTCATTCCCTCCCACTGACACCCCCCAGCTTCTCTGCCAGCAGCTCACGCTCTTCAAACCGCAATGCCTCCCTTAGGCCCCGACCCACATTTCCTATGAACCAGTCAGGACCTTGAAGGAGGCGGGCCTGAACTGTTGCTTGGGTAACGCAGGAAGAGCGGCACCCAAAAGGCAGGAACACAGTTGCCAGGGAGTCCAGGACAGTGGGCGGGGCCCCAAACCCTGGTTGGCGGGTATTGGGACAGGAAAGATCTAAATGTTCAGATCTCTCCCAACTCTTCCGTAAGGGCAGCCAGGCTCGCTCCTCGGGACTGGGTCTAGGGAGAGACGAACACGATTTAATGCATTATGATATAGAACTCCTTGGACTAGAAATCGAAAGTGAAAATATGTGAAGTATTCACTACAAAAAGAAAAAACAAACAAAAACAAACAAAAAAAGCTTTCGGTCCCACCTCCAAGAAATGAAAATTCCAGATTCTACCACCAGGTGGCAGTCTTCCCTATTTATTGGATTAAGCGCGGTCTCGGACCCCTTGGGGAGGAAACCAGGAGGTGGAAATCTTCTCTGTGTCAATTGTGCCTGACTCTTGTTCTCTGGTATTTGGCAGGTACCCATAACTCCTCATGACCATACATACAGTTTTCTCTTCCCAAGCGAGCTCTGACCAGATTCAGTCACAGGGTTCGTTCATTATTTACTCAAAGCAGTTAATAGAATACTTCGGTGAAAACAGTAAGGTGGTAAGTTGGGGTAACGGCAATGACTAATGAGCTCATTTGGAACTGTGTGTCAGGAAGTTCATCTTTTTAACCTTCTGGAATAGGTACAATATTGTTTTCACCATCTTATAGATGAGGAATCTGAAGTATAAAGCCAAGTTCACACAGTCAGAAAAGGGGGAAAGCAGGGACTTGAAACCAGGCAGTCTAGTTCTAGTCTAGAAGCTTTGTGATTAACCCCCATACTCACACAGAATGATGCAGATGAGCTAGGAGGAGCATCTGCTGTAGACTTGGGGGTCAGAAATGGACTCCTGGAGGACATGTCTAAAATCTCCTCTGCCCTGAGCAAAAAATGAATATGGCCAAGAGACTGGGGGGGGGGGGGGGGGGACGGGACTGGTGAAAGTAGGAGAGGGAGTTGTTCTTGAAAGAGGAAACAATTTGTACAAAGACTCAGAGATAATCGATGATCAAGAGAAAGAAAATGAGGCCTGGCCGGGTAAGTTAAGTTGGTTAGAACACCCTCCCAATGTGTCAAGGTTGCAGGTTTGATCCCCACTCAGGGCACATACAGTAGTCAACCAATGAATACATAAATAAGTGAAACAATAAATTGATGTCTCTCCCTCCCCCCTTTCTCTTGCTCTCTAAAATTAATAAATAAACATTTTTAAAAGAGAGAGAACGAAAATGAAGGCTACGTCCAGATTTATGGCCTGGATGATTGTCATTCACTAAAAATGAAAAATATCAGGAAGGGGACATATTTTAGAGGGAGAAAATGAGTTCTCTATTTATCTTATTTAACCTATGATGTTTGAGTTGCCTTGTGACTTCCAGATGGAGATAGCAAGGAGGCATTGGCATGGAGTTTTGGCCAGTACTGTTTACTTAGTGTCTTGTCTAGTCTATATGTTCCCTGAGGAAAGGGGCTACCTTATTTATCTTTGCGTCTTTCACAGACCTACCACTAGATACATGTTTTGTTTTGTTTTTTCAGTTTTTTTTAATATGTCTTTATTGATTTCAGAAAGAGGAAGACAGAGCAGAGGGAGAGAGAGAGATAGAAACATCAGTGATGAAAGAGTCATTGATCAGCTGCCTCCTGCATGCCCCTAACTGAGGACGGAGCCCGCAACCTGTGCCCTGACCAGGAATCGAACCTCGATCTCCTGGATCCTAGGTCAATACTCAATTGCTGAGCCACACGGGCCATTCTGCTACAGTTTTAGTTTCTGTGCTCCATAAAAATGTATAATCTCTTCATAGCTCCCCAGCATGGTCCTCCTAAACCCTACCTGACCTTCTACCCTCACACCTGGACTCCCAGTTTATTCTTTCATTCCACTCCAGCTCCCCAGTCCAACTCTGTCCTTATACCTAATGCTCCATCAAGACAATATTAAGACACTGAATTGGGCTCTAGTCCAGAGAGGAAACCAGTGTTTCTCTATTCTGCCTGACAAACCCAATAATGTTCTTCCATTAGTTCAATAAACATTATGTATGCCAGGAAACTAGCAAGATCCAGTCTCCCGAACATTTTCAATCTATTTGTTGTCTATTGACCTCCATGACTGTAGACTCAAGAAATAAGCCTGGAGCCCGGCCGGGCGAGGCTCAGTGGTTGAGCATCAACCTAGGATCCAGGAGATGGCAGTTCGATTCCCGGTCAGGGCACATGCTTGGGTTGTAGGCTCAATCCCCAATAGGGGACATGCAGGGGGCAGCCAATCAATGACTCTCTCATCACTGATGTTTCTATCTCTCTCTCCCTCTCCCCTCCTCTCTCTGAAATCAATAAAGATATTTAAAAAAAAAAAAAGAAGCCTGGAGTGCTCGCTTCGACAGCACATATACTAAAATTGGAACGATACAGAGAAGATTAGCATGGCCCCTGAGCAAGGATGACACGCAAATTTGTGAAGCGTTCCATATTTTTCAAAGAATTTATATGCATATATGCACAACCCAAGGACATGGACAATGGTGGGGAGAGGGACTGGGGAGGGGGAAGGGACGGGGTGGAACGGGTCATTGGGGAGAAAAAGGGACATCTGTAATATTTTAAACAAAAATAAAATTAAAAAAAAAAGCCTGGAGAAACTGAGGTCTGGGAAGAGGTATTCAGAACCAAAAGTTAAGTACTTCAGGAGTATTTTAGTGCCTTGGCAATTTTTTACTCTGCCTTCTAGCTGTAGGACAAGTGTGATCCAGGGTCACACTTGAAGACTAGGACTAGTCCCATATCTGGGTTTCTCCCTTTACAACTTGCTGTCTCCAATTCAGACATCTGAGGGCAGACCTCTCTCTTACTCTTACACCTAAAACTACTAGCGCCTTCTCAGATTTCTAAGTCCCTGCAGATCCAAAAGTCTAGCCAGGAGTCCAGAGATCCAGATTCCTCTGCAAGCATAGCGGTCTTCACCCCTGCTCCCTCCCATCCCACCCTCAGTGGCCCTCAGTTCCCGCCTCCTCCAGCCTGCTGATTACCTTATCCTTACAAGCCTCAATTTCAAGCTCATGAACTTTTCCCAGCTCTACGTCTTCCTCTGGTCTCAGGGCTTCCAAACCACCTCTCCACCTTCTCAGACTCTCCCTGTCCTCTGACTGCTGGTCTCCCTGGCTAACCGTCATCTCTCTCTTTCGAATTCCCCCAGCGAGACAGCCTGAGGCTCTCCTCCATGGCTTCTTTAAACATCTTCTTTGGGCTTCCCTTGGTAGCTAGGGCTCATGTGGGCTCAAAATCTCTGGGTCGTCCCCCTCAGGCTCTCCACGCTCACAATAAAGCTGACTCTTGTCACTGTGCTGTCTCTCCTCCCCTCAGGAGTCTGTCTTCTTATCTCTCTCTGCCTTCCCTTGCTCCTCTGTGTGGGCTCCTCAGGGGCTCCCTGGTATCTCCAAGTCTCTGCCCCTCTCCCTCTGCCCCCTCTCTTCCCCGGGTTCTGGTCCCTGTCCCATCAGTCCCTCTGCCCCTGCTCCCGTCTCCCTGCACACCTGACCTCTTGGGGTCTGGCTCTGTAGACCTCCATCTCTTCCCTGCCCAGCCTACCTCTCTCGGGGCCCTAGTCTCTCCCCTTACCTGTCCCTGACTCTCCCCACTCCAACTCCCCCACTAGCTGTGCCTGTCTCTCCAGCTCAGTCTGCGCTGTCTCTTCCCCCGCTGACACTCTCTTATCCCACCTCCCCTTTGTCTCTCTCCTCCTGTCCCTCCTGCTTTTCTTGTCCCCGTGTCTCTGATCTGTCTCTTCCCTCTTTATCTCCCTGTCTCCCTCGGTCTCGCTGACTTTCTCTCCCCTGCTTTCCCCCAACCCCGTATCCCGGTCTCTCCATCCCTCTCCGGGCCCTCGCTCCCTCCCTCTCTCTCTTTTCCACGGCTCTCTCCGGCTCCCTCTCTCGCCTCGGATGACAGCGCTGCCTCTTTTGTTGGCTCCGCAGCCAATCGCGGCCGCTGACGACACGGGGGCCGGGGCTATAAAGGGCCTGGCCCGGGCTCGGGCCCCCCCAGCCTCCCGCCCCGGTCGCCCGCCCGCCCCGCCCGCGCGCCCACCGCCCCCGGCCCCCCCGGGCCCCCCTCGGCCCGGCAGCCCCCAATCCTGCGCCGCCGGGACCCCCTCCTCCTCCCTCCCTCCTCCCTCCTCCCTCCGCCCCCTCCCCTCGGGACTCCGGCGTCCCCGCCCCCCAGTCCTCCCTCCCCTCCCCTCCAGCATGGTGCTCGCGGCCCCGCTGCTGCTGGGCTTCCTGCTCCTCGCCCTGGAGCTGCGGCCCCGGGGGGAGGCGGCCGAAGGCCCCGCGGTGGCGGCGGCGGCGGCGGCGGCGGCGGGGGTCGGGGGGGAGCGCGCGAGCCGGCCGGCCCCGTCCGCGGCGCCCGAGCCCGACGGCTGCCCCGTGTGCGTGTGGCGGCAGCACAGCCGCGAGCTGCGCCTGGAGAGCATCAAGTCGCAGATCCTGAGCAAACTGAGGCTCAAGGAGGCGCCCAACATCAGCCGCGAGGTGGTGAAGCAGCTGCTGCCCAAGGCGCCGCCGCTGCAGCAGATCCTGGACCTGCACGACTTCCAGGGCGACGCGCTGCAGCCCGAGGACTTCCTGGAGGAGGACGAGTACCACGCCACCACCGAGACTGTCATTAGCATGGCCCAGGAGAGTAAGTGGATGGCGGGGTGCGAGCGGTGGGGTACGGACCCGGGCTCTGGGAAAGTGAGCGCCTCCAGCTCTCAAGCGGGGCGCTCCGGTTGCTCGGCCCGGAAGCCGTTTCTGCGAAAACTTGACGGATTGGGGGGCGGGGGCTGCTCCATAGAAGTTTTTCGAGCAGTGGAGATGGGCTGCGGAGTTGCGTGCACGCCCCGTCCCTGGAGGGGGTGGGGCGGCAAATCGTGAGGGTTGCGAGATACCGCCTTCTGTCCCCGGGTGTGCGAGACGGACCCGTGTTAGCGGGAGTCCCGAGAAGCTGGGGCCCGCCCGCAGCCGAGGGGAAGGGGCAGCAACTGGGTTCTGAAGAGTCGTGGTGCAGAGGCTGGGGAGCAGGGTCGGGAGGCTTCCGGAGCCCCGCCGTCGGGGCTGGGACGCAGTGCTTCCTGCTTCCCAGTGCCCCTGGCACCAACTCTCCACCCCTGCCACCCTGGGCTCCGCAACGCGCCCACCGGGCTACGGAGAACGGAGTGCGCCTCTCCCTCTCCTCGGAGTGAGATCCCAGAGCCCTGTCTCTCTCCCGGTACGTAGCCCAGGGAGCCCTCTGACACCCGGCCTCCCTAAGGGACGGAAAAACTGTGCCTTCTCGGTACTGACCGAGCTCAGAGAACTCAATTTCATTGCGCTGCGGTTACTGGCACCCTTTTGGCTGCTCAACCCTTAGTGTTCCATCACTTATTCTTCCGCCCCTACCCGTACCCGGACTTGAGGAGAGAGGGGAAGACCTAGGGAGAAAAAGAAAGAAATAGATGGGGAGGGAGGAGGAACCCAGGCATCCAAGCCCCTTGCCAGACGGAAGATGAACATGTTAATAGACTTGAGCTGCTTTGAAATTTTATAGCCTGGAAAATCCAGGCCAACACTCCTCCCAACACCCCCAAACTCCTAGCCCTCCCTAGGGTCAGATGACTACCTTTCCCCTCCCCCACTGAGGTCTTCCCCCACCCCCTCCAACTCCAGGGAACCAGGCCCTCTCTTATTCCCTAGAGGTTTGGCAAAGTAACCCCCGGCCCCCCCCCACACACACACAACTGTTTGGTTTTATGGCTCTGAACCGAAGAGGGGGGAAACTGTTTTATTGGCAGATGGGTCATAAAAAGCTGGGGGCTGAGGGGAGTCCTAGTGGCCCACCCCTATGGGAGAGGCGCAGGAACCCAGGTGCGCATTTGGGAGGCAGAGAGCCTCACACTGCCACCAGTTTTTCTGCTGACCCTAACTCCACAGTACTTGGTCAGGGCTATAAAGAAAAGAGAACTCAAAGAACTAGGAAACTAATTTGGGGGTGGGGTGGGGTGGAGGTGAAAACCTAGGATCTGATCTTGGGTTCCCTCAGTCTTCCTTCTGTTCTTGAGGCTTCTGCTTTATAGAAGCTAGGGTTAGTCTGAGATTGACTGAGGGCAGGGATTGCGGTGGGGATTTGTGAAATAGAGGTGTAGAGGAATTCTGAAAAAGAGTTTTCTGGAAGATGAAGGGTACTGAGGGAAAAGATCCTCTGGTCTGTGTGGTGTAGTGTGTGTGAGGATTTCCAGATGGGTGATAGAGCTGTGGGCTTCCCCTTACCCTTTTCTATTCCCAGCATCCCTTAACCAATGGACCTGAGTCCAGAGTTAGCCCTGGTAATGGGGATGCGGGAAGCGAAACAGACTCTGCATGCCTGGATTGGGAAGTGCAGGTTAGGCTGGAGGGGGGGGGAGGAGGAAAACAGCAGGTGGGGTTCCACCCCAACTTCCTCCCTCTTGCCACCCCAGGACTTGGATAACTGGGGACTGAGTCTACGGCCAGGTATTGTACGTCCCCTTTAAGAGCCAAGCTGAGATCTTAAGAGAGGGAGGGGGAGCAGAGGGAGAGGAGGGGAGGGAGAGAGGGGAAAAAGGAAAAAGAGACTTTTATAGTCTAATCCCCAGGGACCCGCTTTAATAAGAGACTTGTGCTCTGCTAATCGGGGGAGGTGTTTGTCAGCAGAGATGGCCTCCGCTCCCCTCCCCCTTCCTCCCCTCCCCCAGTCTTCAACCCTGGACCCCAGCCCCCACCTCTCCTAGGCTGCAGTGCCTGCCCTAGTTCCCTCCACCCTCTCAGGCTCTCCCACTCCAGCCTTCATCCTGGGAACCCAGCCCCCTTGCCCTTCTGGGAGCCAAGCCCAGCCCCTCAGTTTCTCTCTCCTCCCTACACCAAGAGGCCCCTGTCCTCTCAGCCCAACCTCCTGCCCCTAGGCCTTCCAGCCTGGGTAAGATGAGTGTGTATGAGAGTGGGGGGGAGGGAGATGTGGTGAGCAGTGAGGGGGTTGGGCTTTTGCTGAAAATAGTGCAATGACCTCTCTCCAGACCAGCGCCGCCTACTAAACCTGACCTGCTGCCTGCCACCAACCCGATCAATCCAACACAGATGTGGCTCCTTCCCCTCCCCTTGGGAGCTGGGCCTATGCGTGTGTTGGGGACTCTCTCAAGCCCCTTGTTTCCCTCTGTGGCTCTACCTGCTTCTCCTTTGTTCCTCCTTGTGTATCCTTCTATCCTTTCTCTTTATCCCACTAGGCTTTGCTACCACTCTCTTTTTGCTTTTTAACCCCCACCCACTCCTTTAAATCCCCCCTTCTCTTCCAGTGTTCTCCAAATCCCAAACTGATTTCTTCTCCCCCTACCATGATCTTTTCTTCCTTCCCCCCCATTCCTCTGCCTATCTCTTCTAACCTGCCTTCATCCCTAAGTCCCTTCTATTATTTCTCTCCATCTCCAGTCTCTCCCCATCTTCTCCCCTTTCCCTTTTCTTTCTCCATACATTGTCTTAGTCCTTCCCCTTGTAGTACCTGACTGTCCCCACATCCACTGGTGATTCCCTGGGGTGGGGATGGGGGACTCTGCTTAGAGACTTAGAAGGATGGGGCCCTGGGGCCCAGTCCCGTATCTCTAAAGCCTTGGGTCAGCTTAGAAAACTAACAATAAAACAACATTTATTGATAACCTACTTACTATTTTCACATTCTTTATTTAATGCTCAGCACTGCTATGGAACAAGGATTATTATCTGTGTTACTGAGAAGTTTGGTGGGTAAGGTCAGATGCTGGTTAATGAGAGTCGGGCAGTGATTAAATCCACTTCAATTGTAGTCAAAGAACAGTGTTTAGATGCCAGGAGGAACTTTGAGACACTGGCCTGTATAATTTAAGATTGGGAGTTTAGGGAGTTCATTCATTCAGCATGCATTTATCGCACACTGCCTGGTACTATGGGAGGCACTAAAGCCACAATGAGCAAAACACACAGTATCAACACAGTGTTCCCACGCATGGAGATTAGTACCTAATGGTGAATACGGACAGGAAAATAAGACAACCCTTATGCTAAAATTGGGCTTAGTACGCTATTTGGGTTGTTCGCCACTCCCCCATCTCACCAGCAGCTTCCCTGACCGAGCTCTCCTGATGTCCGAATCTCCACTCCACAAACTCTATCCCACTGCACCATGCCTGCAGCTCCAGCAGGATAACTGGGAGGATGACCAGTGCCCTGGGACCTCAGAGAAGAACCAAGGGAAAGAGAGCTGCAGGGGAACTTGGTGTCTCATGTCCTGAATATATGAAGATCATTAAGCACTTTCCTCCCCATCTCACTTGGAGAATCCTCCTGGGGCAGGGATGGGGGAGTGCTGATGGAGACCACAGATGCTAAGTCCTCCATGATTATGCAGAACTCAGAGACCTGGGCATGATACATATGCACTTGGACTTCCTAATCATACTTACATGGTTCTGAAAGCTCCTTCCTGATTCTTCCTCTCTGTCCATTTAGAGTGAGAATGGCTATTCCTGTCCAATGAAAACATGATTTAAGGCATTCCCAACTGATTTAAGGGATTAGAAAGGGGAACTGAGAGGAGCTGCAGTGGAAGCAGAGGCAGATATTGAGAATCATTCTTTAGACCCAAGAAGGATCAATTTGTGGTCCAGAACAAAGGGAAATGGGCCAAAATGTAACATTTGGATGTTAAACCTTTGTAAAGAGTTATTGGCACTGTGGACAGGAAGCTTAGGGGAGAAAAAAAGACTGATTATAGTTGATCTGGTGTGTTGAATATTATTTCTGATGCTTTGGGCAAGTAGGAGGAAACAACATAGAGGTAGATTTTTCCTTCCTCAAAAGCTCAGGTAGTAATGGTGATAAGAATGAGGAAACTGGTTTTCAGCTTAATGGGAGTCAAATGCACAGGAGTACTTGAGTAGTTCCAGTCTTCTGGGAATGTTCGTTCTAGTGGTAACGATGCCAGGAAGCCTAGATCTGAATTCTGGTTTACTTCATGGAACAAATTTAGCCCGTGCTGTCTATCTGGACCCTGAGTTATACACTCTCTGAGGCCATCTGCTTTATTTTATTTTGTGTATGTGTGTTTGTGTGTGTGTGTGTGTGTGTGTTTTGCAGGGTGGGGTGGGGTGTGTGCGTGCTGTGCCAGGCTCCACCTGGCCACTAGACAAAACAGCAAAAATGGGACAAGGTGATCTGAGGACAGCAGGTGTGATATGAGGTTTGGCTTCTATAAAGAGCATCAAAGGTTCAGAAGTTGGAGCCCTACATGTTGGGGAAAGTTGGAGAAAGGGAAGATTATAGGTGGAAGAATTCCCTAATTAACTCTTTGAAGATTATCTGGTAGAGGAGAACTTATGTATTAGGGACAGGGTACAGATCAGTAAGACCTGACAGAGTAGTCATCCTACAGGGAAACACTGTTCTGGGTACCAGTGACACAGTAGTCAACAAGACAGGCATGGGAGAAGAGTAAAGAACTGGAAAACTCAGGTTGAGAAGTCCAAGTTGCCAGTGCCACCCAAGGCTGCTGAGCCCCTCCACAAACGTCTTTTGCTGACCCTGTACCCCCTTTTTTCTCTTATCAGCGGACCCTGCAGTACAGACAGATGGCAGCCCTCTCTGCTGCCATTTCCACTTCAGCCCCAAGGTGATGTTCACCAAGGTACTAAAGGCCCAGCTGTGGGTGTATCTACGGCCTGTGCCCCGCCCTGCCACAGTCTACCTGCAGATCTTGCGGCTGAAACCCCTAACTGGGGAAGGGACTCCTGGGGGAGGGGGGGGAGGCCGACGTCACATCCGTATCCGATCACTCAAGATTGAGCTGCACTCACGCTCCGGCCACTGGCAGAGCATCGACTTCAAGCAAGTGCTACACAGCTGGTTCCGCCAGCCACAGAGCAACTGGGGCATCGAGATCAACGCCTTTGATCCCAGTGGCACAGACCTGGCTGTCACCTCTCTGGGGCCAGGAGCTGAGGGGCTGGTGAGCAGGGAGCCTGAGATGGTGGCGGATATGTGTAACCTGGCCCTGAGGAGGTGGGATGTTGGAAAAGGTAGACCAGGAATGTGAAGAGGGTTGGGGACTAGCATTATTTATTTGGAGCCAGGAGCTGATTCTAGAGGAGGAGTTTGGGAGAGAAGGGGAGTGGCAGCTATCCTTTTTCAGAGATCCAAGCCAAACCAACAGCTGAAAACTGGATTTGGGGTGAAGGTGTGAGAATGGGAGATCTGTGGGAATACAAAAATGGACTCTTTACGAGGCCTTGAGCCAAGGAGCTAACAAGGGTTAGGTTGCCAGGAGAGGAATTAGGAAAGGTGAGTTGGAGAGATGGCTAGCTGGCAAGAAAAGTGGGCAGAAGATAAGGGCTGGGGATTGGAGCAGTGGGATAGTTGAGAAGTCAGTGGTCTCTGTTCTCATGCCCCTGGTTGAGGGGCAGGTGAGAAATGAACATCGAGTAGGAACTCTTCAAGACTATCACATCTCTTTCTCCTCTCCCATCCCAGCATCCTTTCATGGAGCTTCGAGTCCTAGAGAACACAAAGCGGTCCCGGCGGAACCTGGGCCTGGACTGCGATGAGCACTCAAGCGAGTCCCGCTGTTGCCGATATCCCCTCACAGTGGACTTTGAGGCTTTTGGCTGGGACTGGATCATCGCACCTAAACGCTACAAGGCCAACTACTGCTCCGGCCAGTGCGAGTACATGTTCATGCAAAAGTATCCGCACACCCACTTGGTGCAGCAGGCTAATCCAAGAGGTTCTGCTGGGCCCTGCTGTACTCCCACCAAGATGTCCCCAATCAACATGCTCTACTTCAATGACAAGCAGCAGATTATCTACGGCAAGATCCCTGGCATGGTGGTGGATCGCTGTGGCTGCTCCTAAGGTGGGGGACAGAGGATGCCTCTCCCACAGGCCCTACCCCTAGATCCCAGCCCTGACCCCCACTTCCCCCCCAGGCCCTAGATCTCCCTCCACCTCTTCTCATGAACATCACACTTGTTCCCTGCCCAAGCAGTGTGCAATACAACAGAGGCAGGTGGGGATTGAGGGATGAGGGGCTTGGGGGAAAGGGAGAAGAGGAGGGGGCAGGTCAGGTGGGGAGTGTTTGAGGTTTGCAGGTGAGAAGGTTTTGCAAGAAGACAGAGAGGCATAGAGACAGGAGGTAGAGCAGAGGGATAGAGACAGAGGAACACTAAGAGCAGCAGTGAGAAGGCAAAGGGATGGAGAGGCAGAAGAGACAGACTAGGCAGAGATAAATAATGAGAAAGAGTCCGAAAGGGAGTAGTAAGAGAAAGCCCCATACCAAGCCTCCTTTCTTCCACTGGCAAGGTGAGGGGCTTGGTATGTTTTGGGGAGACCCCCTGACTACCATTCTCAGTAGGAGAGGAAATCAAAAATCCATTCTTAGTTTCTTCCTTTCTCTCTCTAGCAGTAGCTGGGGGAAGGGAAGTGAGGGCAGGGGCAAAAGTGAGGATTTTGGAATTTTATTTATTTATTTATTGTGACTTTTCATTTTTTTGGTATTTGGCTTTACTGAAATAGAAGGGCCCCTGCCCACTGTGCCCCATTTGTCCCTTATTCCCTAAACCCTGTCTTCCCTCAATACCCACCTACTTAAGCACTTGTATAAAGCCTCCAGGGGTGGGAATGGGAGTAAAGGGCAAGAGGGCTGACATATGGTGACGTTTCCAATCCATAATCACCCTACTTAATTAACCTTCCTGAGCCAAAGGGGTTGAATTCCAGCAGTCACAGAAACAGTAAGAGGTTAGGGTTTAGGAGCTGGGGGATGGGAGTGGGGTGGAGAAGCCAGCCCTCAACATCCAGGATCTATATGAGAGCCACTAAACTAACCCTCAGGTCCACCCTCATAGTACTGAGTTATTTAGCCAGAGAGTGTGGCCTGTTTATGCCTAAATTCCCCCAGCCAAAAGAGAGACCAAAGAGCCTGTGGAATGCCCTTGCTCCCAGCCTCTATCTTCAGGTCAATAAAAAGAAGAGTATAGAGATCCCAGAGTCCCCTGGTCTGGGAAGGGTTAGGAGGGGTCAAGAAAGGAGCAGTAAGGAGGCTGATGGTTATAGGGCATTGGAATCCAAATCACTGCTCTGGGCTAGGGAATGGAGCCAGCAGACCAAGGTGGAAGGGATTCTGGAGGGGGGACATTTTAGTCCCTCAACCCCAAAGCTCAGGGTGGAAGAGGGGAGAACAAGGGAGCAGAGTGTCTATAATTATTTTTATGTTTTATTTTTGGAATCTAGCAGTACCTGGAAGCAGGGATGGGGATAATACAGTGGGGAAAAGCATCTGACAAGGCCAATTGAGCAGAGGATGGGAAGGATAGAGACTCCCTGGTTTTTTTAGAAGGCTAGGAAGCAGGCAGGGACTGGTTACCACTCCAAGTCACTAGCTGGGCCTATTCATTTCTCCCACAATCCTGACCCACCCTCCTCTGGACTCACTGTGCCTCAGTTTCTTCCCCTCGATGGAATGAAAAATAGCAGCACCCGCCACAGCCAAGAGATGAATTCTGAGCACTTACCACGGGCACTTTATGGACATAAAATACCTCTCGCTGTGGGACAGATAACCAGGGCACCAGAGTAGTGGTGAAGAGATGTGAGGCTTAAAGGAGTCACAGGCTTCAGAGTACAAGTTCCCCTCTGCCTCCCAGCTGGACAGTGCCTGAAGCCAAGGAGCTGAGAATCTCCTGATCCACACCCTAGCCATACCTCACCACCAGACTTCTTGGCTCCAGGAAAGAGCCTAGGAGGTCAGGAGAGGAGGGGGAAAGAACCTTCAGCAAAACTGTTACTCTTAAGTAGAGCCAGCAGTTATGGTTCTGATACAAACGGTACTGAACTACAGTTAAGCCCGAGCTGGAGAGCTGACCAGGAAGGCTTGTTTTTCCCAAGAGCATGACTCTCTTACCTGGCCAAGCCAGTGGAAGGGGCAAAGGCATGTGACCACCCTAGGGAAGGTGGTGTTGGTGAGCTTTAGTATCTTATTCCCATTCCCATAGTGAAAAAGTGAGATAAGGTGTTTCAGTATAGGAATGGGCAAGGGCTGTTAAGCATTTCAACTCACCTCCTCCCCTACAGCAGCTATGCTAAACCCCCCAGCCTTGCCTCTCTGACCCTATTCTTCATCCTTCCTTCTGGGGACATAGCCCAGTGGCCCAATCTTGGAGAACCATCAACACCATACACCTTTTCTTGGTGGAAGGAGAGGAACAGAGAAGTGAAAAACAGATGCCTTCTCCAAGATCAAATGCCCACATCTCTTGATCTTGGCACATGGTGGGGGTTGGGCAATAGGTATCAGGTGACTCCCCTCTACAAATTCTAGAGAGCTGGGGCATTAGATTTGGGGACACTTAGAATATGCCCCTTTAATACCACCAAATAAAGACCTTTGGGGGAGGGCCTTTCTCTTATGAACATAAATCTGTGAGTTGAAGTCTCCTTTCCCTGGGCCCCCCCACCCCCAAAGAGGCCTGGGGACATAGCCCAGCGGCCTAGTGGGAAATAGCACCCCCCCTCCCAAGATGTGTGTGGACCTCACCAGTGCCCTCAGATCATAATTAGTGTAATTATTATTTACTTTGTGTATTTGTTACACTGTATGGGTGATTGCCTTTGTTAAGGGTGTCTGAGGAGTATGGAGCTGACAGGGGCACTGGAATGCCGGGAAAGGACTTTTTCACTGAGATCAAGGATTCCTGGAGGGAACCATTGCAAAAAGGCCATCAGGCAGTTTTCAAGTTATGTGACAGAGGGCAAAGATGGCCATAGGGTGCTCTGAGTTTTGGGATGGTCACATGACACAATCCAGCACTTGAACCTGAAAAAAGAAAAATAAAAGCAGTCAAAGAATTTGGAACTCAGTAATGAGCTCTTCTCCCTAACCAAGCGCCAACATTTACACCTCAGACCAGGAACAGAAGATGATCTGAGAGAGGATGTAACTTTGTGCTCAAGAACTAAGAAGATGGTGGTCTTTGGAACATGGGAAAAACACTATGGGCATCTGGGATGATGGTTGGGACATGCAGCCCAAGGGAGGGGACCTCAAATAACTCTAAAAGCTTGATCCAAAATAGTCCCAAAGATTACAAAAACCCTCTCCCAGCTTCCTGAGAATGGAAGATCTAAAAGTTCTCTTGAGATGATCCCACTAATGTCTGTCCTATTCTGCAGTTCCCTGATCCTAGGTTTCCTCAACAAAGTTTTACCAAAATCCACAAACTAAACCAACATAGCCATTCACCTTGCCTGTGAACAGTGGTTAAGCATCTCAAAAGTGTCTCCCATTTACCTAGAGCACATTTCCAAGGCTTAAGAGTTGGGTGTAGCAAAAGAATCTTGCCTAACTTACATGTTTAAAAAAGGAAAAAGCTACTGTAACATCAACCCGATCTGGAATAGGGAGACAGGGTCACTGAGGGGTCAATGTGCCACTATGCTTTTCCTGTCCTGTCAGTTCTATCAACAGATTGACCCCACCTCAGACCAAACTACAAGACTGAGGTTGAGAGGAGAAAAGTGCAACATACTGTATCCTTCCAAGGAATTGCTTTATCCACACTGATCCCTAGCATCTTACCTGAGCTAAAAATGTTTTCTCCCTTTACTGCTCATTGTTTCCTAAAGAGGACACTCAGAAGAAACTGCAAGGTGACTTTTACCCCAAACATCCTGCAACCCAATGCATGAGTAGCTAGCCTATACTCATCTTTGTCCATTTTTTTGGATGATGGGCCCCAAGCTAAGCACCACAAGGCAGTCGCATTTAAAGCTTCTGCTCTCTAGTGAAGCAGAAGCATGGAGTCTGCCCCAGGCAACAATGTCAGTTTTCCTACAAGCAAGCTGGGTGTAAAGAGCAATTAGGACTCCTACCTCTTCCCACTCTCTGAACCTCCTAATAATGTACCTGCATATGTAGTGTACACACACACACACAAACTAATCCACTCAATCCCTTACCCTCTAGCTGGAACATACTCAGGGAAAAGAAAATCTTACCACTGTAAATCACCTAGTTAAATGAGCTAATATTTATTGAACAATTACTATGCAAACTATAGTAAACAAGTTGTGCTGAGTACATATAATTTCTCACAGGGTTGCTACTGGTACAGGGTCTGGAGATAGTCACCGAATAAGCAATTTGCCCAGAGTCTCGGAGCTGGCAGAGCTCAGTTGTAGAACAAGAAATTACACCTAAGTAGTTGCTACACAATATTCCATTCTAATATATTAATAGTGTTTTGAGAGGTGGAAAACTAATGGCAATGACAACTGAGAAAGGAAAAGAAAGCTGGGAGCACCCTGGGCTCAAAGGGTCTGCAAAGGCAAGTTTAAAAACAAGTGTGGACATGTTGCAAGAGAGGTGGAGGTTGTTAGGTTTTGATGGATTTCAATAATCAGGTGAGTGACCTTGCCTATCAGAGACCCTCATAGAACAGGGAAAAACAGTTAAGTTCCTTCCCCTTCATCTGTTTCTCATGTCAAAAAGGACTCAACACCAAGAAGTCCTGCTCTTATTCACATCTTTCTATACCCCTCACCCCCACAAAACTTCTAGCCTTGTATCTTCAGAAGTTCCCAGGAGTTGGGCTGGGGGAAAAGGGCAGTTTAGAGTGATTGTGGAGAAAAAGAGAATGATCCTGGAGAACCATAAAAAGGTGCAGATTTACAGCTAAGAAAGCTAGTTCCCTCCACATCTTTTATAGGCTCCCTCATTAAGAGCTTCCAGGTATGCAGAGAATGTTACAGCTTCAGGTCAGAAAAAAGAAGCCTCAGTTAGCTAACCACACCTGGGTCTTGGATCAGTTACACTAGGGAGACTGGAGAGTAGGAAGGAAGGGTACTTGGATCCCAGATAAAGGACTGGAAGCCTGGATGCCTATTACTGCCTTTAAAGGGGCTTACTATTTAAAGACTAAATTAGTGGAAAAGACAGGCATCTTGAACTATTACTGTTCAAAAAGTATGTGAGGAATGACTATGAGACAGGAATAGGAGGATTTGGTGATCAGGCTTGGAGATGAGAGACTTCTGCCCAACATAACAGCTGCTAGAATAAGATGAAAAGGTTAGTAAAAAATCCACACTATCAAGGATCTGGGGAAAGTGAGTTGAGTCAGGGAAAGAATAATTAGACTTCAGGAAGAGAATCCTGGGGGGAAGGCTCAGTGTTTTTATGGAAGGTTATAAAGGATAAGGAGGTGAAGAAAGCTTCTGAAGGACCCATTGTTCCACTCCATTATCACCATCTGCCCCATTCCTTTACCTATTACTTTTATCATCCTTGGGGAGAAAACCCTTAACAAATCTATAACCTCTCTCAAGCTGCAAAACAGAATTCTCTCTGGTTCTGTTTTCAGAGTAGAGAGAAGAAAAACTAGCCTCAAGTCAGGGACTGGAGAAAAGAAAAAGGAGACAGACAAGAGGCCAGAGGGAAGGAAAAGTTTACAAGTGTTCCCCTTTGTTCATTTTTCCAAGTCTCAGAATGGGGCAAAATGCACAACAAATGGTCAATCTTTGGATCTCCTCTCAAAGGCACAATTTTCCTGAAGTTTCTAAACTTAGGTCCCTACCCTCCTCAGCAAGCAAAGAGATGTTGTGGAAAGAGATTCTTGTTAGGAAGGGGATCAAATCATTACCTATTAATCACAAAACTAGACAGAAGGTTTTAGTAGAAATGGGAACAAGGAATTATACCACAGCCACACAGGATCTGATTGTGGTACCAAAGTCTTCAGGTAAGGTGCCAAGCTCTTAAGCTTTATTACCAAACAAAAACCAACCGTAAGTAGGTCCAGAAATAAAGATTAAGAGGAGGAAACCTTATACAAACACATCCAAAAAAATGAAGTAGCACGTCTTAGTCTATGTGAAACTTCAAATGCAAAGCAGCCTGCTTAGGAAAAGCCACACCTTTCTAAGTAGGAGGCCCAGCAAGTAAAATGGATTTTAGTAGTATCTAAGAAATGTTACAACCAAAACAGCAATAGTATACTTCTGCAACAGAAGACAAACTAGCAAAGGGCTTGATTAGAAAGTAGAAGCCGCCCGGTCGGGCGTGGCTCAGCAGTTGAGCATCGACCTAGAATCCAGGCAATCAGGGTTTGATTCCCGGTCAAGGCACATGTCCGGTTGCGGGCTGCAGCTGATCAATGACTCTCTCATCATTGATGTTTCTATCTCTCTCTCTCCCTCTCCCTTCCTCTCTCTGAAATCAATAAAGATATATTAAAAAAAAAAAAAAAGAAAGAAAGTAGAAGCCTCCAGTCCACTGTTTATGTTCCCAAAGATTCTAGGCAATAATGCTTAATACCTCTGACATCCTGTCATGCTTTGAATCCCTACACTTTCTTCTAGTTCTGAGGGGTATCCGGACCATCTCCTTTACTGAACTGCATAACCAACAAGGTTCCCACATGTTGGCTGAAACGAGATAGTATTACACCAGGTCACTTTTGAAACAAGGGCCCTTCTGGGCTCCATTCTATAACAGGCTACCAATCATTAGCCCTTGTATTTACATCCTTTGCACCTTCTAAAACCCAGAGTTTTCACCCCAATGGGTCACATGAACCTGCTGAAGTAAAAGACTCAGGGTAGCCCAGCCAGGCGTGGCTCAGCGGTTGAGCATAGACCTAGGATCCAGGAGACCGGGGTTTGATTCCTGGTTAGGGCACATGCCTGGGTTGCGGGCTGCAGCTGATCAATGACTCTATCATCATTGATGTTTCTATCTCTCTCTCTCCCTTCCTCTCTCTGAAATCAATAGAAGATATATTAAAAAAAAAAAATCCTCAGGGTAAAACTTGGCCTCTTCAAGGAGGATAAAGAGGTAAAAGGATGCCTATGAACATGAGAGAATATAAACAGGCTTAAAGCGATGGGCTCAATCCCTTTCCTTATCCTTTTTTCTAGTGGGTAAAGGCATTATGGCTAACTCCCTATATCTGTCCCTGAAGCTCCCCGTATCTGATCTAATCTGGCTCTAAGAACTCAAAGGAGTACATAATAAAACACACTGTTCTCTTTTCTAAAATTTTTTTTATTAACAAGCAAAATAATAATTAAAAAAACACAACACAACAACAATTTTAAAGTTGAAACAGCAGTAAATCAAATTGCTACTGTAGTTCATGGATGTACCTGGGGTACATGCTCTTTCATTGCGAGGCAGGACCTAGGCACATGACTGTGTATTTAGGAATATGTGACCAAGAAGAGTCAGAGAGATGGAAATCACTGGAGAACAGAAAACAAGTGTCTCATCAGGCAATCCCAAAGCGCTCTGCTCTTTTCCTCTTCTTTGCCTATAAGGAAGAAGCAGGAAGAGAAAAATTAGATTGCAAGACAATAGTGGCCTGGGTTCCTGGCTGCTTTAATCCAAACTCACATGGAATGTCACAAGGTCAAAGAAGGAAGGCAGGCCCAGGCTTAAGCTTGGCAGCCAAATATTTCATTTCTGAATTTCTCGTTATTCAGTTAGAGCTGGGGAGGTTTGGTGGAAAAGGAGGGTGAGAAAGGGAGAAGACTATGAAGAGTTTGTGGGGGGGAATAGTGGTAGGAAATGGAAAATGGAAAGATGCCTGAAGGAAAGAGGGCCACTCAGCCTTGTAGCAAGTTAGCCTCGAAACAGAGAAGTCTTAACAGGCTGATGAAAGTCTTCCATTCAGTGGGGAGATGGGAGATTTCAGAGGAATAAGGGTTGACCAACGCTCTTTCGTGGGGATGAGGGGAATGCCCTTCTGTGCAGTCAGGCCCACACAACAGCTATTTCTCAGGGCTCCAGATCCAAAGAGGCATAAAATCTTCAATGCCAACATAATAAATGGGGAGAGGGGGGAAGTTCCCAACATTGATCTCTTAAGGGGGAACACACTGGAGAGAGGGTACAAAATGGGGAGGGGGAGAGAAGAGAAAGACATTTTTGTTCTAAGAGTGCCTCACAAAACAGCACCAAATCCATCCTCACTCCAACCACTGTCCCCAGCAAAGGGGAAGCTTCTTTTTTATTCTATTCACACAGGAGGCTTAATTTAGATTAAAAAGAGCCAAGCGTATATAGGCCTGGACCACTCCACCTGGATTGACACAATTCTTTGGAATCAAATAAAAGTCATCTGGCTCATGTAAACTCCATGAACCTCAGAAGTTACTTCTTCCTTAGATACACTGACTCTCCCAACAAAGGCCAATATTCCTTGCCACCCAACAAAATCCTCATTTGCTTTATCTTGGAGAGGCCAAATGTACCAGCTTAGTGAGCATAGCAAGTTTCCTTGGGAAAGAGGGAGTAATTTTAACTGGAATTAAAACAAGCCTACATTTACTTCTAGCTCATCCTCGCAAATCACTAAGTAAGCAGATACTTACTATAGGTAATGATTTATTCTAAGTTAGCACAAAGAACACAAACCCCTCTAAGTTTTTTCCTAGTGAATAATATAAACTAATAAGAGTCTAAAATTTTCAGGGTTTATTTTTATTATTCATAAAGAAACTTTGTAAGATTTTGAGAGTGTGAGATAATAAATTTTCAGAGGATATCTCCAGAGGCAGATGGAAAGAAGGAAGTAAATTTGGAATAAATGGGAGAAAGAACATTCCAAACTCCTTACCACCCAAATAATTTCTATAATTCAAAACATATTCACTATTTTAACTGTTCTTTACGTACACCTCAGATGATACTTGGTCTCCGTTACAGATACTCTCAAATCAGCAAATCAGTATTGTCTGTCAATGTTCTGAGCAGTCTTCCAATGCTTAAATAGTCTCAGTGAATGTGAGTTACTCCAGGGGAAGCTGGGATGTGTATGAACATAAGTCTTAAAAAAAGGCAATCTTTCATTTTGAGAAATTATTTGTCAATAAAGTGATAAGAATAAGAAATGGACTCAGTGGACTCATCTGAGTCCATTGTCCTATTCCAGAGGGGAATTAGGCACAACTACACTTGTGTTTGGGTTGGATATGGCCTTCATTAAATGATCAAAGAAATATGCCTGGCAGCTTATCAGACATTGCTTCTTATTAAATACTCACAATATGAGAGGTGTTGTGTCAAGCACTCTACAGAGAACCATCCCAATGACGTGAGACGCACTGACTGGCTGCCTCCCACACACAGCGATCAAGCCTGCAACAGGCTGGGGATCAGGCCTGTTTCCAAGGTACATGCCCTTGACCGGAAATTGAACTCAAGACTCTTCAGTACATGGCCTGGCCTACTTCTTAAGTGCTCAGACGACAAGGTCTTTTGTCTTTTGCTTGACAGCTGTTACAAATTATGGTACTTTTTTTTCTTTTTTTCATCAATTTTATTTATTAGATTCCACAAATAAGTGAGATCATGTGGTATTTGTCATGTTCTGACTGGTTTATTTCACTTACCATAATAATCTCCAGGTTATGGTACTTTTCTTAACTTCAGTTTCATCATCTGGAATGCAGAGATATTAATACCTACCTGAAGTGGTATTTTAAGCATGAAATGTTTCTATGTAAAAAGGGATGATTCGTCCTGGCCAGTGTGGCTCAGAGAATAGCACTGGCTCATGCAACGAAAGGTGGTGGGTTTGATTCCCAGTCAAGGGCACGTACCTGGGTTGCAGGTTCGATCTCTGCCTCAGTCGGGGTGTATGCAGGAGGCAACCAATCAATTTTTCTCTCTCTCTCTCTCCTCATTCCCCTCCACTCTCTAAAAATCAATGGAAAAAATATCCTCAGGTGAGGATTAAAAAAAAAAAAAAAGAAGTAGGCCAGGGAAATAACAGTGTCTCACCACTCCATCTGTTCACCCTCATTTCCCTTCAAGGGCTCTATGAAGCATTTATATATATTTTACCTCTGAATCCTCTGTGGTTCCTGTTCCAGCTGAACTTGTGACAATTCCAAATCGTTCCTTCCTCTTTTTCAGCTTCTCATCATCTTCAGACTGTTCAGGGACAAAGAAAGGGTTGAAACAAGTTAGCCTCCATTCACAAAGTAAATGAGAATAAAGCATAACTTATGGGTCACAATAAGCCAGCCAACCTTATGATAAAAACTAAGGATCACACAAACAGAAAAAAATAGACAAGATAAGCTAGCATATAGTATGTTGTCCCTAAAATGACCAAAAACTTAATTTTAAGTAGGGCCTCGAAGATGGCGGACAACCCCAGCCACCAGGAACATGGAGATGGGAAGATCACAAAACTGATTAAGAACTTGGAGGCGGCCCTAGCCAGTGTGGCTCAGTTGGTTGAGAGCCTGGTTGGATTCCTGGTCAGGACACATACCCAGGTTGCAGGTTTGATCCTCAGTCGGGGGTACATGTGGGAGGCAACTTATCGATGTTTCTCTCTTTCTCCCCCTCTCCCTTCCTCTCCCTAAAAAGCAATAAAAACACACTAAAAAAAAAACAAAACTTGGAGGCTGCCCGCAGCAATGGCACAAGCATGATATCACTGATCATTCTTCCCAAAGACTAGATTTCACGTGTGGCAAAAAGGTTAGCAGGCTGTTGGTTCTGGCCAGTGTGGCTCAGTTGGGTGGAGCATCCCATGCACCAAGAGGTGGTCAATTTCAATTCTAGGTCAGGGCACATCCTAAGTTTTGGGTTGGATTCCTGCCCCAGGATCAATTAAAAAACAAAACAGCCCGGCCGGGCGTGGCTCAGTGGTTGAGCATCGACCTGGGATCCAGGCGATTGGGGTTCGATTCCGGTCAAGGCACATGCCCAGGTTGCGGGCTCCATCCCCAATGACTCTCTCATCATTGGTGTTTCTTTCTCTCTCTCCCTCTGCTGCCCTCTCTCTGAAATCAATAAAGATATATATAAAAAATAAAAAAATAAAAAATAAAAACCAAAACAAAACAAAACACAAACGCTTAAAAAAAAATACTTTAGCAAATTAGTTTGGAACTTCATCTAAAGTCAGGAGTAAACCATCTTTCAGTCCTGGAGCCATTACATCTGTATAACAAAGACTCAAACTTTAAAACAAAGTACCTGCAAATGGCTCAGTTGTTTACTATGGTACAATTGTAACAGAAGGAGGAAAGGAAAAGAAAGTCAACACTGACTCTGAATCAAACCAATTAATACATTATTGTATTTGTGTGATAAATTCCATACAGAGGCTCTTACAGAGCACTACTTTCAGATGACAGCAAATTTGGCTTCATTGTAATAGATGGTAGTGGTGCACTTTTTGGTGCACTCCAAGGAAACACAAGAGAAGTCCTGCACATATTCAAAGATCTCTCAAAGAAACATGGTAGAGGAGGTCAGTTAGCCTTGTTTTTGCCTGTTTAAGAACGAAAAAGCAACATAACTATGTTTGGAGACTGGCTAAGACTGTTGTGCAGCTGTTTATTTCTGGGGACAAAGTGTATATGGCTGGTCTCATTTTAGCAGGATCAGCTGCCTTTATGATTTTTTTTTTTAAACCCTCAACTGAAGATATGTTTTTATTGATTTAAAGAGAGGAAGGGAGGGGAGAGGGGTGTGTGGGAGGGAGGGTGGGAGGGAGGGGGAGGGAGAAGGGGAGAGAGGCAGAGACAGAGAGAAGCATCCATTGGTTGCCTCCTAAATGAAGCCCAACTGGGGACTGAAGCCGAAACCTAGGTATGTGCCCTGACCAGGAATCCAACGACAACCTTTCAGTACACAGGACTACGCTCCAATCAACTGAGCTACACCCATCAGGGCTGGATCAGCTGACTTTAAAACTGAACTAAGTCAGTCAGATATGTCTGATCAGAGGTTGGAATCAGAAGTTTTAAAATTAATTGATATATCCTATGGTGGTGAATATGGATTCAACTAAGCTACTGAGTTTTCTACTAAAGTCCTCTCCAATGTGAAATTCATTCAAGAGATGAAAGTAATAGGATTATACTTTGATGAACTCAGCCAGGACAGAGAAAAACATTCTCTAACTCCGGAACCAGAGAAGAATAAATCTCATTTCACAAAGAGACAAGACAAAAACGAACTAATTTAGAGCATGCCCCTGCTAGAATAGTTTGCTAACAACTATAAAAAATTTGGAGCTCTGGCCAGTGTGGCTCAGTTGGTTGAGCATTGTCCAGTGCACTGAGGGTTAGGGGTTTGATTCCTGGTCAGTGCACATGCCCAGGTTATGGGTTCAATCTCTAGTTGGGGCGTATGTGGGAAGTAGCCAACCAATGTTCCTCTCTCACATTGCTGTTTCTCTCTACCCGTCTCCCTTCCTCTCTAAAAATCAACTAAAAATAAAAGTATCTTCGGGTGAGGATTAAAAAAAAAATTAAGAGCTACATTGGAAATTGTTACAGATAAGTCACAAGAAGGATCCCAATTTGTGAAAGGATTTGGTGGAATTGGGGGTATCTAGTGGCACTGAGATTTTTAGAGTATGGAATACTAAGGAGGAGATGATGAATTTTTTTAACCTTGATGACTACTATAGGTAGTTGACATGGGTCCGGCAAAATGAGTTTCACCCTCCTGCATCCAACCCAAGGAGCATACCCATGGTGGAATCCAAACAGATCCCTTCCTTATAGTTGGGACATTTCCAGAACTTAACCCATGAGCATTGGATATTGGGGGGGGGGGAAAGAAACAAAATCTGACTGAATCCTATACTTTGGTTTGTCCCTGTGTCAGCGCAGCAGGCTACAACTTAGTTGTGTGTTTTTTTAAATATGTCTTTATTGATTTCAGAGAGGAAAGGAGAGGGAGGGCTAGAAACATCAATGATGAGAGACTCATTGATCGGCTGCCTTGAGCCCGCAATCCAGGCATGTGCCCTGACCAGGAATCAAACCCCAATCACCTGGATTCTAGGTCAACGCTCAACCGCTGAGCCACGCCCGGCCGGGCTACAACTTAGTTCTTAAATGCCACTTTGGGCTAATTTAAACAAGAACCCCAACTAGATTTTTATGATGAGCAAATAAAAATCTTTATGTGATTAGGTAAAAAAACAAAAAACAATCAGAATCCCAGCTGTTACTTTTACTCAGTGGTAAAATTAGTTGTTCTTGTATTTTATGAAAAAGAAAATGATTTTTTTAACCTTCATACATAGAAGCAAAGATACTTTAACTGCTGTAAACCTTCAAAAGTTAACAGAAATGAGATCGTAAAAATAAATAAATAAATAAATAAGGCCTCAATACTCATAAGACAAGTTAAAAAACAACAACAGTAAATTTCTATGCTGAAGAAACTTTTGTAGTTCACAGAGCTGGGCTAGTTAGTTAAACAAACTGAACAGGGAAAGCTGGATAGCTGCCCTGCTTTTGACTGAAGAGATGCTCCTGTGATCACAGGAACAAAGGCAATTCCTTGGCTGGGGTCAACAGTAGAGGTATTAAAATATTCCTATGTTTCTGTAGGTCTCTTGATTGCCTTTCCTTTTGACTCTGTAGGTTTGGGGACACCCAGAGACACAGTCTGCCTGCAGACTGCAGGAATATCAATCCTTGGGGTTTTAAAAAAATTCCACCTCAGGAGCACCACACAGCAGCTTTGTTCAAAAGTTTGTTTGAACTCTTTTGACCTGACCTTACTTTGGTTACCAAAGAAACTATCCTGGCCCACAGTGAGGGTGGGTATGTGTGAACTGAGTAGAGGGTCTCCTGAGGTGTATGAGAGGAAAGATTCTATGCCTAGATGTGCCAAGTTTGGGGGGGGGGGGGGGAACGGGGGACAAGATACCCAGACAGCCCATCTGAGTTTAGATATTTAGTAATCCTAGGCCTGGGCTTTTAATTACTGGTGACTGGGTGTGCAGAGAAGGTGGAAAATGAGAAAATATCTGTTAAAGTGGGATAAATGAAGTGGCAGGTCTAGGTCCTGATGGGAATATGTATGAGACTCTTACCCTTAACAATACTGGATGTGAATAGTAGCTTAGTCTTTAAACAACTCTAGGAGAATGCCCAGCTTCAATTGTAATTTAGTAAGCTGAAACATCCTCTCCAGTTACAGGGCAGGCATCATGAGTCTCTTGGATGCTTAGAAAAGGTGCACAGTATCTCTCTCTTAGCTGACTACAGCTGGTTCCTTGACTCGCCTTACTTCAAAATCATTTCAAACTATTCAGAGCTTTTTCAGCTTGAGAAACATTTTCATTTTCTCCCTTTTGCTGCACCTGCCTTTTACTGATTAAGAAAGGAGCTAAGGAACGTTGGTGGCTATGAAGGATTGAAGAATTCCACATATTGAGTTATCACTTAATTATAGTGTAAAACTAGAATAGACTTTAAAATTTATTGATTGATTTGAGAGAGAGAAACATCAATTTGTTGTTCTACTTACTTAGGCATTCACTAGTAGATTCTTGTATGTACCCTGACCGGGGATTGAACCCACAACCTTGGTGTATCAGGACAATGCTAGGGCTAGAATAGAATACTGCCTACATAGTTTTTCTGCCTTTTCATTATAACCACCAGCAAAACCCATAGTGGCTGCAAAACTGATGTAATCTAAACTATTGTAAAAGACTGAGCCAGGTATCAAGAAAAAAGAGTATCTTGTCTTTAACTTTAATAATTATAAATTAAAATAATATTATAGCCACTAACATTTAAGTGCTATATCTCATTCACTTTTTATAGCAATCTTAAAAATAGTAGGTACTGCCTGGCCGATGTGGCTCAGTGGTTGAGTGTCGACCCATGAACCAAGAGGTCACCGATTCCATTCCCGGTCAGGGCACATGCCTGGGTTGCGGACTCAATCCCCAGGCGCCGATTGATGGTGTTTCTCATCGATGTTTCTATCTCTCTATCCCTCTCCCTTCCCCTCTCTCTAAAATAAATAGAAACATATTTTTAAAAAATAGTAGGTACTATGACATACGTAGTACGTACTTCAACTAAATTCATTTTACAGATAAGAAAGCTGAGGCCTAGAGATATTAAGTAACTTGCCCAAAGTCTCACAAAGTCTTATACATAGTAAGGGGCAGAGCCAGAAATGCAACCCAGGACATTTTTACTCAAGAACCCACCTTCCAGACTTTACCATCTCCTCAGGCATTTTACATAAGCATTTCTTTGGAACAATAGCAGAATGGAAAAAGTGCTTAATTCCCAAGGGATAAGAATTACTAGGACCCATAGCTAAAAGTTGTGAACTACTTTAACGACTTCCATATCACTTAAATAACTTGAGTCAGTGCTAGGATCCTACTCCTGATTCTTACCATACCAAATGTCTCCACTTTATAATTAACTAGGGATCTAAGGAAAGGACTCCAGTTAGTAATCTATTTTTAAAATTTATTTTAGAGAGAGAGAGAGGAGGAGAGGGAGTGAGAGAGAGGGGAGAAAGAAAGAGGGAAACATCAATTGGTTGTCACCCATACATGCCCCAACTGGGGGACTGAACCCACAACCTGGCTATGTGCCCTGACTGGGAATCGAACCCACGAGCCTTTGGTGTACAGGATGACACTCCAGCCAACTGAACCACACCAGCCAGGGCTCCAGTTAGTAATCTTATACTAAAATTTTCTCAACCAAGTTTGTTTCTAATTCTGGCTAACCGGCTATTCCATCTGCTGAACTGTAATAAAATAATTAGGACGGTTTCCAATGAACACAGGCCTCTACATTTTTCCTTACCTAAGTTACTAGGAAAAGTTCTGTCTACCACCACCAAGATAAAAGTGAATAATTGGTGTGGATTGGTTGGGCGTCATCCTGTGTACCAAGGGGTCAAGGGTTCAATTCCCCATCAGGGCACACACCCAGGTTGCAGGCTCAATCCCCAGTAGGGGGCATGCAGGAGCAGCTGATCAATGTTTCTCTTCCCCTCTCCCTTCCACTCTCTCTAAAATAAATTTTAAAATATTTTTTTAAAAAAACTGAGTAAGGGATATAAATGAAAATTTCAAAACTAGAACTTCTATAGAATATTCTAGATAAAAATATCTCCATTTCACTAAGTCTCCGGGCCAGGTGCGAAATAAAAGGAACATTCCATATTCTTCTTGTGGAGAGGCAAGACTAGACTCTATCTTGCTAAACTTCCACACTTCAATTCAATGCTAGGGATACTTCAGCAAGTTCAAATTACAAAATTACAGAAAGGGAGATGCTACTCCTGGAACCCAGCCATTCTCTCAGTACAAACCCTGGGACCACTCCCTTCACAAATCTCATCTCAAAGTCCATTTGGAGCCTGGCTGGTGTGGCTCAGTGGTGAGCACTGACCTATGATCCAGGAGACCACAGTTAGATTCTCAGTCGGCCCGGGTTGCAGGCTTGATCCCCAGCAAGGGGTGTGCATGAGGCAGCCGATCAATGACTTTCTCTCATTGGTGTTTCTGTCTCTTTCCCCCTCTCCCTGAAATCAGTAAAATTATAAAAAAAAAAAAAAGTCCATTTGGAATGTGTGGGACATCCTTTTTTCTGGTTCCCTATTTTGCTATATCCTGAAATGGGAATTTTGAGCTCAAAGGTGAGGCAAGAACAAGGGAGGTAAAGAATAGGGGGAGGGAAAGGATACACTCTCTAGCCACTAAGGATAGTATCAGAGATTTCCCCATGAGCTTCCTTTTTAATCAAATCTTTGGTGCTTCTCCTGGAGATCCAGGCAGAGCATCTGGTCCAAATCTACCCCGGTGGGGGGGAATGGATGGGGACGGGGACAATGACGACAATGACAACAATAGAGATTCCCCCCACTCCCTACAAACAGCCTGCCCACCCCTCACCAGCAGAGACCAGTGAGGGTTTATTTTGTGCAAGCCTGCTCTTCCCTCACCACCCAGAGCCCCTCAGCTACCGTCCTAAAGCCTCTTTCCTTCTTGCCCTGCAGGGAAAGGGCACAACAGGCCCAGTAAATCAACACAGTTCTAATGATCTCTCTCACTTGACCCTTCTAGCGTGACGGTGTCGCATGGAGACAAATGTACAATAAACTTCACTCCATCTTTAGCTCCTTGCTGACAGATTTTGATTCATGGGATGGTGAGACCCATCTGAGGGAAATTACCTCGATCAAAACGTATTTCTCTGCCTTCATCAGGCCAATGGCCCCCCGGCCATGCTCAAATGCACAAATGGGGTTATGCATCTGCAGGCAGCACTGACTCCTCTAGCTCAGTGTCATATGCATTTACAAACCTTTTCCTTCTTTTCAACCCCCACCCCCACCCCATGCCCCTCCTGCAAGCCCTCAACCACTAACAAATCTTTATTCTTCCCATGCATGTTTCTGTGTCAGAAGAATAGTGCTGGAATCTGAAGTGCCCTTATTTCCTATTAAATGAAAACTCTTAAACACATACAACTTACATCCAAAATCTGAAAAGAAACCTGTCCTCACTAACTAAATGCAGGCATTCGGTGTTCAGATTGACCCGTATAGTTCATTTCTTCCATCCTGTCACTCAACATTTAAACAGCAAGCCAAGTGCCTGACTCCAATAATTTCAGCATACATAATAATCCTACTTCCCCCAAAACTGCCTTTTCTTTTTAAAAGCTCATTGATAAAAATTAAAAAGGGAATTGTGTAAAAGAGGAAAGCCCATTTATAAGAAGCACAGGACAGAAAGCATGATATATATTTAATAAAGCCAAATATCCCCATCAATCACTATCACTGTATTTTCCAAACCGAACCCTTCAGAAGACATTTTCAACTTTCCAAAAATCACTTTTGTCCTTGTTTCTCTTTCGTATTTGAAAAATCCTCAAGCAATATAAAGAAAATAATACCTGCTGAGGGAAAAGACTGAGAAATTCAAAGCAAGAATATAAATTACATGTGTGAATGTGCTTAGTATGTAGGAACTATCATATAGGTAATTGAATAAATATTAGATATTAGTTTTACTGTAACATTCCTTCTGGTCCTTGAAACAAAGTGTGAGACTACCAACAATTTGAAGCTAACAATGCCATATATTCTTCATTAGAAGTGAAGTCACCAAAAGTTGGTAAGAATCAGGCTCATTACCAAGGCAACAAGGAAATTCCTTTTGGCTGCAAGGCAAATGAGTATTTGGAAAAATGACTAAATTTAGGGTTAAAGTGTTGCAGAACAATAACCAAACAAAACCAGTCTTCTCTACCAAGTGCTATTAACCATCTTCTCTTTCTGGAACCCTAAATCTGTGCTGCCAAGCTTTACTGGCTTCATCATCCCTAATAATTAATGACTACCAAAAAAAAAGATATCTATATAAGGAAGTATTTGAAGGAACTGAGCAAGGATCCAATTTCTAACTTTGTGGACCCAATCCCAGGTACTTTAATGTCTCTGAGGAACTGCTTTCACTGAATTACCCAACATTGGTTTCTATCAACAATTTCGATAACACTAAAACTGTAAAATTAATCCACTCACTCGTCATTCAGGTATCTACTGAGTGTCTATTTTTGGTCAGGCACTATATTGGCATTGGGAATAGAGAGGTGAATAAAACAAAGATCCTTAACCTCATGGGCTTATGAATCCACAACTGAGTTACTGTAAAGATGTGTGCCACTGTTCATTACAGCACTGCATTATGAGGAGCCATGGGAAAATTTTCTTTCTGGTCCCCAGAACCAAAATAATTGCTAGTTTTTACTGTCTGAACCCTGTGAATAACTAAACAGTACAACTGTGTTCTCCTCTTTCTACTGACTACTATAAAGTAGCCAACTATGTGACCTCTCTCTGGGGAGTGACGCTGAAAATATTTTTATTAAAAAGGAGAAGCCAGTCCTGGCCTATGTGGCTCAGTTGGTTGGAGCCTTATCCCATGCACGGAAAGGTTGCGGGTTCGATTCCTGGTCAGGGCACATGTCTAGGTTGTGGGTTCAATCCCTGATCAGTCACGTAAGGGAGGCAACCAATCAATGTATCTCACACTGGTTTCTCTCTCTCTCTCTCTCTCTCCCTCCCTCCCTCCTTTCCTCCCCTTCTAAAATCAATTAAAAAAAGAAAAGGAGGGGAAAGGCCAGAGTATCGTGGTGAAAGACAAACATGAGATCCAGAGGTGGAAATCTAACACCCAGATCCCAAGGTAGAGGCTTAGCAGACAAGATGAAGTGCAGTTAGTTCCAGGGTTGCTGCTGTACCCTTAAGAACTTATTCCTCTTGCCCAGGACAGTGTGGCTCAGTTGGTTGGAGTGTCCCATCCCCTTTCCCCCTCCCTCTCTCTCTCAAAAATAAAATCAATAAAAACAATAAAAACATACCCCCCCCAAAAAAGAAATTTTTCCTAAATATAATGACATTAATTTAAAAAAATACTTTACAGCCCCAGAAGAAAAAAGAGAGGAGATACTAGGTTATAACTAGAAAATTTTAAAATAAAGGCTCTTGTCAATGGTTTCCATGGCATATACACTGTAGCCAGGAATTAAGTCCCAAATCGAAGGCCAACTGCAGTAACAGGCAGTCTGAATAGCTCAGACATTCTTTCTAAAGTGATTGCCTCTTTTTATGGCAGAGTACCAAGAATAAGCTCTCAACCCAAAATGGAATTCTACCTTTGTTATCTTCCAAACCAAACTTGTGTCTTGAAGATTCAAATTCAAGAGAACATTTTTCAAAACTTACTAATTTTATCCTGAATACAACAAATACTACTATTCTAAGCTTAGTGTTCTAGGGTTACTTGCTCTGCCAAAAGGAGTCCACTTTGATTTAATTAGCAATAGTACCCCATGGACTGTGTGTTGAAAGCATTCACCTTCTTCAATCTTATTACCAGTACCACTCTGGATCATAAAGAGAAACTAGAAGAAACAAAACAGTGACCCAAATGTAATGCGGGCTTATTTAGGGAATTTGAACTCAGTAATTCCCAAAACACAATTGAGCAAGAGTATTTTCTGAATTCAATTAAGAGACATAGTCACTATTCTTAGAGGAGACCAAAAGCATTAACCAAGCCAGGCATTTTTCCTGGTCAGTGCAACAAGCTCACTCACTTATATCATGCACAGGAAGCAGAAATTTCCATCTAAAGAATTCAGCCAGTTATCTTTACAAGTAAGAAAGGCATTTAAGGGAAGCTCAGGTACTGCTATGAATTGGAGCTGGCCATTCTCCTGTTTAAATAATTAAGCTACTGTTCACATCCAACACTGTTCAATGTAAAAGTCTCATATAATACATTCCCATCAGGAACTAAACGCTGCCACTCTATTTTTTTAAAAAATATTTTTATTGATTTCAGAGAGAGAGGAAGGGAGAGGGGGAGAGAGAGAAACATCAATGATGAGACAGAGTTACTGACTGGCTGCCTCCTGCATGCCCCTTGCTGGGGACCTAGCTTGCAACCTGGGCATATGCCCTGACTGAGACTCTAACTGCGATCTCCTGGATCATAGGTCGATGCTCAACTGCTGAGCCACACTGGCTGGGCAATGCTTCCACTTTATTTATCCCGCTGTAACAGTTATTGTCTCAGAAGTCTTTCCCCTCGAGTGATGGAAAAGAGGCTAATATTGACCTAAGATGGTCACATTTTGCAAAATTAACAAATAACTGTTCCCTTTTGAAAATGAATTACTATACTACGTTAACAGTTCTCAGGTCAACCTGATTTTCCAAGTGAATGTAAGGTAAGAGTGAGGCAAAAAGGAAAAGAGGGAGCTTTATGGTCAAATCCTGACTCTCACTGCCACGTCACTGACTGATGGCAAGATGAAAAGCAGAGCCTGGGGGCTTTCAGGCAATGGTAGATTAATAATGACGTGGCCTTGACTTCCCAGAGGTAAAGGTTATGAAACACTCCAGGGTAAGTGGGCTTCCAATTTCATACTCTCAGGGTGAATGACAGCAACTGATGGTTTTTCTCTCAGAAACACTTCAATGCTTAAACACACAGCTGTCCCCTCCCTGCCCCAGTTTCTGAAATTCATCTGTACATGTTTACTCCTGAGCCTTATGCCAGCCAGACTGCAGAATATGGGGTGGTCCTAAAAACCAATGCACAGAATCTAAAAGAGGACTAAAAGTGAAAGACTAGACTAGGAGAGGGCATACTATCTTAGCACATGCAGTACACAGTAAAGAGACATTCTAACCCCCCCCCCCCCCCGCCATACATAACACACTTCCGAAAACAACCACCTTACATACTCTCAACAATCTTTCAACTGTGAGGTCAGAATCAACTTTCTAGGGCCAGAAGTCCCCATCTCCCTTCCCTTAAAAGCCAAAAAGCTGTTGCTTTTAAAGATAAGTGATGTAGAGCCTGGAAGAAATGTCAAGAATAAAGCTAAAACCTTTTGAGGGGAGGTAAACGCTGTCTTGGCCAAAATATACAGAGAATGACGGATGACAGTTACCCAAGAAGTCACAAATTTAGAATGAGCACTAGGAAAACATTCTTTTCACCTCCAGTATTTTAAAATGCAGATTTCTGGCTTCACCCAACGTAATAAATCTGAATTTCAAAAGGAAGAGCTTAGGGAGCTGAATTTTAAAAAGGGTTCCCTGGTGACTCATGTGAAGCTATAGTTGGTAATAACTGCAAATAGCTATGAGTATAGACAAAATTTAAAAAATTTCTCACCAAGTCCAAAGAAGGCTGTCACTAATTCCAATTTGTCCCTCAAAGCACTAGGGGCCTTCCAAAAAAGTTTAAGATCCCTACAATCAGGATATCTCTGCTGCAGAAGTGTGAAAGGAAAAAGAAAGTTAGGAAGGAATCACAGCTGGCTCTAAAGAGCACACCTGTCTTGCTGCCTTCCTAAATCCAAATAGAGGAACAGAAAGACACTTTTAAGCCAGAGGAGTTCAATAAACGAAGAACATGCCAAAACAAGATCAGGGAAAACCTCAGGTATGTGGAGGAAAGAGAGAGGCGCAACTAGGCTGATGCACACAAAGGTATTTTCTTCTACAGAACTGATAAGAGTTAAAAGAGAGAATATCAATAAAGTGGAGAACAGACAGATGTTTAGGATCATGTGTTTTGCTTGTTCATGTAGAGTGCTAAAGAGGGCCATCATATAAGGCCTCTCATAGCTCTGTTCATTTCCAGCTTCCTTTCCTCCTCAACCATTTCATACCTAAGTACAAGCATAATAGTGAAAATTCTGTAACTGCCTCCCTCTACTCTGTAACTCAATAAACTCTTCACCCAATAAATACTTCCTAAAACCTAGACACTAAGCATTTCAAACATAATCTCCTTAATAACACATTCACTGCTAGGGACTTAAAAGATTCAATATTTGATATGAGCTCCAAATGTGGAACACCCTGAAAATAATTTCTATTTCTGTCCTAAGAATCTGCTCTGGGGATGAGAAGGTAAGATTTAGTTAAAATATTAATTTTTGAAAATGTGAGAAAAGAGTAGCAAAGGTAAAGGAGAGGAGGAAAGAAGTTAACATTTTCTAGATCTTAACAAGGGACCTCAGATTTTATTAAGTGGAGGCTATTTACTAGTTTGCAAACATCACCAGCAAGTATTCCCCTATAAAACAGCTCCCAATCTGATATCCTGCCTCATCCCCATGCCCATCTCCAAAATACTATAGAATTTTTTCTGACTGGCTTCAGCTATCAGGCATAAAAAGCAACTGTGCTATTTTGGTGAGTACATTAAGAAAAATGAACTGTCGTATAATTATTAAACCTGAATGGAACCAAACCTTGAACTTTTAAAAAATAAAATATTACCTCTCTTAATCAACGTCCGCCCAAAAAACAGTATTATTATTCAAGTGTAAACCTTTCAAGTATTGAAATAAATCTTAAACATGCTTGTACTGGTACAGCACTCACATCATGAGGAGCCTTTTGAACACCAAAATTCCCCCCTCCCAGCAAAAATAACAATACACACACATACAAACCCCCCCCAACCCAAAAAGTAGCCCACACTTTTTCCTCCCATGCAGATTTTGAAGGATGGATAGATAAGACTTGGATTCAGATAGATAGCTCACGTTTCACCATAGCCAAGAAGCCTACCTGGGAGTGATCAGAGATATTGCTCTGCTTAGAAAAGCCAGGCCAGCTACTGGTCACCCCAAAATTAGACATAAATTAGACAACCAATTATATATAATGTGATTTACAGGTGGGCTTTAAAAGTTATTCATCTTATGTACTAAAAAGTAGCACTTAAACAATTGGAGGTTATTTAAAAGTAAAACAGACTCAATCTCAATCCCCTCCTTTCCAGGCTATGTTTACTCTTGGGACAAAGACTACAGAGGGACCACAGAGGCATAAAACTTGTCTTTTATCAAGTCGTCAGTTCTGATGTTAGAAAAAGGAATGCAAGACATTAGTGAGGGTGGAGTATCGAGTAGGGGAGACAGAAAAGAGAATGAGTTTGTTATCTAACTATATAAACTTTCTTACCTACTAGTTCTTTGGGTTCAAACTCAATGAATGAAATCAGAGACAGAAAAATCACACGAAAAAGCACAAGATCCTAGTGGTCTCAACTATGTACCTTAGGGAAGTATAGGCCCTCTGTCACAAACTTCTCAAAGATCCAATTTATAGCCCTGGCCAGTGTGGCTCAGTTGATTTGAGCGTCACCTAGTGCACCTAAAGGTCACTGGTTGATTCCTGGTCAGAGCACATGCCCAGGTTGGTGTTCGGTCCCTGGTAGGGATGTGTATGGGAGGTAGCTGATCGATTGATGCTTCTCTCTCACATCTATGTTTCTCTCTCTCCCTTCCTCTCTCTAAAATCAATAAAAACATATTTTACAAAAAGATCCAATTTATAGTAAACAGGGCAAGACACCAACCATGAATGTTAACATAGCATCAAAAATTTAATCTTGCTTCCCCAAATTTTTATAGCTTTTCCTCTTAAAGTGTTCAATTTATATTCCTAACAAAAATTTTTCGTCTTACCCAGCTAGGTAAAAAGTATGTGTTTGAAAGTTAGGACATAGTGGGAGAGTAAAATTGTTGAGCAAAGAAAAACCTGACTCCTACTTCCCTAGTTAAAATTAGAATACATTTTCAAGAGCCCTGGGCAGGGGAGAGAAAAATTCCATTCTGCCTCTTTGCTCTTCCAAATTCCTATAGCCAAGTGGTTCAACAGCAGTTGAATGGCACACATAATGACATCATTGATTAGAACCATAATAGAAGGGAATGAGAAGGGGGGCGTAGGAATGAAGGGAGGTGAAGATGTATTTGTGTTACAGACAAAAGACAAGTTCTGTTACTCAGCAGGGACAAAAGAAGAACCAGATGAGAGGATAAACTGAGGTCAGAGAGTTTTCCCTATTGTTTCCTCTTTAAACAGCTTCACCACTCCCTAAAGGTTTGTTCCAATGGTTGGGTGGAAACAGCAGTATAAAAAATGCCAAATATTTATTTTCATGTTATTATGAATTAGAAGGAGAATTAAAGGACTGGTTAAATTTGGTTGGGCCCTAAAATGCTCCAAGAAATGCTGAAGACTATGTGGGGCTGGGTCTTGTTTATTCCCTCAGTCATCCTTTCTGGTAGCCTCTCTCAATTGCTGTATCTAACATATATATAACCCATTCTTATCTTCTTTTCTTGTTGATTAATATAAATTAAAAGAATAAAATTTTTCAAATGGAGAAATTTTGGGGAAAATGACAACCTAGGATGAAGGGGGTGGGGGATTCCTCCAAAAGCCCTTGATCAATGAAATATAATGACTAAGAGGATCACGCAAGTTTTTTCCACCTGCAATCCTACTGTCTGCATTTTTCTTGGTCTTTTTTTTCTTTTTTTCTCAATCCTCACCTGAGGATATGTTTTTATTGATTTGAGAGAGGATTTGAACCCGAAACTTTTTTGGTGTATAGGACAATGCTCCAAACAACTAAAACACCAGGCCAGGGCTTCTTGGTCTTCTTTTTTTATGGTTTAAACAACAGAAATTTATTTTATTATGGTTCTGAAGGCTGAAAGTGAGATCAGGGTGCCAGTATGGTTGATTTCTGGTGAGACCTCTTTCTGGTTTGTAGCCACCCACCTTCTTATTGTGCCTTTACAGGGCCTTTCCCCAGTACATGCATGTGGGGGAGGGAGGGGAAGAAAGAGAGGAAGAGGAAGAGAGAGAGAGAGTGGGGGGAAGGGAGGGAGAGAGAGGAAGGAGGGAGCTTTCTTGTTCTTGTGGGGTCCTATGAGAAAGGGTATGAATAGAGAATTAAACGTTAAACTTGGGCTAGGTACAGCTGCTTTTGTATATTTGGATGAATATAAGAACCCAAATCTACTCAGCAGGCTATTTTCCCAACTTATCCTGAGATCTAAATGTTCTATCATTTACCTCTTTAAAAAATATTCTACCTAACACCTCGCCATAGCTTATGGTTCCAGGTTGGTAATGTCTTATGCATGGCCCCACGGTTCTTCCTTTGGAAAAGGTCTGTATACCCATACCTAAACTCTCTAACAAAACCCAGTTATAGACTCTCTAAGAAGGCTGGTGATCAACTTTTAAATCTATAGCAAGAACTTCCCTCTCTCCACATCCCAATGTCTAACCTCTATGCCAAAGACTCCCGCAGAAGGGGAAGAACAAACAAATGTTTCTTCATTTATTTCAGATGCTGGAAGGGCTAGATATAAGCAAATGGGCCTTCTAGAAGACAGTGACTGGAGACCAGACTGCCAACAGTTAGACACAATGAAATTTGTATGCCAGGAGACACTGGTGCCTTCCTGTGCTTGGAACTGACTTTTTTTTAAATCCTCGCCTGAGGACATTTTTCCATTGCTTTTTCAGAGAGAGTGGAAGGGAGAGAGAGAAAGAAACATCAATGTGACAGAGAAACATCAATTGGTTGCCTCCGCACCTGCCCCAATCAGGGCAAAGCAAGAAACGGAAGTATGTGCCCTGGGCCAGAAATGAACCTGGGACCCTTCAGTACCAGGACTGACACTCTAACCACTGAGCAAAACCAGCTAGGGCAGAACTGACTTTATCCAAGCTTCCTCTTCGATATCTCAACACATTTTAGTGACAAGCTCATCAAAAAGAACACAAGTCTAAAATCTCTCTCACTCTGAAGTGGTTTATCTCCAACCAATGGGTGAGCAAAAATATATAATTATATGAAAGGTTTATGAAATTAATCACTGCATCCACCCAAGAATTTTCTAGCTACCAGCCCCATTAAGAAGAAGATGGTCAGTGGAGGGATAGTTTGTTTTCAACTTTTAGATTCTGACACTGTGTAACTTAAGACCACACTATCAGGGAAGAAACTGGCAAAAATCACAAACTTGTTAAGATAAATCATTAGCATAGTTACCTATATGAAGAGCCACAAGTAGGGAAAAGCCAGTTAATATTCTAGTAGAGAAGTAAGGAAAATGTATTAAGATTAATAGGGATACAAAATACTTATAGTTTCTACTACTACTATTAATGAATAGAAGCAGCCTGGCTGGTGCGGCTCAGTGGATTATCATCCTGGGAGAGGGGTGAACAGAAGGTGGCCGACTGATGTTTCTCATCTCTCTCATGGATGTTTCTATCTCTCTCTCCCTCTCTCTCTAAAATTAAAGAAAAAGATATTAAAGAAAAGAAGCAGTAACACATACCCCTCTGCTTAGTGCCTGGGTTTTTTCTTTTTTAGATACTTACCTGGCTGGATTTCCTGCAACTTCCTAAAGTATCAATTTTTACTTTCCCAAATATGCTAATATTTGAAAACAAAATAAAACAAATCAACTCAAATTAGCTACTTTTGTTAACACTATAACTCTAAGCCCAGACTTAAGTTTTTACCAAAACTGATGTCCTATGACCAATATACAAGGTAGGGCAAAAGCAGATTTACAGTTGTTCGTATGGAAAATAATACAATAATTAATAAATAATAATACAAGAATAAACTGTGTTTCTCATTCTTACAATTTTAAACCAACTTCTGCCCCACCCTGTATAACTGATTTGGCTTCCCATCTATTCCCTCTATCTCTCATTCCTTTCAGAGATGAGTTTCTTATGTGCCAGGCCAAATCCTGTCCTTCACCAACAGGACTAACCCAAACACTATTTCTCTTGGGAGGCATGGAAAAGTGACAGGAAAAAACAATAAAAAAACAACCAGTCAAGCACAAGACTGAAAACCTAGCTAGTGATCAATCAGAGCCAATCAGGCAGAGGTTATTTATCTGGGTTTTGTTTTGTTTGACGAGTGGGAGGTTTCTCAGCCCATAGTCACCATGAGGCTTATATGAGAAAAGGCATGCCATTCTATCCTCAAATAGTCCAAAGAAGGGACAATTTACAGCCTCTTGTGTAAAAAATGTCTATAAATGCCAGTGCCATTCTTTGCCCTGTCACTTTCCATTATCCTAAACCAACAGGATTCTATTCACTGAGACTGGAGCTGGAAACATGAACGAACAGGCCTTTCTTGGGCAGGGTAAAAGAGGTTTTGTGTATAGTATACTAGTGGAGCTGAAAACTGAAATATATGAACAGTCATACAAAAGTCAGCCTAGGAAGAATAGCTGAGATTCAGAACCCTCAAATCTGTAATATGCTCAAGCTATAAGTCTAAATATAAAGAGATGATCAGATTGCAACAGTTTAAAAAAATCAGTCATAAATACTACTGATCCATGGTTCACTTCTCACATACTTCTGCTTTTTATCATATATACTGGTCTGCAGCAAAATCTACTGAAGAGAAATCAGCAAGCAATCAGGGCCTTAACCTGGATCAAGTAAACACAAACCCTGTGCAATGGAGATGACAGGGGGTGGTTTCTCATTGCACCTTTTAGGTTACTAGGATGAAGAAGAGGCATCTCCACACCATCTACCAACTTACCACTACTGGCATCATCTCTAAGTGAATGGCATCTGTATCTAAAGAATCGTAAAATTTACAGACAGGTGGCCAAATTACGTAGAAGGATGCTATACTAGAACCCAGGACCCCAAAATAAGGTGTACAAAGTGTGTTGATCTGACTGGTCCATAAACACAAACTTAATCATGTCACTATCTTGGTCAACCAACCAAATACTAGGTAGCAAATCATCTCTGGTGATAAAGAACAGTTAAACATAAGACTGAAACAGGTAACCCTCACCAAGAATGTATCCAGTTTATAATTTCGGGCTTTGGATCTAAGACACTAAGTTCTAGAAAAGATGTTACTTGAAAAAAAAATAAAATAAAACACTTTCTTTTACCTTACTTCTTTTCCTCCTCTCTCCTTCTACAGATTCAGTGTAAAACTGTTTATATCCTACAAGTACTAAAAAATTCTGGGCTACAAAAACAGTGATTCAATTTATGTGGTCTGATAAAGGGATTCTATGCTACTTCCAAGTATAAAAGCTGTGTGGGAGATATAAAGTAGACTTGAATAGTTCAATACATATGTGGCCATTCACTTAAAAATTCAGTTCCTCAGTTACACTAGCTACACTTATAAGATCAGTAACCACATATGGCTAATTACTACTATATTAGATAACTGACTGTTAAGTAGAACAATATTCTATAAAGTATTTACATCATCACAGAAAGTTCTATTGGACAGTAGTGGTCTAGACAGCAAAATGTCAGCATTTTTGGGACATTTTAATGGTTTATGGGGAAAATTACAACAAACTGTTAAAATGAGGATGATTCTGAAAATCAGGATTTATGATCAATGTATAAGGAATCTATACTCAAAGAAGACATCTCAGAAAGTCAAAAACCTCTAAGCAAAGTGGTACCTGGAAGAAATCATATACTCTAGTACGGTGCTACTCAAAATGTGGTCTGCCTCCTGGTACTGGTCCCCAAACTGTTTGTTACCAGCCTGTACTTAAAGTCCAGAAATTCAGAGTGTTTTTAGAAATTTCCAGAGTAATTTAATACTGCTGTGACTTTATTGTATTCTACAAAAGTACCACTCTGCAATAAAATGGAAATTTAAAGAAGCTAGTCTTTGCCATAGAATTTGAAAAACACTACTCTAGAGAACATATGACAATAAATGTGATTAGAGAACAGAGCTCATACAGAGTTCTACCAATTACCATTATCTGATTATAAACTTTGAAATTTTTTTTAAAAAATATGTCTTTATTGATTTCAGAGACAGGAAGGGTGGGGGGAGAGAAACATCAATGATCAGCTGCCTCCTGCACTCCCCTCACTGGGGATTGAACCCACAACCCAGGCATGCGCCCTGACAGGGAATTGAACAGTGATCTCCTAGATCATAGGTGGATGCTCAACCACTGAGCCATGCCAGCTGGGCTCCCTTTAGAAATTTAAAATGAAAACTGACATCTTATCAGTGACCAAATAAAACAAAGAAGTTAACTGATTTAAATTAGTCATAAAGTCAGTTGGGCAATGGAACTGAACTAAGAAAGGAAGAAAACTAATATTTATTGAGGGTCAAACTGTCACCATGTTAGGTAATTTCAAACACACATTTACTCTTCACAAACACAGTGTTAGGTATTACTCCCTTTTTTTTTCGGTTAATCTTCACCTGAGGATATTTTTTCCATTGTTTTTCAGAGAGAGTGTGTGGGGGGACGACGACACACGGACAGGACATCAATGTGAGACACGACTGGTTGCCTCCTGCAGGTGCCCCGACCAGGGCTGGGGATGGAGCCTGCAACTGACGTATGTGCCCTTGGCTGGAACTGAATCTGGGACCCTTCAGTCTGTGGGCCAGCGCTCTAACCACTGAACCAAACTGGCTAGAGCCCGAAAATATTTGTTCCATTGATTTTTAGAGAGAGTGGGAGGAAGGAGGGGGGAGAAAGGAGAGTGGGAGAGAAACATTGGTGTGGGAGACACACACTGATTGGTTGCCTCCCACACACACCTTCACCGGGGCTGGGGATTCAACCTGCAACCCAGGTACATGTCTTTGACCGGGAACTGAACCTGCAATCCTTCGATGAGCAGGCCAATGCTCTAACCACTAAGGCACACTGGCCAGGGCATTACTCTCATTTTTATAGATGAGAACCAAATAAGTTTAATATTTTGCTCAAAGTCACAAAATTAAGGTATCATCCTTCATGTTCTACTTAGCCTCCTGTGGACTGAAAATGAAACCAGGTAAAATATGGAGAAAGATTCCAGGGAAGGGAAGAGAAAAGCTGATGTCCCTGTAATGAAATGTTATCAAACTAACTCGGGTGGACAGTATAGGTGAGGGACAAATTCCTCTCAGGAATGTTTCCATGTGAGCCGAGTAGTAGGAGGTACAAAGTTCTATTTAATTAATTTTGATGGAACACACAAACACACATAATTCCCTAGAAGAGTGAAGTTATTGCTGAGATTCTCGGATATCTAGCCCTCATATACAAAAGTAGATAGATGAGATCCAGGGCCACAGAGCCAAGGCACCCTTTCCCTTGGCCATCTGGCAAAACACAAATGACTGGGTTTATAATAATTCTTCCCAACTAAGCTGCATATGGTTTAAGAATCACATAACTCCGTCTTCCTCTCAACTAAATTTTAAAAATTTCACATAGCCCAGCCAGCATGGCTCAGCAGTTGAGTATCAACCTATCATCCAGGAGACTGAGGTTCAATTCCTGGTCAGGGCACATGCCCGGGTTGCAGGCTAGATCCCCAGCAGAGGGTGTGAATGAAGCAGCCGATCAATGACTCTCATCACTGATGTTTCTCTCTCTCCCTCCCTCTTCCATCCTCTCCCTGAAATCAGTAAAATATATTAAAATAAATTTAAAAAAAAATAAATTTTTGACATAAACCAGGAAATACTCCTACTGAAGATCTATGGTCTCAGCATCAAGCTGGGCACACAGAGCTGATGTTGTATTTCTGGTAAACATCAAAACTGTAACCTAAAGGAAAGGAAGATGAAACACAGTTGTAAGCAAGGTTATGAGTCCCCTGGGGGCACAAATGTTTACTTTTTAGTGTTCAGTTTTTTTCCTGAGCAAAAATATAACCACTGTCAGGTCAATTTTTTCCTATGGATTTCCAGAGAGCTCAATATTTCCATACTCAAATGGGAAGTAATCATTTTTTTTAAGTGATGTTTTTTATGGTTTGAAATATTCTTCCCTTAACCCTGTCACCACTTCGACAGCTAAGAGAAATACAGAGCATCCTCAAACAGCCTGAGTAGAAACTACGAAAACAATCTGTAGAAAAATACAATTAGCTTTGTGAAACAATTCCTGTAATGTAATCAATAGTCAGTGAGAGGAAATGAGAGTCAAAGGACCGTGTGAAACGAAGTGTTACATTCTCAGCCCAGTGCCCTAATGTTGCAAAAACTGTCATTTCCAGTGACATAGTCCTCAAGCTGCTCTAATGTTGCAAAAACAGTACTTTACCTTTCTGGAGATTGAAGAGACATTCAAACCAAATCTTTGAGCTCTTTCCTTTAGCTTGTCCAGGTTAACCTACAAAAACAAGGGGTGGAGGAGAACAACAAAAAAAATCTGTATTTTAAAAAATCAAAATAGAAAATACAGAAGGTAGAAACTTATGGTCCAAAGATAAGAGGTAAATAAGCCTACATCAAAGATACCTTATGTGCCAAATTAGGAAACTTAAGCAGAACCCATCCATGCCAGTAATTATTAAAAAGCTTCTTCTGGAATACAGTGAAAGAGTCAGCCCTACCTCCTTCATTCATCAAAGGTGCCAAGAACTTCAGGAGGGTTTAAGATCAAAGTAGGACAAACACTGCTTGAAAAAGCAAACCAATGTCTCAATCACCTCCACACAAGTCCACTATTCACAGTCCAAAATCATTAATTCCTGTAGTCTCTGCAAATAATTCACTCTATCTCCTAACAAAAAGAAACCATCACTGCAGATCTACTTTATTTAGAAGACAAATCTACCACCAGTACCCCACTCAATTTTCTTCCTTTTTCTTGTAAGCCTTGATATATCAAGACTTATTATTATAAGGATATATAGGATGCCTTTTTTTTTTTTTTTTTTTTAGGTAGATGAAGGCTGTTTTGAATGATTAATGCATGTAACTGCTGAGGCTACTATGTATAGGTAAGAGAGGTGGAGCTTTATTTCTTGGTCTCTTCCTCCTTGGGCAGTCTTGATGATTTCCTCCTTCTTGGCCTGGAGGCATTCTTCACAGTGCTTGCATTCCTCCTTGGTCTTAAACCTGTGGGCCTCAGCCTGGTCAGCAGAAGTTTCTTGTGAGCCTTGTCTGCCTTCCTTCAGCTTATAAATGTGTTCCAAAAGAATCCGCTTGTTGTTGGCCCACAGACTGAAGGGTCCTGGGTTTGATTCCAGCCAAGGGCATGTGCCTCAGTTGCAGGCTCGGGCCCCAGTTGGGGTGCGAGAGGGAGGCAACCAATTGATGCACGTCTCTCACATTGATGTTTCTGTCTGTCTCTCTCCCTTCCACTTTCTCTGAAAAAGCAATGGGGGGGGGGGGGGAGAATCTGCTTGTTTCTGAACATGTTACCTCTCATTTCAGGTACAGGCCGTGGTCAGTCTTCTTAGATTCATGGCATATTCTGAGCAGCCGGAGAATAATTCTCATTGTCCTCATCCAGGTTACCTTCTCAAGCATTCAAGCACTGGCAGTACCCTTTGGCTTACCTCACCCATATGTCTACCCTTCTTGCAGGCCACAGTGTTTTCCAGGCATCAAGCTTGGGGAATGGACAATCACAGGCTTCTGGATGATCAGTCCATTTTTGATCAGCTTTTGAATCTGCCGATGGGAGTTGGCACTGGCAATTTCATTGGTTTCATTAGGGTCCAACCCAACCTTCTTTTTGCTTCAACAAAGGACACTGCAAGCAAGCCTCTTCTGAGGCCTGAGCATACTCATGGATGTGGTCGCAGTGTAAAAGTATTTGGGAAATTTTCATTACTACTACTACTACTACTACTACTATTACTACTACTAATAATAATGAACTGTAACCCCAAGAGCAGGATTTCACAAAGCCAACATATTTTTTATAGTAAATACTGATTTTTAAAAATTTAGATTGTTATTTTTTAAATCCTCACCTGAGGATATGTTTTTATTGATTTAGAGACAGAGGAAGGGAGAGGGAGAGAAAGAAACATCAATGTGAGAAACATCCACTGGTTGCCTCCAGTATGAGCTGACTGGGGATCGAACCCACAGCCTGGGTATGTGCCCTGACCAAGAAATGAACCCGCTACCTTTTGGTGTACAGGATGATGCTCTAACCAGCTGAGCCAAAGACAAGCTGAACATATTTCACATCATTTATTTCCATTTTCTAAACATGTCTACTAGTCACAATGGCCCAGAAGTGTCTTATTCTACTAGCCTTTATTTTCTGATTTTACATTTACTAGGTGTGTTAAAAAATACCAGTACCTATAAAGAGAACTCATTAAATTGCTTTCACAGATTTTCTTGTGGTAATTAAGAATCCAAAGCCACTGGACAAGGCCTAAAACTCCAGCACCATAAAAAAGAGTTACACGGACTGTCCTCTAACAAAATCTATTCATTTTTTCAAGAGGAGTGATAGGAAGGAAGATAGTTATAGTATTTTTGATGTGGCAATTTTCCTGACTCTTGGTACTTCAAACAATTATTTTTATTCAGGACATAAAACATTACTGAAAAGTCATCAAGACCATATGATTTCAGTTTCCTCTGACCTGGGGAGAAGGAGGATTCTCTACAACTTTAATACTAACTGTATAGAGTTAAGTTTTGGGTCTCAAAGTATAAAAAAAGTTTTCTTACCATAGGCTTGGTGTCGGATGACAAGCCTATAAAAGAAAAAGTTTTATTTAATATTTTAAAAGTCATAAAAAAGGAAGCTCCCAGTCTTCAAATCAAATTAGATAGCATAGAAATAGTATATAAGATAAATCTCCTTTATGATGAGAAGGAAAAGGTAGATTGCATCTAGAGATCATATCTGCATTCACTGAGAACATAAAATGGTATAGACACTTTGGAAAACAGTTTGGCAGTTCCTCAAAAAGTTAAAACATAGTTTACCATATGACTTAGCAATTCCATGCCTAGGTATACACACAAAAGAAATGAAAACATACACCCATGCAAAAACTTGAATATGAATGTTCACAGCAACATTATCCATAGTATCCAAAAAGTGAAAACAACCCAAATGTCCATCAAATGATGACTGGATAGATAAGATATAGTATATCCATACAATAGAATATTATCCAACAATAAAAAGAAATGAAGTACTGATACATGCTACAACATGATGAATCCTGAATACACTATGCTAAGTGAAAGAATTCAGTCACAAATAGCCACAAATTATATTATTCCACTTATATGAAGGCAAATTTACATATAGAGAAAAAAATTAGTGGTTGCTTGGGAGGAGAGGATAGAAACAACTGCTAATGGGTACGAAGTTTCATTTTTGGGTTATGGATATGTCCTAAAATTAGGCTGTGATAGCTGCACAACCCTGTGAATATAAAGAAATCACTGATTATATATTTTAAGTGGATGAATTGAATGGTATATGAATTATATCTCAATAAAACTTAAAAAAGAGAAAGATATCCTATCTGGAAAAAAGAACAGAGCTACTATTGTGAGTTAAAATTATGGTCTCTTTAAAACAATGTTCTGTCCTGAAATACTAAGCAGCAAGTAGTAAACTGACCTATATAATCAACCCTAATTTAGTCAATAATTACTTAAAACTTTTCAAAATTTTATTTTAAACAATCTGTTTTGTAACTGTAATCAGTTACAGACCACTGTAACTCTCCACTGTAAACATTTATGAATGGATTCAACTTTTACCACAATCCATGTGCTAGGAACTGTTAGGTGTTTTTATGTTCTCACTCATAACACTAACTCCTTTCAAATGTTCTGTTCTTTTAAGAGCTACTCTGTAGTTCTAGGATGTCAGAATTATGGTAACACTGTAAATGTTATCTATACATTTTTATTGAGCAGGGTTACTTTTCAGACTAGGTATTAATGTTAACTTTCGTTCTTTCTTAAATAGCACTACCTAATGTCTTTAATAATTTTTGTCGTACTATCACCAATCCCATTATATCTCTCTTGTCATAGCTAAAAGCCAGAAAATATCTTCTTTCCAATAATGGCCAGAATTTTGCTGGTCTTTTAAAAAGCATAGCAATCCACTATAAGATCTTTGGAGGGCATTTTCTTAACACACTTAAAACTACAAACAAATCACCAGGAAGACTGCACTGGATAAGGAAACTACATTTAAAGTTTAAGTCACTGAGAATAGGAACTATGTCCTTTTAAAAAATAACTTTAAAAAAAAATGACAAAATGCATATTCACTGTAGAAATTTTAAAAACAAAGACAAGCAAAAGTAGTCACTCAAAATTCTACCCACCAGATAGTATTAATAATTTAGTATATATCCTTCCAGTATTTTTTCCTAGCTATATATGCACTTTTATTAATAAAATGAGAACCTACTGCAAATTTTTTAACTTGCTTTTTTCACTTAATATCTTTCTAACAAATATTCTTCAATATCATTTTGAATATCTGCCTGGTCTTCTACTATACCATGGCACACACTTACTTAACCAATTCTGTACTGTATATCACATTGCTTCCAGTTACTGATCACTATAAATAATGCATGATAATCCTTGTGGTTAAATCTTTAAGTATACCCAAGGTTCCTTGTAAATTCCTAGAAGATTGTTGAGGTAAAAAAGACTCTCTTTCCCTTTACCATTTTACCACTACACCAAGAAGTATAACACTAGACAGGTACATAATAATTATACGCTGATTTGATACACCAGAATAAGTAAGTGAGGTACTAGAAACTTCTCTGAAAATGTCCAAGAAAAGGAAAATAAATGTTGGCACTTTTTCCTATTCTCTTAACTTCAGTACCGTCTCTAAATTGCCCAAGAAGGCTTAAGTATAGCCTTATCTAAAGCAAAGAGGTAAATGTTATAACCTCTTAAAGGAGTCTAAAGCTTACAAGTTTATCTTAATTTGGAGAAATTAAATCTCTTGTGCCAGAAAAGTAAGAATATAGAGATAACTTTCTCAGAAAAGTCTCTGTATGCTTACCTTTTGATGGAACTGAAGAAATTCCAAATCTGTAGAAAGAAAAACAAGCTAAATTTTAGGAAGCTGTTCACACTCCTGGTCTCCGTGTCAAGTGTACATATGGCACTTCTTGCTTGTGATCTCAAGCCTTGCAATCATTAGCTAATTCTAACAACCCCATGAAAGAAGTTCCGTTCATTCTTTTTCTCACCAAGAGTCCAGATAATAAGCTAAAAGGAAGCCTTATCAGAAGTAGTCAGGAACTGACTTTTACCTATTACAAAAACCCTGCTTGATAATAAAACCCATCTATAGCTACTACATCCAAATCAACAGAGTTCTGAATGGAACAAAAAAAGTTTCTTTTCAGCAAGGCCTATAGACACCTTACAAAGTCAACAATTATTTAAAACTTAGGATGACAGCACCTCACCTTCATACTATCACTATCTCAGGTCCAAAAGGCTGGGGACACTCACCTAGCTGCCCGGGCAGCTTTCTTACTCTCCAAGCTCACAGGTACATTGAATCGTTCAGCTCTCTTCTGCATTCTCTAAGTGATAGTGGAAAAAAGAAGAGGAAACGAAAAATTCAATTTCTGGTTTGCTTCCTTTAAGAGAAAAGTTGTTTAGAGGTGTATCTTTAGAACATCAGGAGTAATTTCTTAAGGTCTAAACTGAGAATACTGACAATCTTAGAGGATATCAGGCTATATCCATCTGAGGGCTTAACTCAACAGCCCTTTCCCGAAAGCAAAGACAAAAAGACTATTATTGAATTCATGTCCTCAAAAACAAAGGAGAAGGAATAAAATAAAACCCACATTCTGCATGAAGCCAAGAAGACAGAAAGCTGTGTCTAGTTGACCTTTGAAAAGAGATCAAAGGAATATAGCTTTGTTCCAGCACTGGTGGTACTCTTTCAGGTAGAAATGAGGCAGTGTGTCCTATGCTACCTTTACTTTAAAAGTACAAAAACAGAGCACAGATCTTGACTGGAACCTAGTTTTAGATATCTTAACACAGAATCCAGAGAAATTTCAATCTCATCAGCTAGTGGGTTGTAACTTAAGGGTGACATCTTCCCTTGTTACTTTTCATCTCTCCCAAGGTGCAATTTTCCCAAACGCCAATCCTAGTTTATAAACATCCTAAAGAGAATTACCACTAAGACCACAGTTCAGTACTATATACAAAAAGACTAGGGTTTCAAAGGTGATTATGCCAGCCCAAATATTTTCTCAAGTGTAGTTGGTGGAAAAATATATCAATACCAAAATCTGTCAATATTGATTTTCTGCCTATGAGTAAATTTAAATGACGATACAGATTAAAGGATAAGAAACAGAAAGATATATGTACACAGCAACTGCTCTTCTACTAAGGAGCAGAATACCTACCTCAGTCTGTGGTATTTCAGATGTAATTTTTACCACTTTCTTTTCTGCTGCCCTGGAAAAGAGGAAAGAGATTTTTAAAATTAGAAAACTGCTATTCTAAACCAAAAATTAAGAATTGTGTAAGAATTCACCTGAATCATGACTTCTGTTCCATAACTCTCTACCACCCCTTCTTAGTCCAAAAAACCACAAAGCGCTTAGAACTTCAGTTTCTTGAACTGTCATCTATTGATAAGAGCTCAAATAACAGACTAAGCTACTTTGCTAAAGTATAAGAAAGTTATTAGGAAAGAAGTCTGGTTAAATATATTGGCTGAAGGGAAATACTCAAAGGATACCGGAAACCATTTGATTTACTTTTAGGAACTTCTAAATTTACTTCTGGACTGCTAACTATTCCTCTAACCCTCATTTAAATATCAGCTCTCAATTTTCATCACAGGAACAATTAATGTGTGCTCTACAAGCTCTGGTTTCTTTCTTTCACAAATCTCCTATTTCTCCCATGGGGACTGTACCTTCAGCTGAAATAGTCAAAGTGGGACAAATAAAAATGCCAAAAGGAGTGGGAAGAAAAAAGGCTAAGGGGAGTATGAATTAGGAAAACCTGGTAAGTTACTAGTCAAAAGGCTTAAGAGAAAACAAAAGAGGGGGGGATCACAGGGATGAGAGACAAAGTTCGGAAGTACTCAGGATAAATGGAAGGGCTTTAACCCTCCACCAAACAACTCCCATAAAACTGTGGGTCATAACCAGTCTCATTAAGGTCCCTCATTTAGAGACATGGACAGCTTTTGTTCCAATATCCCAGACACTTTTCCCATTTGATGCCCTGAAAGGTAGTAATGGTTTAATGGCATTTTCAGAGGAAGCAATTCTGGAACAGGAACTTACTCTCTCCTGTGTCCTTTTGTTGGAGGTCCCTGAAATAAAAGATAAGCAATGGGTGCCCCCTGCTGACCATAACTAAGTCCTACAATATTTAACTGACTTGACAAGGAAAAAGGAAAAAATCAAACTAGAAATAGGAAAATTTTTGGAGACTCTCAAGCCAAAGAGGAAGCAAGGGGATCTCCTTCTGAATGTTCAAAGGACCTAAATTAGCCCTAAATATTCTGACCTTTAAAGAAATCTCTGAATTCTTCCTATTTCCTGGTCACTCTTCCTTCCCCAACCCTGTCTTGTTAAGGCAAAAATGGACAAAGTTGAATGTTTTTCTTGACGTCCAATGCCATTAAACAGTCCTCTCCACCAAACCCCACGCTAATATCTTCCTTCACATTCCTGTCTTAAAGCACAATCACTGCAGTACACCTCATAGGGAATCCCAGAGAGGAAGACTCCTTCTGTTCCATTCTAATTTCCTCAGGCACAATTAAACACAAGCAATAAAAAACACATCACATTCTGGGACTCATGACACAGTCACTGTCTCCGACACTACAAAACACCGTCTAAACTATAGGGACTCAGAACCTTTCTGTACTGCACATATTTTAGTCTAACCATTACTTCTCTCCAAAAAGCAAAATTACCACCCTCACACACATTCAATTTCCCTGTTCAGAAATTCATTAATAAAATTAAAACCCTTTAAACAGCCCGACCGGCATGGCTCAGTGGTTGAGCATTGACCTATGAGCCAGGAGATCGAGGTTCAATTCCCGGTCAGGGCACATGTCCAGGTTGTGGGCTCAAGCCCCAGTTGGGGGCATGTAGGAGGCAGCCGATTAATGACAACTCTCTCATTATTGATGTTTCAAGTCTCTCTCTCCCTCTCCCTTCCTCTTTCTCTGAAATCAATAGATATATTTTTTAAAAAACCAAAAAAAATCCTTTAAACAAATTACACATTTTACAAATTCTAAGGATAATGAACTTCCACAAATTTCCAAACTTTATTTTTCAAAGTATTTATTTATTATTGATTTTTTTTGAGAGAGAATCATCAATTCAAGAGGGAAACATCAATTGGTTGCCTTCTGCATGCCCCTTATCCCCTACTGGGGATGGAGCCCACAACCTGGGCATGTGTCCTGACCAGGAACTGAACAGGCAACCTGTCAGTGCAGGGCACAACACCAAACCGAGCCACACTGGTCAGGGCCAAACTTTATTATTTTTAAGCCACACAAGCCAATCATCACTGTATTTACCTGATATTCCTTATTGCCCCAGAAGTCCCCAAAACACCTCAATTTTAAAGCTAACCCATAAACCATTTGCTCAAAGCATTGTATCTAAACAAAAACCTTCTATGATAGAAGATAAAGAAAAGGCTTTCGAAAGCAGTAATATTTGACAAAATCTAATAAAACATTAAATGCACTTCCCGTGATGCAGAAAATCCAGGGACTTATCATAACTATGTACATACCTGCATAAGTATAAAAACAGTTGCATAAGGACATGTAGCACTGCATTTTTTGCTATTATGAATAACCTACATGTCCATCAACAGGAGACTGGTGAAATTACTGTTCATCCCTGGAATGGAGTACTATTAGCTTCAAGAAAGAATAAGGTTCTAAGCTGATAACTACTAAACCTGGGTAAATGGGTACATAACTTTTACAGATACTTGTAATTTCCCATAATAACAAGGTAAAAATTAATCCTACCACTTACTAGGACAATTAGCCCCATTTCATAGGGTTGATGTGAAGATTAAATGTATATATGTACAACACCTAGAACTTTACCTACTATATAACTAACATTTAAGAACATTATTGTATGATAAAGATTTCCAGATGTAAAAAAAAATTCAAGAAACCAACAATATGCATAGTGTGTAAATATATATATCTGTACATACACATACCATGTAAAATATTACAAAAGGATATATTGAAAACCTCTAGGAAATCAGATGAGGGTGAAAACAAGGGTACTTGAGTGTATGTACTGTTTGACTTTTTACTAATCCATATATTGCCTTTTATAATTAAATGCATTAATACAGCTGTAAGGAACAAAAATGTTAAAAAGGACTCAACTGTTCTTAATGTGCTGGAGTATAAGATGCCAGACATCTGTGGAAAGAGCCCCAAATAAAAAATGTTTATGATAACACTGTGTGGTCGTTTGAAATAAATCAAGATCTACTTTCCACGCTAGTATTCTGTCCTCCACTCCTCTACTGTAAATCAAAGAGGAAGAGGGAACAGTGTTGCTTGAGACAAAATCTCTGCTCAGCAACCGCCTTTCTTACGAAACTCCTTATATGAAGAGAATCTGTCTGATTCCCTATACAGAAAAAGAATCATCTTTAATGGTGATATAACAAAGGCTAGGAGACCTAAACTTTGTCTGTGCTTAAAGTCTCCTGGTCCTGATTATCTATTACATAACCCAGAGACAAACTACTTTGCTTCACTGGTAGTAAATAAATCTCCTGAAAATGTATGATCTAATGAGAAATGAAAAAGCCAAAGGGAATGAATAAAAGGTAAACAGAATGAAACACTAACACCCCCACCCTCCCAACAAGAACTGTCTGCTCTGTACTCATATTATAAAAAGAGATAGTTACGCATCAACAGTTTTTTCAGGAGGTTCTTCCTCTTTGACAGGCAGTTCTATGGGCTTTGGTTCTTCTTCCTATAACCAAATCAAACAGGATGGTTAGCATAAATCCAGAGTAAAAACCTGTCAGCAGAAGAATATGAAAACTCCAAAATGAACCAGTCTTTCAGAACCTTCATTACCCGACTACGCTCCCCTAACAAGTTAGCATTTAAGCCCTCTAGTGATTGATGTTAAGCAATGTTGCCAAGGTAATGGCACACTGTCAGGTCAGTGACTAACCTTACTCTCTCCAACTCACCTCTGTTTCATCTCCCAGTACATCTTCTTCATTTGCTTCCTCTTCAGCTAAAGAATATTAAAATATTCAGGTCAAGCCCTGCTACAAAGCCATACTGATCACTTCACTCAGGCTAAAATTATAATAATTTTGCTTTCCCAAAATAAAATTCAATAATGAAGGCGAACTAATGCTCATAAAATTGCTTCACATGGAGGAGATAAAACTGTTTTCTCTACATAACATAAATACAAAGCTGAAGGCCAGCTCAACTGAAGAACTAAATGTGATGTCAAATTTAAACATTAATACAAAGTAATATGGGAGTATACCCTTAAGATTTAGTGGCTGGGAAGGATTTCTAAAATAAAAAAACCAGAAGCAAAAGTAGTATGAGAGAGCACCCTGGCTGGTGTGGCTCTCTCAGTGGTTGGAACATTGCCCAGTGCACCAGAAGGTCGAGGGTTCAATTCCCGGTCAGTGCATACTGGAAGCAACAGATCAATGTGTCTCTCTCACATCGATGTTTCCCTCTCTCCCTCCCCCTCTAAAATCAATTTTTAAAAATGTAATATGAAAAAAATCGCAGGTTTTTCAAAACTAAGGAAAAACATCATGGAAAAAGAAACAAATGACAAAGATATTAGTGTCTAAAACCAACAAGCGAATAGTTACTAGAATATAAAGAAATGGCTTGTAGACAAACAAGTGAATGATGTAAAACCCTAAAAGAATAAATAAGCAAAGGAGAAACCCAGAGCCATGAACACAGGAAACGTTTAAACTTTTTAATAATTAGAGAAATGTAAAGTGAAACAACTAAGAGATTAGCAAAAATTAGGCTACTTGATAAGACAGCGCCAAGTTTAGGTTTGTGGAGGTGATACACAAATCCTCATGCACTCTATAGATTTACAGAGCAATTCTGGAAAATAATTTGGCAGTGCTTAGTCATATTAAGTATACATTATAAATAGGTATTAATTAGCAACCCATTCCTAGGTATATATCCCAGAAAGACTCTCAAACAGGAATATGAAGGAACACAAAAGTAGTAGTTCAGGAGGCAATAGAGGTGTTTATCACTGGGCGAATTAAAATGTGGTGGATTCACCCTGGCCAGCGTGGCTCGGTGGTCAGAGCGTGGGCCTACACTCGGGAGGGTTACAGGTCCAATTCCCAGTCAACGGCACATACCTGGGTTGCAGGCAGGTCTGATCCCCGCCCCCAGTCAGGGAGCATGTGGGAGGCAATAGATTGATATGTCTCTGTTACATCAATGTTTCTCTCTCCCCTCCTCCACCCTCCCTTCCACCACTCCCTCTAAAAAAATAAAATAAAATAATCAATGGAAAAATATCCTCACTTCTCAGGTGAGGACTTAAACAAATGTGGTGGATTCTATACATCATAGGCTACTATATAGGAACTGGAATTAATAGACTAGATGACAACACAGCCACAGGCCACACAAATACATCTTTAAAACACAGTAGTTAGAGAAGTGAGAAACAGAGCAAGGCTATAGCCTCATTGCCAATTATATAAAAATATTGTACACTAAACAATACTACATGGCTTTACAAGGACAAAGACAAATACTACCTATCAGACATGTTAGAACAGTTGTTTAAGAGAGATGGGATAAAAGGAATGGGAATAAAAAAAAAAATTAAAGAGGGAACTTGTACAACCTGGGATGATATTATGACTTAAATGAAGTTGTTTTTAAAAAGGCAGAATTAGAGAATGTCAGAACTTACAGCGGACCAGAGGTTATCTAGGTTTATGAATTTCAAGGGTGGAGATGAGATATTTGTTTCATTTCATAGATCAGAACAGAGAAATGTAAATAGTAAGCCATGAAAAGTGACTGTCCAAAGTTACCTAGTAAATTTCTGGCACAAAAGGAATTAGAATTAAAATCTCCCAATTCTCAGGTTAATGATACTTGCTTTACCATACTTCCTTTTAAATAATTTGCTGAAATAAAATTATACATATTTAAAAACGGGAGGGGGGGGTATTTTTTGTACTATCACCACTGTTCTGGTTGGCCAAGAGTTTTCTTGATATAGTTAATTAAGAACTTACATTACCAACAACTTACAGGAAAAAAAGGAAATCTTCCATATGTCAGAGCCTAAAAATCAATACCCTCAATCAAACCACTCTTTGCCTCCACAAAGCACTTACCATGCTCTTCAAGATAGGCCTGGAGCCTGTTGATGAGATCTTGTTTTATTCCCTTGGTCTCCAAACCACGAGCAAGACATTCCTGCTTTAGTTCAGCAAGCTGAAAAAAAATAATAATACTTTTCCTTAGTTAATAGAATGACCTGCCCCCCCCCCAAAAAAAGGTACAGTTGACCCTTGAACAACACAGGATTAGAGGTGCTGACACCCCATGCAGTCAAATATTGGAGTATAACTTGAATCCCTCAAAAACGTAACTAATAATAACCTACTGTTGATTGGAAGCCTTGCCTTACCGATAACATAAACAGTCAATTAACACGTATTTTGTATATTATATACTATAGACTTACAATACAATAAACTACAGAAAAGAAAATGTTATTAAAAAAATCATAAAAGAAAATACATTTACTGCCCAGCTGGGGATGGCTCAGAGGTTGAGCCAGGAGGATCCAGGAAGATCACAGTTCAATTCCTGGTCAGGGCACATGCAAGGGTTATGGGCTTGATCCCCAGTCGGGGGGCATGCAGGAGGCAGCCGATCAATGACAACTCTCCCATCATTTCTGTTTCTATCTCTCCCTCCCTCTCCCTTCCTCTCCCTGAAATCAATAAAGATATATATATATATATATATATATATATATATATATATATATATACACACACACATTTACCATACTGTACATATTTATTGGAAACAAAGTCCCGAGTATAAGTGAACTTGAACAGTTCAAACCCATATTGTACAAGGGTAAACCGTAGTTCTCACAAAAAAGAAAAAAAGTTCAATCCCAAACAATTGCTCTTAATCCCACCAAACCTCTAGATTCAAAGAAGGTACACTTCCTTCTAATATTCAATATGCAGGAAGACTTTCCTAACACATGATGAAGAATAAACGTCCTACTTTAATAAAATTCTGACCTATTCATGCAACTTTTTATTATTACAAATCTTTAGCATTTCTGAAAAGAGGAAAAGGTTTAATCCCCTCCCCCCAAAATTACTGTACCAGCTAGTTAATAGAAAAGCAAATTCTTCTCTTATCCCAGATCCTTTACTGAAATCTACCATAAATATGCATTCAAGTCTGACTACTGTAGGATTAGATAAATGTGTTAGCCAGCTTTAAGTTAACAATGAACCAATTAAAATCAGTAACTTGACTAGTGATATAACAGGTACTCTTATCAACTTTGCAGACAACAGTGGAAGAGCTGATGGATTACCGACAGAATTAAGCTGAGGGAAGGGGGGAGCTCTTCAGGGACAACAATGAGCCAAAAATATTCAATTTAGAAAAAATAAGATGCATATCTATAAAGTACTACAATTATATTCAAAACTTAAATTGTTCAAAAACCAGATGAGCAAGATCTGGCTTAACAGCAACTCAAAGGATAAAGACCTCAGGGTTTTAGATGATTACAAGTGCAGAGAGAGTTAACAATATGATTTGCGACCAAAATAATTCTAGATTATGGGTAACCGAAAAATAGAATATATTAAATGATGTAACAGCCTTACGGGGCTCCAGATTATTTTAAGAAGCATAATGATGTGCTGATCCAAGGAGAAAGCAGGAAAAGGAAGGTTCCAGAAATCCTATATGCAGATCAGTGCACGAATAGATGTTTGGCCTGAAAGAAGATTTTACTTGTTTGGAAGTACAGATGGAAGACTAGCCAGAAGTTAGAAAGCAGATTCCTATAGAAGAAAGAACTTTACAACTAAGGGGAATATGCTGGGCATCTCTAGGTTTTCGATCAAGGGAGCATTTGGAAATGGAGACGGGAAGCTCCCCCACCCCAATACTGTAATTGGCCAGGTGGAACATTCAGTTGAGTGGGGGCAGGTAGGCAGGGATAAATACAGGGTAGGGAAAAGGTAAGTTTACACTTGTGAGTACATGAAACAGTTTATTCTTATATTATTATTTATTAATTATTGTATTATTTTCCATATGAACAACTGCAAACCTACTTTTGTCCCACCTTGTCTGTGGAAAACTGTCCTACTCAACAAGCCAACAGCACTCTCTATTCAGAAACATGTTAGGTAATCATCCATTATTAGTGTGGAATGGCTGCATAGCCTAATTATGGCGTCTGAAGCCAGACTACCTGGGTTCAAACTCCAGCTTTACCACTAACAGCTGGATAAACAGGTGCATAACTTAATCTCTCTGTGCCTCAGTTTCTTGTGAAAGGGGGATAATGCAACCATACCTATACCAAAATGTTGTTACGAAGATTAAACCAGTAAATATTTGTAAAACATTTAGAATAGTGCTTGGCACCTAGTAAGCACTTTATAAGTGTTAGACACTAGGTTAAAGATTAGGCAAGATTAGACTGAATCATTGCTTCTCAGATTTCTGAATTTCACAGATCAATATATTTTTAAATAGGTAGATTGATAGGGCTGCCAATTTTTTATAATATGCCAACCAGGTCATAGACTGATACTTTTGTACAAAACAATAAAAACCAATTACCAGAAAAACAATAATATGTCTCAATGTGGTAGCAGTGATGTCAAACTGCTATCAAAGTTTCTAAAAGCTTACTCAATTTTACTTATCCCTAACCAGTAACAAACAGTTCATGGACAGGCAAGCACTAGCCTGCGGCCATACCTTGAATAGTATTAATCTAGACTCCAGACTCTAAGTAGTCTTTAAGGTGCATTTCTAAAATAAGAATTTTTACATATATATGTATTATATATACATATATATTTAACTGATTTCAGAGAGGAAGGGAGAGGGGGAGAGAGAGAGAGATATCAATGATGAGAGTCATTGATAGGCTGCTTCCTGCTGGGGATCAAGCTCAAAACCAGGCATTTGCCTGGACTGGAATCAAACCGAGATCTCCTGGATCATAGGTCGATGCTCAACCAACTGCTGAGCCACCCCGGCCGATCTTAAGAAAGAATCTTGATCTTTCCGTCCTTGGTACTTTATTTCCTTTCAGCTTCCTGAACAAGTCTTTTAATTTTAGTTACACTTTTAAAAGTATTTTGTTAAGCTTTTTGTTAAGTCTTATGTTCACCATAGTTTGAAAATTCTGAAAAGTATACAGGAAAATAAATCTTACATAATTCCAACACCGAGGTCACTTAACATTTTAAATATATCATTTTGTGTGGGTGTCTGTGTGTCTGTGTGTGTCTTTAGACAGTGTTGGTTGTCTACAAAGCAATACATCTTCTTCAGAAGCCTCAATTCCTTTTTTTTCCTGATTCAAGTAACATTTTTGGTAAATATTCAGGCAATTCAAAGTTCAATTTTCTAGTAGAGTTGTTTCCCCCTTCTCCTTCCTTCTCAAAATTGTGCCTAAGCAAGTTTTCAAACACTTCCAGATGAGAGGAAAATGTACAGTCAGACATGGTTTTTACACAGATGCTTATCTGATATAGTCTGATCTAGGCTGGAAGCTGACAGATTGGTACAACTGGTTGTTTACATGGATAGTATCCGTCACTGCTGACCACTGGCCTTACCACTGCCTTGGTCACTGAAATCTCAGCCCCCCACTGGCTCCCATTCCCTAACCCCAAGGTCTTTGGTTCATGCAGGAGTCTTCTCAGCACCTCCATGTCCCCTCTCTGGTCAAATGAAAATGTTACATATGACTTTTACATGTTGTCTTATTTTAGTTATTATATGGTGGGTTCTACTCATACACTAGGACATAACTTACAATATCAAATCTTACCCATTTTTATATGCATTCAACTTTAAAATATTTTAAAAGAACATATTTAAAAAACAAGGAAGCCTGGCCAGTGTTGCTCAGTGGTTGAGCATCTACCTATGATACAGGAGATCGCAGTTCAATTCCTGGTCAGGGCACCAGCCCGGGTTGCAGGATCAATTCCCAGTCAGAGGCGGGCAGGAGGCAGCTGATCAATGATGACTCTCTCATCACTGATGTTTCAACTCTCTCTCTCCTTCTCCCTTCCTCTCTCTGAAATCAATAAAGATATATTTTAAAAATAAATAAATAAATAAAAATTTTAAAAGGTATATTGAATGAATTGTATGGTATATGAATTATTCTCAATAAGACTAGTTTTAAAAACCAAGTTATAGAACACTGTATACAGGATACTAACTTTAATGTTAATGTAAAAAATAATGCACACAACACACACACACCCATGTGATGTATATACACAAGATACCTGGACAAGAAACAGATAAATTAACACTGGAAGAAGCTTGTTGAGGACAAGTGTAGGAAGGAAACTCATTACCATATACCTTTTTGTACCTTTGGAATTGTGAACTTGTACATGAATGACCTATTTTAAAAAATTTATAAAAATTTTATTTTTCAGTATCAATAGGCATTTTCCATTCTATATATCCAACCTACAGAGAAAAGACCAATCAATGGCCCACATAATATATTTAACGTTAATCATTTATTGCCCTGTGATTTTTTTCTGTTTACTAATCTTGAATTTTGATTCAAATCTTTTTCATCTGTTACCTCTTGATATTGTTTGTAAACCTTTGAGGGCAGAGACATTTCATATCATTTATAACATTTCATACAACAGGAACTCAAATTTATTTTTAAGTAGTAATACATGCCAGGAAAAAAGCTAAACTTTGAATGTCATTTCTTCATTTAATCCTTACAACAAACCTAAGTAGTTGGTATTATGATCCCATTTTCTAAATTAAGAAAATGAGGCTTAAAGAGATTCAATAATTTACTTAAAAAGCATATAGCTAGAAAACAGTGGAGCCAATGTGCCAGCTCAGGTCTCTCTGACTTAAGCCCAATCTTAACTACCAAGATGCTGACATTGTTCTCATGTACATGCTCTATCGCTCTTCATTTTCCTCTTACGTCTCCTCCTCAGCCTCCTTGCTAACTCTTCTTCCACTCAACCCTGTAAATAGCAATATTCACTGAGATTCCTTCTTTGGCCTTCTCATTCCACTTGTATCAAAGGCTTTCTCACTTTCCAGAATCAAATCACTGGCAAATCCTGTCAGCTCTACCTTCAAAATACATCTAGGATCTAATCCCTTCTGGTCTTTTTTTCATATTCTTGTAAAAACTTTGCAGCCCTTGCACCTCATTATAGTTTATTCTTAACAACGTAGTCAGAATAATCTTTTGAAAATTTAAGTCAGAACATGTCATTCCTCTATTCAAAAATCTTCTATTGCCTGGCCGGGCGTGGCTCAGCGGTTGAGCGTCGACCTAGGATCCAGGTCATAGGGGTTCGATTCCCGGTCAGGGCACATGCCCAGGTTGCGGGCTGCAGCCGATCAATGACACTCTCATCACTGATGTTTCTATATCTCTCCATCTCCTTTCCTCTCTCTGAAATCAATAAAGATATATTAAAAAAAAAAAAAAATCTTCTATTGGTTTCCTATCTCTAAGAGTAAAAGCCAGAGTCCTAACAATCACCTATAAGGTCCTCTTACACTTTGCACAAGGCTCACTCCTTCAAGTCTCTGCTTAAACATCACATTCTCAATGAGTCCTTCCCTAATCACCCTATTTTAAATTACAATACTCTTCCCACTGTACTCCCTATCCTGCTTTCCTATTTTTCTCTACACACCTTACTAAATTTTACTTTATTGTGCCTTCCCCCAGCAAAACATAAGCTCCACAACAGAAAGAATGTTGTCTACTTTGTTCATTGCTATATCTCCAGCACCTATGTGAGCTGGCATATAGTAGGCACCCCATAAATACTTTTTTGAGTAAGTTCCAAATCTTTATTATCAGCTCTCAACTTTTGAACAGGAGGCCCACATTTACAACGGATTACCAAACATTTCCAAGTTCATGTCTCAAAGACACTTAAGCCCCAAACTGAACTTATCTTCTCTATTGCACAAAACTGGCTTCTTCTCTTCCTCCCAACTTAGACTAACGGTGGTATTACTACTCAAATCTTGGAGTCATCTTTCATTCCTCCCACATCTAACTGATCTATAAATACTTACAATTCTATATCCCAAATTAAATTCATTCCCTTCCAAGTAGACACTACCTTATTTCAGGTCTTACTAAGTTTATTCACTTGACCAATAATTACTGAGTACCCTCTGCATGTCAACCATTAAATTAGGCACAGGGAAATCATCATGAGCAAAATGGATAGCGTTCTTGCCCATATGAAGCTTACAACCTAGTAAGGAAACAAGGTAATCAATGATCATATACATAATACTTAACTGATTAAAAAAAAGTAATGTGTCCTATGAAGGCATTTAAAAAGTGGTCTGTCCATGTGTGGGTAGGGAGAACCTATACTATCTAAGGGTTGCTTGGATAAATGATGTTTGACATCTGAAAGGCAGCTAGCAGTTAATTAAATGAAGATGTGGGGAATGGGGGTGGCAGGAGCACTGCAGACAAAAGCATGTGTAAAGGTTCTGGGTTCTGAAGTAAGGAGAGGAAGTAATGTGCAAGGATTAAGAACATAAATTTTGGCCTGGCCAGTGTGGCTTAGTGGTTAAGAGTTGACCCGTGCACCAAGAAGTCACAGGTTCAATTCCCGGTCAGGGCACATACCTGAGTCAGGGGCTCCAATAGATGTTTCTCTCTCATCATGTTTCTATCTCTCCCTCTCCCTTCCTCTCTAAAATCAATAAAACATTTTTAAAAAAAAGGGGGAATAATAGAGGCATTAACTTTCAAGAGTTATTGAGAGAATTAAATCAGTAATGTATGTAAATAGCTTTGACCAGTGTTTGCCACATAGTAAACGCTATTGTTAAGCGTTAGCAACTAATGAACACATTCATTCTGACGAATGAAATAAAATAAAGCTACTGTGGTTGGAGTGTGAGAAACTAAGCTGGAAAGATTGGCAGGTATAAAATTAAAAGGTTTTAGGCAGGGGAGTGAATAATATAATAAAAATGTAATTGGTGAAATCTCTCCCTCTCCAGATCCCATCTTCCATACTGCCAAAAGGACACACATGGATCACATCAGCTTTCTTTCAAATTTCCAAAGGCTCCCCACTTTCTGCCTACATGGCAAAAACCAAATGCCGTAACAACTTAAAAGGCCCTTTTCAATATCACTCCAATCTACTTTGTAGTCACACAATTCACCCAGTTCCCTTTAAAAACAAACCACCACCAACATATATGCACTTTATGCTTCAAAATTACACATCTCACTTTTTCAACACTCTGGCAACTTGCAGACCCTTCTCATTCTCTCTTCTATAGTACTCCCTTTTCTCACCATTGACTGGAAATTTGGTACAGTTCAAAGCATTTTCACCCACAAGTCAGTCTCTACAACTGTGTTAGAATGGCATTTCTACAAAATCTTGACAAATCTGCAGCTGATGTGGACTTACCTATCAATTCAGATATTTTTCTTCCTACTTTAAAGCTTGTTCCTTTCCTCTGAGGTCCCATTCTAAAAGCCCAAAATTTCTTTATAAAAATGGAAAGACTTAAAAAAAAAAGAGAGATAAAACCCTAGGTAAACCCAAGACAAGATTACTCTATCAAGATCAACAGTGGAACCAAACATTAACTGTCCTGGAAGTCAGAATTAAAGGCATGGGTTCTTAACCAGAGGTCCATGGACTCCTCAGGGCTACATGGAAATTTTATGAAGCCCCTCAAATCGCATGCAAAGTATGTGTACATGCCTTTTTCTGGGGAAAGGGTCCATACCTTTCATCAGAGTTTCAAAGATATCTGTGACCTCCAAAAGGTTAAGAAGTGCTCTAGAGAAAAAGCAAAGACAAGCAAATGTGATTAAAAGAGTGAATCTTTTTTACTTTTTAGGCTGTCAGGGGTACCTCATGTTCTTAGACTATAATACCTGAAATCAGGTCAGAGGACATTATCCAGTCAAAATAAAATTTAATACAGTCCAAACAAACACAGCTTTTATGGAAGGAGGAACTCCGTAAACCAACACAAAATCCATAAAGGCAAGTCACAAGGCTGGTGGCTTACTCCAGGGGTTTCAAAAATGGGACTAATAGGAAGAAAATATTTGATCTTCTATTCATATTTCCTTTTTATCTCATTCATTCAAAAATTCCTTTTCTGTGTATGTTTTATGACATACATAACAGTATAACATTATTTACATAAGTATACATACAATGGAAGTGGTTGCTGTTTTTTTTTACTTGTGGTAATAGGAGACCACGGATATAATCTACACATTTCAGTACCACCAAGTTAATAGTAACTCCAGAATAACACAAAAAACCACTAGTACAGTTTGGAATCCAAGAGTTAGAAATCTATCAGCTTTTACAAAAAAGCTAATCGACGTCAACTAAAAAATGACTAAAAGGACCTCTCCCTAACCTTACTTTCGCTACTTTTATTGTTTTTAAGTTCAACAAGCTTTACTTTAAAAAAAAAAAAAAAAATTATCTTTATTGTTTAAACTATTACAAATGTCCCCTTTTACAATGAGCTTTAAAGGGTCAGTTTTCAGCTTCAGCTAAATAAGCTTGGTTTGTCCAAGGTTCCCAGGATGATGTGACCGAAACATTTAATGGGAAAACTACTTGTGAAACCACAAATGGTCAACTAACCAAGATATTCTCATAATTCACCCTAAAACAAATTATTCTCTTCTTCCAGGATAATAATAATCTAAATGTGAGAAAACTACCAAGATTCCCAAGGCACAACTTTAAACAGGTGATTGAGAGTGTCACCCAGTAGTGATACCAAGAGATGCAGAGTCCATCGCGATATGAAATGGGACAGAGATAACCCTAACCTTGGAAATGCTTTTCCAAAATATTACAGCTATAAGTGAGTTGTCCGCCTGGAGGGAGGTAGGGGGCGGGGGTTTGCTGGCCGGGGGAGAACCGCGTGAGAGAACTCAAAAAACTTTTAAAGCCGAGCTATCTGTGCCTTTATTAACTCAAGGTTTCATAAACCCCAGGTTTCTATGGGGAGACCTATATTCTGAGGCCCCTCCTCAGGTTTCAAGGTTTCCCACGAGAGCGTAACCCCATCTAAAAAAAAAAGAAAAAAAAGAGTGGACGTATTTTCTGGATCACGTTTGAGACCTAAATAGATAGAAATACACAAAGATGCCAACATCTGCTAACGGGAACCTCAGCATGGGACAAGAGATAGGAAAGCATCAACCCAGGATAAAAAAAGGGGTGCAGGGTGAGGCATGGGGCAGAGAGGTGGGACCACTGACGTAACGCAGTTCTGACGAGAAATGAGAAGAGAACAGGTTGAAGGCACTTACACAACCCGGTAGAGAAGTGACGGACGATACAACGATGAAGAAGGGAGCCGAAATAACAAGTACAGATACAATAAAACCGTGAGGAGCATGGGAAATTAGGACAGGCGTAGTGAGGAAGAAATACGGAGGGAGCCGGAAAAAGTGGAAGAGCCTACAAGGAGAACACTTACGAAAGTGGACAAGCCACTCCCAGAATCCAGTCCCCAGAAAAAGTCCAAGTCAGCCCTTTTCCCCCTTCACAGTACCTTCAGTTTATGGAGCTCCACCGTCTCCGCCGCCATCTTGTTACCCCTCCACTCCACTAGGCCCCCACCCGCTGCCTCGGCTTCCAGGAGCTCCCGCCTAGGCGCAGACAGCCAGGGCTAACCAATCACTGCCACTCTTACTACCACCTCATACCATCAACTCTTCCCATTAGTAAATAGCTGCCGTCCTCACTCCCCTAGCCAGCTTTCCCCACCTCTCTCGAAAGGTGGGGCAGGGAGAGGGGCGGGTTCTGTGCCTTCCGAACGACGGAAACGGAGACCAATTGTGCGTCCCCATTGCAGACCGCCAGCCAATGGGTAGTGGCAGCGCTAATTCTGTTCCACCCATAGGGAGACTGCAGATGAGCAAGGGCGGCTGCTTCCTGGCGACCACGGGTGTAGAAGCAAGCGCTGCGCCCCTAGCCGACTGGCTTTTGAAGCTTGCAGGTAGGGGCTTCCAGGAGACTGGAAAGGGGTGCTGTGGGAAAATGGTGGGAGGCGAACGGTGGTGGGGGGCGAAAGTGGGTGGGCGGGGGACGCGGGGGTGGGGGTGGAGCGGCGGCCAGTTAAATACCGAGAGAAGAGCGCTGAGGAGAGTCGACGTAGGAGAGAGGGAAGCTGGGAGGAGCATGGGGCATGTTCAGTATTAGGGCTTAGGGAATTTTAGGTGTAGGGGGCAAGAGCTGCTTTCTAACTAGACATCATCAATTTGAGACCAGCACGATTTTAAGAAGCCAAGTTCAGGCGATCTGAGCCGCCCCTGGATTCGGGGCTGGGGCTCTGTCTGGAGGCTCTCAACTCAAGTTCCTTCCTAGCTCAATCCAAAATCCTGGGTAAATTCCTCAAACGCCCTACGCTTGAGAAAAGGAATTGGGATGTTGACTGTTTATATGCCAAGGGGATGAGAGACAGGACGGACAAGCCTCCGAGTAAAAGTGGAGATTGGAAGCTTTCCCCCCTCACTCCTCTTTAGTGAATCCTTGTTTCCCCTGGCCTTCTTCTGGATTATGGGTGTATGTAATCTCTTCATGCTTCTTTATTAATTTATTCAGGGAAATAAAGTGAGATACTTCTGTTTCCCATGCTCCTTGAAGCAGGTGCCCAAACCTAGACTTACTCCTTCAAGTGACAGCTGAACTGTAAAAATCAGAGTATATTATTACCACGTTTCTAAGATGTAGAGAGGACTTCTCTTGCCTTTTAAGTTCCAACCCCTCCCCCAGTCTTCAGTTTTTCTTTGTGCATGATGGGGATGTTCTTTCATTCCCAACAGAGTTCAGGGGATTTGAGCTATTCAGGAGATAATGTGGGGGCAAAAGTCAAAGAGGGGTGGACAGGGAATTGAGGTGGACTCTTGCCTGATCCCCCACTGTGGTAGGATGAATGTGGGGGTGGCACACAGCGAAGTAAACCCCAACACACGAGTGATGAATAGCCGGGGCATCTGGCTGGCGTACATCATCTTGGTAGGCCTGCTGCATGTGGTGCTACTCAGCATCCCCTTCTTCAGCATTCCTGTTGTCTGGACCTTGACCAACGTCATCCATAACTTGGTGAGCACTAAACCACACCCTTGTACCCACCCCAGGCCTTTCCCAAACAAAAATCAAAATCCCCAGTTACTTGGGAATATATATCTTCCTTTTGGGATCTTAATTCTTGGGATAAAGGACTATATTCTGTCCCTTCAAACTCCTCCCTTCTCTCCTCCCAGGCTATGTATGTCTTCCTACATACAGTGAAAGGGACACCCTTTGAGACCCCTGACCAAGGAAAGGCTCGGCTACTGACACACTGGGAACAGATGGACTACGGGCTCCAATTTACCTCTTCCCGAAAATTCCTCAGCATCTCTCCTATTGTACTGTGAGTCTAGGGGGAGATATGGGAAATGCTCCAAAAGCCAGGTACAAAGGCCCGCAGGAGAGTTTTAAAAAGCAGTCTAATCACTTAGACCCTTTGAAAATATTATGACATACTAGGTATAAAATCTAGGGAGTGCAGTAAAAAGTAGAAGGCAGTAATCAACCATTCTTTTCTGCCTCCTTGGTGGTAGGAGAATGGACTGAGAAAACCAAGTAAAACCAAATGATTTTATACTTCCAAAAGATGTGAATAAATCAAGGCAGAACTGATGTAAATCTGTGAAAACTGACTGGGGAGTGGAAGCAAAGAGGACTTACCAGTGATACAGGCTGAAACTGTTTCAGCTATCATTTGCCATGTCATTGACAATTAAAAACACACAAACTTACAAATCTCCAGTTAGAGGTGCTCATCATCTCCCTGACCCCTAGGATATTTTCAGATATCATAGGACTACATGCAATAGAACGGGTCATTTAAAATAGAAGAGAAAGTCACTGGAAAGGCCAGCTTCACTTAACCTATTTCTTTTCTTCCCAGCTACCTCCTAGCCAGCTTCTACACCAAGTATGATGCTGCTCACTTCCTCATCAACACAACCTCATTGCTCAGCGTACTGCTGCCTAAATTGCCCCAATTCCATGGGGTTCGTCTCTTTGGTATCAATAAATACTGAGGGATGGGACTAGGAACAGAATTGGAACAAAAGGCTGTAACATCTTTCCCTTCTCCATACTGTCGTTATCTTGAAAGCCTGAGAACTACACAACTGTTTCCAAACTTCCAAGATGAGAACAGATTGGAAAATGGGGCTCCCTGGGCCTAGCCCTGCTAGGAGCAGGCTTCTTTGAATCAGGAAAGGCAAATGAGGTAAGGGTCAAATCACTCTCCTCCACAGGAGGCCATATTTGGTCAGCGTGTTTGGTTTTTCCATGTCTTCCACCCCCATTACCCTCAGTTCTGTTTTGCTGTGTATTTCCCTTAAAATAAAGGTAATTTTTTTCAGATATGGCTACTATTTGGTCAGCAGGGAGGGTAGGGAGATGTCCTCATAAGGCTGGGGAAGAAGATGGAAGAGTGACATAATGCACAAAACCTCTTTAAGATATTTTTTTATCCCCTTTCCCTTAGTTCAGTAGGAAGTGCCCTTCACTCTCAGCTAACACTTATAGAAAGGATTCTCAAATAAGAAAAAGGACACCAGCTATAAAGACAAAAAAGAGAGGGAAGAAACAGGTTGCCAGTTACATATTTATAGAAAGATAATCCCCTGGCTTTAAATAGTTATGTATATACAAATACGAACAACTTAAAAAAATACAAACCCTTGGATCATAAGGGGGCTGCCAGGAACCCCTTTATCCTTCCCCTCTTCAAGGGAAGAGGGCATGAGTCTGATTTTTTAAAATCATTAGTTTTGGCCATCCCTGTACCAACAAGCATGAAGTTGGGCAGTTACCCACAAGGTGAAAGTCAGGAAAAATTCAGAGTTCCCACTCTCTGAACTCTATGTATCTCCTTTAATTAGGGCTACATGCTTTCTTGTTCTGTCTTAACTAGTACATTGGGTTAAAGGAGGGAGCTCCCTCCTAAAATGGGTCAAGAAATAAGATAGACTCGTAGTTTAAAAAGGGGGGGTGTCATCTGCTGTAGAAGCAGAAGACAACAAAGGCATACAGACCCCAGGGAAATACCGAGTTCCCACACTACTATGGGGAGATATTGTCCAGCCTAGGTCCATGCCCTAGGTGCTTTGCTCTAGCCACCCCCTATTTCTTTGGTATTGTCAGAAGACAAGATTCAGTTCCTGGGTGCTGGTGGAGGCGAGAGAGTGGTTCTGGGGCTTCCTTACAAGTACTGAGTGAACAATTTGAGCTTAAAAGTTTCCCTTTTCTAAATATTTAAAAATAAATCAAACTCCATCCTGTGCTGTACACAGCCCTTTTGACTCCCTGACATTGATTTGAGGAAAGAAGAAAACAAGTGTCAACGTTGGAAGGGCCTCCTCACTTTCTTCCGCCTCTTCGGTTTGGCTTCTCCCTTGGGTACTGTGCTGTTGGGCTTGGAAGCTGCAGTGGCCCCAGGGCCAGGATGAGGAGCTGCAAAGAAGTTCCCATTGGACATCTGTCCTGGGGGTACTTGAAAGATCCGGCTCAAGAAATCCTGAAGGTCAGCAGGAGGAGCATCTGGGGTGGCTCTGAGAGGAAATCAAGAATGAGGCGAGAGAGATTAAAAGTCAAATGGTTACCTATGTTGCCTCTTAATACCCAAGTTAAAGATATATTCAGTCAGTTACCAAACTTGTTAAAGGGTGAGACATCTAAGTGTCCTAAATACCATGTCATCTGTAACCATATTCAGAACTAGAATAATGGATAGATTATTGAAAGAAATACCACCGCCCAGCCAGGCATGGCTCAGCGGTTGAGCATCGACCTAGGATCCAGGAGATCACGGTTCGATTCCCGGTCAGGGAACATGCTTGGGTTGTGGGCTCAGTCCCCAGCCAGGAGCCTGCAGGAGGCAGCTAATCAATGACTCTCTCATCGTTTCTATCTCTCTCCCTCTGTCTGAAATCAATAAAGATACATATATATTAAAAAAAAAAAAAAAAATACCACCTACCTCTGTCGCCCACTGGTTCCTGGGATCCGAGAACCAAATGAGATGTGATAGGGCACTCTGTGAGTATCTGGGGAGATTCCCACACGCTGGCATCCAGCCCACTCTGCACACATGAGAAATAATTAGCTAATACATCACAATAAGCCTGTATTTCTAGAGAACAGATGTGTACCTGTGATGTCATACACTTTTCCGTCCATCAGTGCAAAGAAGGTGATCTTGAGGCCCAACATACTTGACTCTGCCCAAAAGTCTCCTTCTTCAGCAGGATGCAGCCTATTACACTCAGCACAGTACCTGGCACTCTTAGGTTCCCGGTCCATTTCAAACCTCCTGCAAACCAACAGAAGGACAATTCCTCAATAATTTGTCAAGCCTGTGTCACTGCTGTAGTGTTATTACTGACAAATGTGGCTGAAGGACCTTAAATTATCTCCACTCAGTTGTTATATATGCCTGTGCATACCCTTCTCTCAATCTTCTATCTTAAAGCTAAAAAATATCTTTTTTTTTCTTACTGATTCAAATCCCCAATCTTGACATATCAGAAGTGGAAACCTAAGGGTTCTTTTACTTACCATCTGTATCCCACAACTACCAATAATACAAAGAAGGTCTTTCGCTACCCAACCCCTAAGCTGTGGCTGTTCCATTCCTGTGTATCTCATACCTATGCTTTCCCTGGCATCGGCTGCACATCATAGTATTCATTGCCTCTTTGAGGTCATCCTGCAGCTTGGACAGAAACTCATTCACTGACCGGCTCAGCTCATTCTCTGCCATTCGTTTCCTAAGAGAAGAAAGGTTTTGTAAATCAGAGGGTATTGAGCAAGGGACAAAAGGAGACAGATCTATTGGCTTCTTAAGGCCTGTGGCCTACAAGCAACCTCAATTCTCTCCACCTCAGAGAGCCTCCACCTATAACTTCAGGGACCTCTGCTATTGAAGACTTTTCATTTACCCCACCTGACAATTTCCCATCTCCAACTTACATCTCATATTCCTTCCGCCTTTCAGGATTGCTGACAATGTCCCAAGCTGCCCGCAAAACCTTGAAGGCCTCCTCAGCCCGGGGATGATGATTTTTGTCAGGATGAACCTACCAAGACAAAGATTTCATCACATCCATTCCAACCCTCTCCCCATCTTGGGTCAAAACCTCATGTTAAGTGGTAGCCCTGGCCAGTGTGGCTCAGTTGGTTGGGCGTCTTCACATGCACCAAAAGGTTGCTGGTTTGATTCCAAGTCAAGGGCACGTGCCCAGGTTGTGGAATCAATCCCCAGTAGGGAACATGCAGGAGGCAGCCTATTGATGTTAGCTCACATTGATGTTTCTTCCTTTCTCTCCCCATCTCCCTTTTGCTCTAAAAAAAAAATCAATAAACTATTTAAAAAAAAAAATCACGTCAAACGGTTCTCTTTCACTATCCTTTTGGAGAGTCAACATAGCTTAATAATTAATTGCTCTGGCTTTGTAGAGAGATCTTGGTTCAAGTTCCAGCTCTGTCACTATTAGCTATATGACCTAGAATATTTTATCTATCATGGATTGTTGGGAATATTAAATGAGAATACATGTGAAGTATATAGCACAGAATCTGTACTAGGGTGATCCACCACCCCAGTGCATGTGGGATTGTCCCAGTTTTAGCACTGAAGTTCATGTCTCAGGAAACCCCTCAATCTCAGGCAAACAGGGATGGTTTGTCACTTAACCTAGCATGCATACTAAGCCTTCACATTTTAACTTTATTGTCAGTTATAAAGTAAGAGTTTCAGATATGTTACATCCTCAAACACTTTCCTAACTTTAAATTCTCGTATTTACTTAAAACTTCAAATAGTTTGCCCTTCTGTCCCAGAAATGAAATAGCATGATATTCACAGGCTTTTTATCCACTTTTCAGCCTTTTCTCCAAGACAGACAATACCCTCTCTTCCTACAGCTTCCTTATTGTTCCCATCTTCATTCCCCCAAACCACAGAGATAAAGCTAATCTCTTGACTGATGCTAAATAAGCAGAATGCTGTTAAATCCCCCATATTCCCAAGCTTATAGAACAGCTTTGTAGTCATGGTCACTCTGGGGCCTAATAAGGGTGGTAAGAGGTTCTATAAAAAGCCCACAGGCACTCTGACCCAGAACAAGGGAGAACTCAGAGATGTGGGTCAGGTGTGTTGAGGATCAGGGAACTTATCATCTCTACTCCAAGGAAGTTGAAAATGAGATTTTTTTTTTTGAAGAATGGTATTCCCCAAGAGAGGGTATCTGCTAAAAGACATGAAGGTGAGAAAAGTGTTTTATTAGTAACAATACGAGTGTAAGCAGTTGTTCACCATTCTAAGTATATCCCAGGCTATCCACTAAAGGGCATCCACTTCCCACCAAACGAATTTAGTCCTGTGATAAGTACAGGTCTGGTACGTTATTGTGCCTTGAATAGTTAATGGAAACCATGGTTGCCCATTCCTCTGGTGTCATGCAACTATCAAGGTAATCTACACACTGGTATTTTACCAGTCCAGTTCCATACATTCAAACAGGTTTCCTGTGCAATTTACACACATTATATTCATAATATAATTCTACTTGTACAGGAATAGCAACAATCATATCCAAAAATAGCAACCTAATATCAACCTAATAGCAATTTGATTGCACGCTTGTATTAAATCATTTCTCTCAAGCATGTGGTGCATCACAGCTTCCACCTGTAAATCCCCTTTTATCAACAAAAGCAACCATATTTTCAGGTATGACATACATTTGCACATGTATCTCTAAGATTTATATCCCATTTTCCTTCCCTTTCCCACTCTGGGTTGCTGGTCTTGAAACAGCTTGTTTTCTTTCACCGGGTCCTGGAATAATCACTCACATGCACTCCCTGAACCATCCCATACTAGGTCCACACTTGCCTTTCTGGGACAGATTGTTGGATTTCCCTGTATTCAAAAAAGAGCCAGCGCAGCTCAGTGGTTGAGCCTCGACCTATGATCCTGGAGATCAAGGTTCTATTCCCAGTCAGGGCATATGCCCTGGCTGCAGGTTCAATGGCGTGCAGGACGCAGCCAATCAGTGACTCTCACACACTGATATTTCTCTCTCTCTCTCCCCCTTTCTCTCTATGAAATCAATAAATAACATTAAAAACAAACAAACCAAAAAAACAACCACCACCACCACCAAAAACCCTCATTTGTTCTGGGAGAGGAACTGACAAGCTTTCTGACTAGGCCTCTTCTCCACCCTAGCCAGAGGGACTTCATCTCAATGTTTCAGGGTGAGTGAGTCCAACAACAGGTCATTTCTTTTGTTAAGTGCCAGAAGCCCTTCCATCCTTGCTGCTTGACACGGTCCTTTAAGGAGGAGACATCTGCACAGCAAATGCTCCATGGGACTTGGTGTATGGCATATCCCTCTTCCTATGCTTGTTCCCCTTTCTAACGCTCTGTGTCCCTTACCCGAGTCACTGCACCAGAAAAGGGCATTGCCCTAACTGGAAACTTTTCCCTGCACCAGAAAAGGGCATTGCTCCAGCTGGAAACTTTTCCCTAGCAGGGGGATTGGATGGGACTAGAAAAGACAATGATTCAATAAAAGCCCCAAGCATTGCAAAAATATCATGTGCTGCTTACAGGAATTCAGACTCAAGACTGTCAGCAGAAGAGTTAGGACTTGTTAGGCCCACTATCCCGGGGGCCTTCCCACCAGGGAAGAGGCCTGGGTTGGGGCCCTGCTGACTCGGCTGCCCAGGGCAATCCACAGGGAGTCCACCAGTGAGTTCCCACTAAGGAATGTATTACTGGGGGATGTTTATATTAATGGAAAACTCTGGGAATCCCCACAAGGAAAGAGCAGACTAGGAAAGAGAGTATTTCAATCTACACCTGAACCCTTATCATACACAGGATGTTACAATGAGGATGGACACCGCATAGTTAATTACAAAGGCAAACATACACAGGTACAAAACATCCCAAGCTTCTTAGAAAGGCTAGGGAGAACAGGACCCCCTTGGTGCCTGTTAGATGAGAAGGTGAAAAAGGCTTTGCGCAAACAACTTAGAAAATGCCATTGTAAATTATGCAGGCAGTTCCCTTATCTGACGGACTGCCGCAGGGAGTGTCAGCGGAGAGACTACGAATAGGCGCCAGACGGTAGTTACTTCCCTTTTAGCTTTATGGTAGAACAATAAAGTAGTAACCTTAGAATAGAAATAACAAACGAGATTAATCTGTAGAATAGCCTATAGAAATATAAATAATAGACAAGACTAAAATCAACATAGTTAAACAGAAATAAATTCTTTAGCAAAAGTCAGATAGAAGGTATAAACATTAACTGTGAAGGGTTAAGACAGAAACCAGAGCAAAGCATGATGTCATGTTGTTTAACCAGCAATAAAATCAAGTAGTATAAAGAGAGTTGTAACAAGGCAACAGAGAAGCTGACTGTCCTGACGCTCTGAACGCTGTCTCCGTGTCCTTCATTCTTTGCTGATGCCGTCCACACCTTTGGGGACCCCTGGACCGCTGGGGCTGGACCCCGGCAGTTAAGAAAAAGAATCTCATGACCAAAAAAAAACACCCTTAAAAATGAAGGAAAAGTCAGAATCCATAGTAGAGGTGGCAAAAGTCTTTATGACTCTTTTCTAAGAATTAAAGTTACTCTTCCACTTAAAGTTGACTTTCTTCTCTGCCTTCCCTTTTTTCTGCTCTAAAATTAGAAAAAAAATACAGGAACAAAGAGGGACAGGAAATGGGGGAAGGATACTCACCATCACTGCCAACTGCCTATAGGCCTTCTTCAGTTCAACATCTGATGCTGTGGCTTCAACCCCCAACACATGGAAAGGATTTAGCTCATCTTCAGGAACCCCAGCCATAGTCAAGAGTCGGGTCACTTCCTCTTCAGGCAGGCAGTAGCGACTACTAGCTACAGGTGCATTCCCCTGCCTGTTAGTCCTCTGTTTGACCCAAGGCAACTCCAGCCAATCCCACTGAACCATTCTTACCAGCTGCTGCCACGGCCTGCTATCTCTCAGCAAAATCAGACAACGCTGCAAGGTGGGAGAATCCAGCCAAGAGAAGAGCCAGATAGCTTTACCCCTCCAGCCTAACCGATCACCTAGTCTCACAAGAAACCTCCAGCCCAACTGCAGACAGCCCAACAAGAGGGCCAGAGCCAGGAGCAGCAAAGCACCCAGTAGCCTAAGAACACGGGTGAACAGCCCTGACCCATAGCAAAATCCCTGGTTCAGAAATTGAAACATCACCTGGGCCCAGACACCCAGCCGCCCTGCCCAGGCTCCCGCCCAGACTCGAACAAGGTCCAAATCACTGCCTTTCAGCTTCCTGCATGCATAGATGAGATGGCCACAAGTTTCCACATATTCTCCCACCAATACCAGCAGTTCGATCAACCACCAAAAGCCTGCTTGTCCAAGCTGACACAGTTCTTCTGCTCCCCATAATCCCAGGCCTCTGTGCTTATTTGCTTGACTTCGTTTCCGGCCCAGCCGATGTCGACCAGGGGACCTGGGATCTCTGCGTCCACCCTTCCAAGTATCCTCCTTGGCAGGAACACGGTGCCGCTGTCTCCGAGATAGAGGTTTCTTTCCACTGGACATACGGGAAAAATCACTGGGGAACTTGGGTTCCTCATCATCATATTCCTCTTCCAACTCTTCATGTTCCCCTAAAGCTGGAGAGGTACAATGGTGGCAAAAGTTGCTAGAAGAGCTATCTCCTCCCCCAGAGTAAGGCCCTTCTGGGATTCCAGGGGTTCCCTGGCAGTTGCAAGCAGATGGAATGGAAAGAAAAGGGTTCCCATCCTCCTGGTGCCCAGCCTCATTCTCTCTTGAGAGTTCCTGGTCCACTCCTGACTCTTTTTCTGCCTCACTCTGGTCAGAGTCCTCTCTATCTCTAGGGGGTCCTGGGCCCCTTGGGGGGCCATGGCTTGGATCCGACCAGTGGGCTGGGTTTGGGGGCTGTGTGTACTTAGGACTAGAGTGCTTTGTGAGGCAGCCGGTACCATTAGGAGAAGGCCTCGCTGAATCCCTGAGTCCTGAGAATGAAAGTATTTCAGGGTCCACAGAGCGTCCTAAAGTCCCGAGGGAGGCACCACCACTGTGGTGGCCTCCACACAACCCACTTTCTCCGGGGTGCTTCTGGGCCATGACCCCGGGGCTTCCTGAAGATTTTAGGTCACAGCCATCATGGTAAGTTCTGATGCCTGTAACAAAGGTATCAAGGTGGGGATAATCAAGGATAGGACCAAGAAAGGAGTTAAATAACCTTAAATTGAGGATATATATAATGCATCCACCTCCCTTGGCTTTTCAAGTTCTTTTGGGGAATTCATTACCCCTAGCAATAAGCCAATACTACATGAACCACAACACTGCTCCCTACCCCCTCCTCCAACTCCACTTAAGCTTTTCTTCTTTCCCCTGAAAGATACAGTTCTGAATCCCGGAAAGAGGTAGGTACCCCAAAGGGTGTGGTCTTAGGGTCACTCTGGGGAAAAAAGGAAAAACAATCGGAAAGGAGGGCCGTAGGATTCCTGAAAAGGGTGGGTTAGAAATGGAGCTGCCTTTTGACCCAGTGATTCCACTCCTAGGAATGTATCCTAAGAATCCTGAAACATTAATCAGAAAGAATATATGTACCCCGATGTTCATAGCAGCAGTTTACAATAGCTAAGATCTGGAAACAGCCCAAGTGCCCATCAGTAGATGAGTGGATAAAAAAGCTGTGGGACACTTACACCATGGAATACTACACAGCTGTAAAGAAGAATAATCTTGTACCCTTTGGGACACTATGGAAGGACCTGGAGAATATTATGCTAAGTGAAATAAGCCAGGCAGAGAAAGACAAACATCACATGATCTCGCTTATAGGTGGAATCTAAAGAACTTAATAAACTGATGAACAGAATAGATTCAATGACATGGAAGCATAGATGAGACTGACCAATGTCAGAGGGAGTGAGGAGGGCGGGTGGGTGGAGGGGGAGAGAGTAACCAAAGAATTTATATGCATATATGCACAACCCAAGGACACAGACAATGGTAGGGAGAGGGGCTGGGGAGGGGGAAGGGACGGGGTGGAACGGGTCATTGGGGAGAAAAAGGGACATCTGTAATATTTTAAACAAAAATAAAATTTTAGAAAAAGGGTGGGGACCCTGCGGCCCTCAAAGAAAACCTGGGGGCGGAGCTTGGGGTTGCCCCTAAAACAATCTAGGGGACCCTAAGACTGGGTAGACCGAGAGAAGGTAACGTACCAAAGAGCGACGGTAACTCCTCCCCCTCGAGCTGCAGGACCCAGAGCCAGGGGAGCTAAGGGAGGAGCTCCCCCGGCTCCGCCTCCCGCTCAAGCTCTGCTTCCGCCTTCCGTCTTAGACACAGGCGCCGTTCTACGCCTATTTCCACTTCCGGGGTCACCGCGCAAGAGACAGGAAGGGAAAGAAAAAGCGGTTGCTGGAGGCGCGAGCGGGTCTAGCAAGCGCCGTCAATCAGAGGAGGCGGTCCTCCGGAAGCAATGGCACCTCCCCTTAAAGGGCCCTCGCTTGGCCCTCCGCGTGCTCGACTTCAGAGTGGAATCCCCGCAAGTTGCACCCCTGAAGCGAAGCAAGGGGGTGCTGCACCAGTGCCTGCGGTCTGGGGGCAGAGTCTCAGGGTTCCTCTTGCTGGATTCTTGGGCTTTGCCGAAACTGGGAGATAGAGGACAGCCACCAAGCCACAGTCTGTTTCCCTTGCAGACAAAACTAGGGAGCGTAGAAGGGCCACCGCCCTGATCCCTTTCCCTACTGGCTGTAACGAAGACAGAGGCCCTTTTGTATCACGTCCTCTCATAGAATCGAGGAGAGGGCGCCCCGGGCCAGCCCCCGCCCAGGTTCCCCTAGCGCTGCCCCTGCTTTCCCAGCAACCCTCGGCCTCCCCGGCTTCTGACCCATCTGGCGAACTGCCCCGTGTAACTGCAGCTCCCACGGCCTGGATCCGCCCCTCTGGACGCAGCTCCCAGGCCCCGACACGGACCGGGGCCCAGGGACTGACAGCGTAGCTCCGCTGGGCTCAGGACCTGAGCGAAGTGCCAAAAAACACTGCACTCATCTGCATGCTGCTTTACATCTCATTTGCATCCCGAGCTGTTCGGTCGACGTCGACAAGCGACCCCTCCCCCACGCAGACCCTACTCGGGTCCCCGCTCTGTCGGTCCCCTCCTCTGCACACGCCTCTCTCGTTAGTCCCTCTTCCAGACTCCGTCTTACTTCGCAAGTTTGTCCACCCACGAACCCCTCGCCGGCGCCCCCGGCAGCAAAAGCCCCTTCCCCGAATCCCCAATCCGGACCACCAGGTTCTCCAGAAGACAATACTCCAATTCTCTGGGAAGTGGAAGAAACCAAGCCAAAGCTAGGGGGGCGCTGAGACCCCAGTTGGGGCTTTGATAGCTTCCAGTCGTCGAATCATCGCCTAAGTATTCAGAGACCTTTCTCCAAACCTCCTGTGCACCCAGGACCCTTCCCTGCTATGGTTGGCGGGGGGGTCTCTGGTCCCAGCCTCCAGCAGTAGGCAAACTGGGTCCCCCACACACAAGGGAAAGAGTTGGAGGGGCCCGCCCCGTGATGTCACCCCCCCACCCTGTCCCCTTCCTCCGCCCCCCAAGCTGATTGCATTTAGCTCACCGGGCTTGGGCTACGACTTGCAAGAGTTTAGGGGGCAACGAACTGAGTGGCCCTGTTGGTACCCACGCCCGACAGCCGCCCGGACACCTAGGACCTCCGGGCAGGGATGCAGCTGGGGGTCTAGGGAAGCACTTCTACCCCCTTCCTCTCCTCAGCCCTGGCAGGGTGGTGAGTAGTTAACACCCCCTCCCCGACCTCTCCTTGTTTAGGGTCCCTAGGCTTCCTAGAGAATTGAGGAGAGGAACCCCAGGGATTCCCCAAGCCAGCCCTCCAGCCTGTTAGGGTCTTGATGTCCAAAAGAAGACAGCTGAAGGAATGTGCCTGCATCCACCCTACCCGACTCCCGCAGTGCCCCCAGTGCCAGCCCCTCCTTGGTGTTCTCCTCTCAGGAACTGAATTCAAATCCCACTGGCATCCCTGACACCTCTGGGGAAAGGGAGGGGTAGGAAGTCCCAGCGTCCTGAGGGGAGGAGCAGGAGGCTACCAGGATGTGAGATATCTGTGGGCAAGGTGCCTGCTTATTACATGGAGGGGGGGGCGGGGGGTTGGACTGTGGCTGGATGCCCCTTCCCCCAACAACTCCATCTTCCTGTGAAGCAGAGGCTTCAAACCCCTGACAAATGTGGATGACTATCTCTACTTGATTCCTTGTCTCGAACTCTTTTGGTGCCTGTTTTCCCCCGCCCCTCTTCCCTGGGGTTGGAGCAGCTGTCTGGAGACCCCACCATGACTCATTCTCTCCTCTTTCTCCTCCTTCTCCCCCCTTATTAACCCCACCCTTCCTAGTCCAGTGTGGTAATATTGAGTCCCAGCTGCAGATGGGGCAAGCTTTCTTTTCAGCTGGAATAGGCTGCTGGGTCTTTAGCCTCCAGTCCTATTAGAGCCCCTGGACCCTTCCCTCCACAGATCTTAGGACTTCCTACTCCTCCTACCCCACCCTGGAAAGTCAGGGGGCAGAAAAAGGTTTATTACCTTCTAAGATTTTCATTTTAGTTAGTATCCTTGTTGCAGAGGGTAGTAAAGAGATAGCTGGCTCCCCTCAACCCAATCCTGTAGATTTCTTTAGTTACTCCAGCAGGGCCATGCTCCCTCCTGAAATTGGCCTTTCTTCAAATGAAATAGAGGTACAAAATCCTCAAGATTCATGGGCACCTGAGTTCCTGCCCCATACCCCCTTGCAGGTTTCCCAAACCCCTCAAGACATTCATGGATGGATGAGAGGAGCTGACACTGACCTCCCCCTCTGTGACCACCTTTTCTTCCTGCCATGGAGGAAGCTTTGCTGCCCCTGGCCATGACCTCTGACCCCAGGCCCTTTAATCAGCAACTCCCAGAGCCTCCAGACCCAAGATGTGTCTTGGAACCCCAGGATAATCCTGAACTGGCACCCGCCCTGGTGTGTGCTCTTTGCTGCTGCTTTGGAATCATCTACTGCTGCTTCGGTGAGGGTGAGGGCAGAGCCAGGGTTCTGGGGGGCAGCTGCCCAAGACTGTCACCCTCAAGGATGATGTTAACTTTCTCCTTTGCTCCTGGGCCACCTCTGTTCCTCTATAAGGGAATGCTTACCTTCAGTATGGCCCATGCTGCTCTTGCCAGCTCTTCTTGTTTATCCCCCACCCCCATGCCCTTCAGCTGTGACCCCTGGCACTCTCCCTTGCCTTCTACCTCAAACCTCCATTCCCAAATTATCCTCCATGTTTAAGGCTTCTTCACCCTTCCCCAATAACCTGAATCAGCTTATGCTGATTTCTTCCCATCTACCATCCCTGGAAGGATTAGACCTTCTTTCTGTACTTACTCCCCTCAATGCATCCATCTTACCTGATTTTTCCCTCCCATTCCCTCTCAGTTCCTGAGAAGTCTCTACTCTCCTGAGATTAGCCCTTTCTGCGTCTTGCCTTGAGGTCCCTGGGTGTGCTGCTCCTGTCTTATGCTCTTCTGCTTACCATCAGAGCCATCCCTGTGGACTCCTCCACCCCTTTCGGCCTCTCAGTGCCTGCTGCCTCCCTTCCCAGGCTACCGCTGCTTCAAGGCAGTGATGTTTCTCTCCGGCCTGCTATCAGGATCTCTGGTGATCTTTCTGCTGTGCCACAAGGAGCGAGTTCTAGAGACACAGCTGAGCCTGGAGGTGAGCGCGGGCATTGCGCTGGGCATCGGACTCCTCTGCGGCCTGGTCACCATGCTGGTTCGGAGTGTTGGGCTTTTCCTGACTGGTCTCCTGCTAGGCCTAACCCTGGGTGCCGGGGCCCTGCTGGGCACCGAACCCATCTACCAACCACCTTCAGCCTGGGTGCCGGCCGGGGGGCTAGTGGGGCTGGCACTGCTGGGAGCCCTGCTCACGCTTCGGTGGCCACGTCCATTCACCATTCTGGGCACAGCCCTGCTGGGTGCTGCGGTGCTGGTGGCCTGTGCTGACTATTTCCTGGAAGGGCTGGCACTGGGCAGTCGGCTGGGCCAACGCTTGCAGGCACTTCCAGCCTTGCCTCCTCTCTGCTGGTATAGCTGGGTCTTGCTGGGGACCTGGCCAGCCCTGGGGGCCCTTGGGGCCCTGGCTCAGTGGAAGCTCATGGATGAGGAACATGGAGGCCACGCCAATGGTGAGTTAGTGCCATGGTACAGAAGCACCCAGCCTGTGCCTTCTCATGTCCCCATGTCCCAGACTTGAGGAAGGGAAGGGGGAAAATATACTTGAGAGGAGGGCAGAGGTATCTAAGGTAAATGGGGCAGGGCATTGAAAGGAAGTTAAAGTTGGAGGAGCCAAAAGTCAGTAAGAATGAGAAGGAAAATTGTCAGGGGAGTGGGAAAGAGCTGTTGGAGACTGTTACGGAAGAAAAGGAAGATTTCAGGAAAGTCGGGGAGGAGAGAGTAGGAAGACTACTCCAAAGAAGGGTTTCTTTTAGAAGAACTGGGGGAGAAGACAAGGCTTGATAGAGCCACAACAAGGAGATCAGATGGATTTCTCTAGAGTGTGTGTTTGGGGGTGGGATTCTGGGTCTAAAGAGGCCTCCCTCAGTCTGTATTTCCCCCTCCCAAGCAGTGGTCTTGAGCCACCAGCGAAGGCATCTCCAACTCCTTCGGATCCACCAGCAAGAGGCCAAGTGGCACCGGACCTCCCCTGGGGTGGGGCTCTGTGAGGGCAGCTACCGGCGCCAGCTCCCCCACAATGCCCGGAGCCCTGCTGACAGTCTGGCTCCAGTGAGTGGGGGGAGGGGGCACTCTGCGGGATGGGGCAGAGGGGTACATGGGGATGGTCAGGGTGGGACAGGGACTGACCCAGGCCCTTCCTTCTGTCCTCTCTGCCCTGTGCTACTCCAGAGTTATCTCCAGAGCCTTCGAGAGCGCCAACTGGGACCGGGCAGCCAGGCCACAGCCCCCCACACCATCCTGGACCTGGATTCTGACTGTGGTTCCACTGTACCCCTTACCACACCTTCTGGTTCCACCCAGACCTGAGCCTAAACCTCCACTGATACCCCCATACCCCTAGCAAGGGCTTGGGAACACTATGTGGGCAGGGCCTGAGCCGTCAGGACTCACACACAAACTTCCTCACCTCTTAGACTTGGGGATGGAATCTGTCCTCCAACCTAGACCAGCCCTGTAGGGATAGGTTTCAGAGACAGAGAGGAATCTTGGGGAGGAGAGCGGAATGGAAATATGAGTAGCTACCTCTGTCCAATAATAGAGGTGCCTTGCTCCCTAAAGTAACTCCCTAATTCCCTCCAAATCAAGGGGGGGCCCCTTACCCAGGTAGCCTTTTATATACCCGCCTCAGTGTGCCACACAATGGTAAATTAAGGGGTTTTGTTTTTGTAGGAACTGTAGAAAATCAGGAAGCCTCCTAAAGCACTTGACAGCTTTTTGATGGGGAGAAGGGCACAGAGGAGCTCCAGTATCCCCCAAGCCCCTCATTAGAGGACAGTTGGGTTTCTGATTAGCCTTTCCCCCTGGGTCCCATAGGCCCAAGCCCTCTTCTCCTACCTCAGTTGGGGTTATTGTCCTCCATGGTGCTTCCCTTTCTCTCCTTCTCGATGTAGGGAAGACCAAGGGTCAGTGCCTGGCTCAGCCCCTGCCTCCCCCAAAAGCTGGCTTCTTGCTCCAAGGAGGGAGCATTGCCCACATGCCAGAGTGTTGCCCTTTTGCCCAAAGGAGCCTTGTATTCTGGGCTATATGGGAGACAAGTGCCTTCTCTGCCTCTCATTGTAGGTGATGCTAATCTCTTAATCAGAACTTTGTCCCAGCCACTAACCCTTTCTAACTCTGCCCACTATGACTCTTTTGCCTGATTCCCCAGACAGCATAAAGGAAGACATATCCCTCCTCTGGGAGCAAGGCTATGATGGGAGGGAGGAAGGACCTGGGAACAGGTAAATAAAGTGGCATTAAACACTGAACCAGGGAGTCTGTCCTCTACTGTTGCTGCTCTTTTGTTTCTTTGCACCCCAAAACAAAGAGCCATACTGACAAGTCCTATGTCCACTAAAGATTTGATAAGGGTTCTCTTAGCAGACTAGGCTACTGTAGGAATTACACACACACAGCCAGAGGAAGAATTGTTCAGTCCTCTCTTATGAACAAGGAGTTAGCCTTTATTAAGCACAAATGTGCCAAACACTTCACATATAGTGTTTCATTTAATGCAGCAACCCTGCAGGATTGGCATTAACCTCATTTTGCAGATGGGAACTCTGAAGCTCAATGAGGTTAATTAATTTGCTTAAGTCATAAACAAGCAAATGTGATTCTCAAGAATTCCAAAACCCTTGCTCATTTTACTGGCCATGCTGTTTTCTTGCACTTTATCTAGAAAGAACAGGACCCAAGCATTCAGCTTCCCAGCTGTTGTCTCCTATCAGGCCTGATTGACACCTTCCCTCTACCACTATCTTCCAGAGAGTAGATAACACAGTTGGAAGTGCTATCTAGAACTCAAAGAAATGGGTAGATTTGGGGGCTGACCCAGAGCATGGGAGAATGGGGACTAGAGCTAGGACATTTAGAGGTCTGAGGTCTATGGCCCATGACCCTGCAGCAGCACCTGCAGTCCAGTGAGTAGACATTTGGTTGAAGTCTTAGGCCTCTGGGAAGGTGACATTACCAGGGAATAAAAGGGTGGAGCCTGTGACTGAGGGGGTCATATCCAAGATTGTGTCTCTGGGTGAGCGGTCAGTGTTCAAGGTGGTATCTATGGACGAGGAAGTGGTATCCAAGATTGTTCCTGTGACTGAGTGGTCAAGGCCTGTGGCTGAGGGAGTGGTGTCTTCATCTGATGGGGTAGTGTCTGGGATTTGGGGACGACAGTGCATCCAGTTGTGGGCAGTATCTCTGGGATAGCCCTTCTTTACTCGAAGCTGCCGGTTGAGATGCCAATACTGTTTGCCCTTGAAGAAGTAGACGCGGCCATCCTGCCAACTCATAGCGGCTGAGAGCTGGTCTGGCACTCCTGTAAACAACCGCTTGATTGGCTTGGGGTAGTGGCTGAAGTCAGGTCGGGCCAGCTCATCCCACTGCCAGTACCCGGAGCCCTAGGAGTGGGGTAGATAAGGAAAAGAGGAGGATGAGGAGAGGGCTCAGGGGCCCCAGCTACCCTCAGACCACTGCAGCTGCAAATCTCCCTTTAGGAGCAGGTCTTAGCTTCTTGGTGGGAGGTTGCCTGCCCATCCCTTAAGAAGGGATTTACCCTTGCCTTTAAGTATATACCTTAAAGAGGAACACCTTTTGGTTGACTGGCCAATAGAGAGCTGCATCCAGGTTGGGTTCTACCCTATTCAGCTTCTTGGGGAAGCCAGGAGACATCTTGAAATTAATATAGCGCCACACCTTGTCTCCTGAGAACATACAAGAACAAGTCACCTCTGTCCTCAGGTGATAGTTTCAGTTCCTCCTTTGCACCCTCTCAGAAACTTCTCATCTCTCCCTCCCTTTTATAGCTTCTTTGATGGTAGGCCCTTCTTGGGTAAGACACATAAATTAGTCCCTTTACCCTTAAAGAAGTAAATCCATTGCGTTCGAGGAGAGTAGACGGCAGCATCCAGGTTTCCTGGGAGTCCCTCCCAAAGAGCAGACACTTGGAACAAGGGACCAAGCCCTGAATCTGTCACGGTCCACACATAGCTCCCCTTGAAGGCATAGGTCTTCCCACGGGGCCCTGAGAGCAAAGATGCATCAACAAATTAAAAAGATAGGGGTCAAAAGACTTGTGGTTATCTCAGACAGGCTGATAATTTGCCCTCCTCCTACAGGCTGATTCCTCAAAAATTCATTCAACTTTAATTCGTTAAGATTAAGGGGGCAGAGAAGGAGGACCCAGAGTTCAGCCTGTCCTTTGTTGTTCAAAGCAATTGAGCTCTGATCCACTCAACGAAACAAAAACCCTACAGATAACTGCTCCCCCTTTGGGGGCCTTACTTTCCACCCCAGGTGACTTCCAAGTTGTCCTTCATTGCAGGTACAATACCCTCTTTAATAGACATTCCAGTTAATGTAGTTTTCTCCATCTTGCTGTATTTCCAGATGTGTTTTAGTGGCTCTTACAGGGTAGCAACCTAGGGAAATGCCTGCCTCGCCCATCTTTAATTTGGCCCTGAACCCTCCCTCCTCATGCCACATGCCTCCTTCCATGACCACTAACTCCTGCCTGATACCTAACCTCCACTGCTCATACTGCTATCCCATGTCATTCCCATTTGTCCAGCCTCGAGGTCAGCGGGCTGCCCCACTGCTTGCCTATAGCCTGGAGGGGAAGAACCTCACCCAGCATTATGGCATCCAGTTCACCACGGCAGGGGTCTGGCATGGGACTGGGTTCTGTGGGCATTTGGGGTACAGTGAGGAGCTCCGTCTCTTCTTCCTCATTCCCTACCTCAGGGCTCTTCTTGCCTGCAAGGTAACATAATGCTGCTCAGGGAGAGAACTTGTAACTCGACCTCCTCACGCTCCTGTAAGTTTGGCTCAGAGGCCCCATAGAGAAGAGGAAAGGGAATCCCAGAGAGTTTCCCTGGGTGGGAGGCAAGATCATATTGATATCAGCAGGAGACATGTTTTAGTTTAGGGGGAAGGAGATTTGCTGGAATCTTCGTTCTCCCCCAAAAATGAGTCTGAGGGGAGAGAGGCCCCAAAGGAAGATTAGATGTGGAAGTGTCAAAAAACAGTTCCTGAAAATATAAGTCTGAATAACTGGGCAAGAGGGAGAGAAATAAGCCAAGCCATTTCCCTCCATGGAGGTTAGACCTGCCTCTTCAAGCCTGAAGAGATGCTGATCAGACTGACCCTCATGATCACTAGGGGAAAGGACTACCATAGAGAGCCTGGATCCCTGCCACATCATCTGGGTGCAGCTTGAAGTGGGGCCGGTAGCCAGAGTAGACAGGGGCCATGAGGGCTTTGGTATATCGGGAGTGCCCAAGCCCCAGGGCATGGCCCAGTTCGTGGGCTGCAATGATGCGAAGGTTCACCCCGTGGTAAGTCCTCTCGGTCCAAAGCTCATCTTCATCAAAGTGCACACTGCCCAGCTCTGGGATGTCGGCATGGGCCAGGACTCTCCCTGGACAAAGGCAAAAGTGGACAGGAAAGAGGTCAGAGCTCCTAGGCTAGAGCTCCCCTGCCTGTTATAAACTCCATTACTCCATTCCCATAAAATTCTCCCATCTATGGTCACTGTCTCTTGGATGCCACTCTCTCTTCTTTCAGATTCCTGTCATCACTCAGTTCTCACAGGGATGCCCATCACTCTGCCACTTGATCTCCCAACCACTCTCTCCTCTCTGGCCCAGTCCTCTCTGAGGTGTGCCTTGAGCAGGGTCCCAGGGAGGTAATCAGCTGCTCCCCAAGGGAATGTTAGGTGGTCAGAGAGTGTAGGGTGCAGCTGGGCATAGGGACCAGCCTAAACATTAAGGTTCCAGAGTCCCTGGCTCAAGGGGACAGAGATAATCTCAGAGGTCTGTTTGGTGAGAGCCAAGAGCTGGTACCTACCAGGCCCATCAAAGGTATTAGAGCAGTACGGGCTTTGGCGGCCATGGAAAGAGAGGCGGATGTCAGCCCAGCCAGCCTTCACCTCCCGGAAGGTCAGGGGGGCCACATTGCTCCAGTACTGGAAGGCTTGAAGCAGAGCTGCCCGGGCTGTGTGGGATGGAAGGGTGGAAGGCAGGTTCAAGATGCGGAAGGTCAGGTGCTTCTTTCTCCAGCGGCCTGGTTATTGGACCAGAAAATAGATCAGGAACAGGGATCTTTCTGCCAACCCCAGAGAGCTCTGATGAGTTTGTGCATTGATTCAGCAAAGCTATGTAACAACCCCTCCAGACAAGTGATAATCGGGTAATCACCAGGTAACCATCCATTCAACACTTAGCTAGTCCAGGCTGTCCATGCCACCTCTGCCTATACCTCCCTTTTCCAGGCTCAGGCCTCACCCAGCAGCAGATATTTAAGGGTCTTCTGGTTGAAGGGGTCCTCCAGACCACAACGGGGTTGCCTCATGCGGGCCCTTGTGGCATCATCCAGCTGACCTGAGACTGGGAGCTCAGATGCTTCCTGAAAAGCTCTGAAAAGAGGTAGAGGATAGGTCTAACAAGGTAGGGGAATCTGAAATGACTGGGAACTGGGGAAAGCTCTTTGGCCTTCTGCTGCCCAATGTGATAGCTGAAAAAGCACAGTCTCTGAAGCTGATGGCGTCACTCCCGTATCCAGTTCTTATAATTTGGACCTTCTCTTCTGTTCAGGAGATACGATGATATTCCAACTTCACCTCCCCATCTCCAGTCTCTTATTTGGATAAGGTTCCCCTCTCATGGTGCCTTTCCCCCCACACACTGCAATCTAACCTGCTCTGGAGACTCTCCCACCACTGTTCCCACCTGAGGGCCTGTCATCCCTCAGCCTTCTCCCCTCCTGGCTGGATACCCCATCCCAGCCCAGCCTGCTCTGGAGCAATTTCATTCATCGGGCACTGCAGTCACTGTGGCTTTTCAAGGGATCGCGAACATATGTGAGAGCAAAAAGAAAAATCCAATGGATCCAAAATATAAAAAGAGAACTTCAAAATAGAAATAAATGATGAATTAAATGTCTACAAAAGGAAACATCATGTCAACTACCCAACCCCAACTCAATTCAACTCATAGTTTTACATATACATTATACTTAATGTGGAATGTGACTCAATATTAGTATTTGAATACAATGTGGAGCTTCCAAAGGAGTGCTTAGAGCCTTAGAAGATCCACTAACTGCTTCTCATCTTTGAATCCCCATCTCACCCCATGCCCACCACCCTAACAGTGATAACCACCCATTCCCTAGGTCCCAACATGGATTTGGGTCAGGCAGAGGTGAGCCTAGGGAGAGGAAGAGAGGAGAGGAGGAAAGACCTTGCAACCTCAATCCTTGCATGCTTCTTATGATCTCTCACCTCAGAGCCTCCTTGATATCTTCCAACTTGAAGTTATCAGGTCCTTCTAGAGGCTTCTGTAGGTACCCATATTGCAAAAGGTAATCCTATGACAGAGGTAGGGTTTAGCAGAATAAAAAAGGGGGTTAGTGTCAAGGTAAATCCTCTAAGGGACCTAACAGGCCCATGAGGATAGGTGGGAACAGATGTGGAAGGATTGAAGGAGAGGCACCTTAGGGAAGGGGCTCAAGTGGAACAAAAGGAAGGAGTGGGAGATGGGCAGGGGTAGATTGTGGAGTAGAGGAAGGAAGGAAAAGGCAGGCAGGTCAGGAGGGAGGCTTGGATGGGACTACAGAACAGTACCCCAATCCACCCCCTGGCCTAGGTCCCTTGTACCCAGGGGACTCACCATTGCTGCCTCCTTCTCTGCAGGCCCCAGGGCCCGGCCTGTGACTGTCATGGGAAGTAGGAAGCCCAGCCACAGCGGCCACCAGTTCATGGTCCCACCAGGCAGGAGCTCCAGAGGCTGACTGTGGCCCCTGCCCTGAAATTTCTGGGAGCCTCAGGGATCAGGGATAGGTGTAGGGGGGCTCTTGCCTCCAGTTCTTTTCACTCTTAAGTCTCTGGTCCTCTTTATAAAACTTCAGGGGAGGGGAATTGGGGGGAGTGGCAGGGGGAGGTGACTCAGCTCAGAGATATGTTGTAATTCACCATTAACCCCTGCCCTGCCAAGAGTGCAGCGTCAAGAAGACCCATGCCCCAGGGTCTTCTGTTGGAGATGGGAAGACTTTTCATACTGTTCCGGGGGTGGGTATTTTAGGAGGATGAGAAGCAGAATCTTTGCAGATAGAGATAGGGACCATGACCATCTCCTGGAGCTGGACATTCCTGTGCCCCAGGATCCCTGCAAAACTCCTCATCTTCAACCTTGATGTCTCTCTGTCTACTCTGAAATGGGGGGGGGGGGGGGCGGATAAAAGCTAAGAGGTAGAAAGCAGCTTAGGTGCTTGTGTTTCAGGTGAAGGAATCAAGGTTGAGGTCTTAGATGTTTTTGTTCCCAAGACCAAGTTGGGAATTTAAATGCTCTTGAAGCCCACTTGTGTCTGTTTTAATAAAAAGTCCTGATTTCAAGAATTTCATGAGCCTGGTAAGGGAGTAGAAGTTAACAAGGGCACAAAGAAGTAAAGGGTAGGAGCCCTAGCCAGTTTTGCACAGTGGTTAGAGCGTCGGCCCTCAGACTGAAGGGCCCAGGGTTTGATCAATCGATGTGTCTCTCACACCTTTGTTTTTTCTCTCTCTCTCTTCCTCTTCTACTCTTTCTGAAAAGCAATGGAAAAAATATCCTCAGGTGAGGATTAAAAAAAAAGAAGTAAAGGGTGGGAGACTGTTCACAGGGAGCTTACAGCCAGGGTAAGGCCAACCCAAGTACCTGAAATGAGGGGAACCAGGATGCCAGGCAGGGGGTGCCCATCCTAAGAGTTATGGGGTTGTGGAAAGGGTTGCTGAGAGGAGAGACTTTGGAGGCTGCCTATGACTTGGATGAGTGAAAGGGTACTGAGGGACAGGGACAGTGTAGATCTTGAGTAAAAGTGCAGAGCTGAGAAAAACCAGCTGTGCTCAGTAAGTCCTGAGGATCTGTACTACTTCATTCATCACTGAGTCCCTAGTGTCTACCCCAGGCTAGCTTAATGCTTCAGGTGGTGCTTAATAAATATTTGTCAAATAAATGACCATGATGGGAACCAGAGGCTAGAGGGTCCTAAATGCTATATAAGGAAGAAGAGAAAAAGTTAAATTTTAGAAACCTACTGTGCATTAGTTGATTTCTATCTCATTTAATTCTCATAACCCTCTTATGAGGGAAGAGTTATTCTGGCCATTTTTAAAACATGTTTTTATTGATTTTAGAGAGAAAGGAAGGGAGAGGGATAGAGAGAAACATCGATGAGAGAGCATAGATCAGCTGCCTCCTCCCCTTGCACTGGGGATTAAGCCAGAAACCCAGGCATGTGCCCTGACTAGGAATCAAACTGTGACCTCCACGTTCAAGGGTCGAGACTCAACCACTGATCCACAGCAGCCTAGCGATTCTGGCCATTTTTTGTTAGAGGAAATGGAGATCCAAAGAGGCAACCTTGACTAAGGACATGAAGTTCCTAATTGGTCTGGCCTATATTCAAACCCACTGCTGACTCCATCCATAACCCATGCTCTTTCCATGCACACTGACTCTTAGAGCTTTATTCTTTTTTTTAAAATTGATTTTAGAGAGGAGGAGGAGACAGAGGGAGAAATATCGATGTGAGAGAGATACAACAAAGGGTGTTGCCTGCTGCAAGCTCTCGAACCAGGGATCAAACCTGCAACCTAGGTATGTGCCCTAACCAGGTTCAAACCCGTGAACTTCCAGTGCACGGGACGACTCTCCAACCAACTGAGCCATACTGGCAAGGGCTAGAGCTTTTTTCTTTAAATGGTTAGGAGCCAGGGAAGGTTCCACTATCATTTATGCATCACACAACATTTGTGTACTGTTCAAATGCACAGGGAAGTAGTGATAGGTATGGGGGAAAGGGTTACTAAACTCATGTTCTCAATAGGACTCTAATTTCGACTCCTTCCCCACACTGCAGCCTGAAAGGCTGATAGACTGCAGGGGAAACCTTCACACCCCAAGATCGAGGCTGGGGATATTCCTGACTCATATTGTCGCCCTCAACGATGCTGGTCACCTTGACCCACCCTGCACTCAACTGGTAACAATCAGGTGACTAAGTCCCAAATGGCCAGTGACAGGCCAAGGAGGACAGAGAGCTTCTGACTGATGAGTCACAGAGGCCATGACCGAGGCCACCACTGAGGTTGATGCCCCCAGGAAATGATGGGGTTGGGTAACCAGCTCATGCTCAGCCCCCTGCAGGACTCTTTCTCCATCCTGCCCATCTGTCCCTCTTTTTCCATACCCCACCCCTCAGTCTCTCTTCTTCTTCTTTAAATATATTTTATTGATTTCAGAGAGAGGCAGGGAGAGGGGGAGAGAGAGAGAAACATCAATGATGAGAATCATTGATGAGCTCCCTCCTGCACGTCCCTGACTGGGGATGGAGCCCGCAACCCGGGCATGTGCCCTGACCAGGAATTGAACCGCGATCTCCTGGATCCTAGGTCGATGCTCAACCGCTGAGCCACGCCGGCTGAGCCTCTTCTTTTGAGAACAAGACATGGACCAATTGAAAATTATAATTTTTTTCTGATTAAAGTTGTTGTTTTTTCTGAATAAAAGTTATTCATTGCTCATTGTAGTAAATTTGGAAAATACCAAAATAAACAAAGGAGAAAATGAAAACCACTAGTAAGTTCTACCCAGAAGAGAACCACTAGTAACATTTTGATGCATTTACTTGAAACCGTGGCTCTGAGTTCGGCTCGGACGCTGCCTGCCCAGCCTCACTCAGCCCCTAGAGACAGGCCGGGATGGGAGAGAACCAGCAGGAAGTAGTAAGGATGGTGGGGGAGGGCCAGGAGCTGAGGGCGGTGGGGGAGAGGAGAATACAGACCAGGAGGGTCTGAGGAAAAGGCGGGAAGTAAGATGAGCGTGACTACAAACTACTCCCTCCCCTTAGGTACCTCATATAGGAAAAAGGCGCGGGTGGGGGCTGCTTAGGAGTGTGTGTTAGTGAGAGGTGGTGGTTATCATGGCAGGTAACAAACAGTGGGCTCACTCTGGCCTCGGAAGGCCCTGGGGGATGGAACCACCTTCTAGATACTAAGAATCCAGGAGAGAATAGTGTAAAATAGTGAAAGCTGCTAAATAGTTTATTTATTTAAATCTCAACAATAATTCTGAGGGCTGGTATTATCCCCTTTTTATAGAAAAAGAAAATGAGTCTCTAATAGGTTGCTTTGGGTCACACAGCTGGAAACAGCAGGGCCTCAGGCTCAAGCTATGATCTTTGCAGCCTCCCAAGAGTTTCCACGGGCACCCAAACAAACCCCCCAAGAGCCGGGAGCTGCAGGCAGAAGACAGGGCATATGCGCAAGAACCGCATGACTAAGTCTGTTCCCATAATGGCGTCATGACCACCCCTTCTGCCAGCCCCACCCCCTGAGCCAGGCTGACCCAGCTCTTTTTCCCTCTGAATTTGTCATGTCTCGCTGGGGGAGACGTGGGAATGTGTGTGAAGGGTTAGAACATGTGGTCTGCCTGCCGCAAAAAGAGAACTTGATTCTGTGAGAGAAAGAACTCCTGGGTTCTTTGGCGTGCTTGCTCCCTTCCTGCAATCAGTTTCCCTCTCTGCCCACAGATTGTGGCAGAAGAGTTTGTATAGAAATATTTTTAATTATAGTATGTTAAACTGTCACGGGGGGATTAGGTTAGAATCTGAGAGTACGTTCTAATGATCAGAAGCTTTGGGTATATGGGTGGAGGGCAAAGGTTTGTAGTCTCTAAGCCCAAGAGAAGCCAATTTCTAAACTGTCATCCACCCCCTCTGATAGATACCCTTACTCAAATGGGGTGGCCTGAAGGGCTACATCCTGGTTTATAAAGGGCAAGTCTGGGTCCTGAAACTGGAAACTGGAGGTGAGAAAAAGGTAAGTAGTAGCCAGGTTAAGGCCAGCCCAGGCAGATCTAGAGATGCTGGTTTTCTCCTCAGGGAATCAAGATAAAGGGAACTTTCTCTTGCTGAATGGGGTTGAGTTATTGCCAAGCCGTTACTCTGGAAACCTCTGTTTTTAAGAAGAAACCTGCCCACACACATGCACTCCTTTAATTAGCCATGAGTTCTTAGAAGCCAGATGGGAAACCATGGCCAGGATTGTGCACAGCTGGAACTGGTTAGTGATCAGGGAAGTGGGAGGAGTTTGGGAATGGCTCAGGCCTTGGGCCAGCACATTGTGTTCCCAGGATGCCCCAAACTACCTCGACCTCCATTAAGAACACTCTGGAATTCCCACCTACCCACTGGCCCTGGAACACTCACCCACTAGGGTCCTGCCTGAACTGGCTCAATTGAAAGGCCATCAGACCCAATTCTTAAATTCTTCAGCTCCTGTCAAAGTGTGAGAGGGACCAAGATCTGCCTCCCTTCTCCAGTTCACAGAAAAAGGTGTTATCCCACAGGACTTCCCTGGAGATTGCTGTAGGCTTCTGCTTGTGGTCCCATAACCCAGCAGAGTGCCAAAGGGATGCGTGAAGGGATAAATTCTAGCCTCTGAAACAAAGAGGAGAGTAAAGAAATAAGGAGCATAAATGTCCTTTCAACATTTGGAATGATAAGGAAATGGTAGTTACAAAGAATTTTTGCTCCCTCTGAGAATGACAGCCTTTTCCTTAAGAAAAACCAAACTGATCTTTATTGCTTTTCCCAAGGAAAGTGGAATGTGGGGGAGCACTTGGCCTCGTGTCCTCATTCTGTGACCCGAGGAAATAGATCTGTCCTAATACTTGGAGACTGTCATGGGTCTGTAAAGTCCATCTTTGTCTCCTTTTTTGTTGTCAAAAGCATTTTATAGGGGGTTGGCAAGGAAAGAAGTTCAGCACTGACTTCCCCTTTTGAAGAGGGTAGTAACTAGGTAGGGGAGGGAGACTTGGAAAAGATTCAATTCTATTTCTGCCACACCAGCAACGTAGAGAGGGCTGTTGGGGTGACAAGGCTGCCCTTGATGGGGGAACTATGTAGGAAAAGGGGTTGCCTCTGTATCTCCTGTTTTTCCCCTAACTTACCTAAGAAGGATAGTGGGTGCTCACCAGTGTGGTTTGGGTTTTTAGTGGCTTCATTAATTTGACAACAGCGAAAGAGTTGACATTGTGTACAAGTATATCCTCATAAAGGGAGGAAGAGCTTGGGGTTTGAAAGTGCCAGAGGGGCACAATTCCAGTTTGAGCTTGAGCTACATGCAGCTTTGGTATAATGAGCACCACCCCTCACCTATGAAAGAAGTTTTTGAGATGGGAAATAGGAAAAGATAGCTAAGGGAGAAGAGCATTGATCTTTTTTTTCAATCCTCACCTGAGAATATTTTTCCATTGATTTTTAGAGAGTTGAGGGAGGTAGGAAGGGGAGAGAGAGACAGAGAGAAACATCGATGTGAGAGAGACACATCAATTGGTTGCCTCCCACAACTGGGGCCCTTGACCAGGAATAGAACCCTCCACCCTTTGGTCTACAGGCCAATGCTCTAACCACTGAGCCAAACCAGCCAGGGTGAAGACCATTAACCTTAAGACTGAATTCTCAGATTTTTTTTATCCAGAAGCTAATCTTAAGGATGTGTATGTTTGCCTATTGCTCATTAAAATATATATATATATATCTTTATTGATTTCAGAGAGAGGTGGGAGAGAGATGGAAGCATCAATGATGAGGCTGATAGGCTGCCTCCTGTGTGTCCTCCACCGGGGGTCGACCCTGCCACCCAGGCATGTGCCCTGACCGGGAATCAAACCTCAATCTCCTGGATCATAGGGCAGTGCTCAAACACTGAGCCACGCTGGCCGGGCTTATTGCTCACTTTTGTAAGACCCATTATAGTGTTTGTGTGCGCGTGCGAGCTCTTTATTATGGAAGTGATGCTTCTGTTGTAAAAAAAAATGAGATAACTGTCTGCCTGCTTTCAAAAAGGAAGCCAGATATTGATGGGATAAGAGCACACTGAAAGGAAAGAATTGAGAGATCTTTGAAAATCAAGAGCTGGAACAGGTGGAAAAATATCCAGTTGATCACTGACCACAAAGCAAGGCTGCCCATTGACTGCAATAGCCCGGGTGGTCAATAAGATCAGAAAGAACTGAGCAGCAAGGTTGTTAACCCTCTGCTATGAGGCAAATGGTGGTAGCCAGTAGCAAAAATGGAGTAAAAGAGAAACAACTGAAAAAGGCAATCAGGCCCTGGCCCTTGTTGCTCAGTGCTTAGAGGGTCAGCCCTCACACCAAAGGGTTGTGGGTTCGATTTCTGGTCAAGGGCACATATCTGGGTTGCAGGTTGATCCCCAGCCGTGGTCAGGGCCATGTGCGAGAGGCAACCAATTGATGTGTCTCTCTCACATCAATGTTTCTCTCTCCCTCTTTTTCTCTCTCCCTCCCCACCCCTCTTTCCCTTCCACTCTCTCTAAAAATTAATGGGGAAAAATATCTTTGGGTGAGGATTAAAAAGAAAGAAAAAAGCAATCAGGATGGGGGCTGAAGTAGCACGGGAAACCAAACCCAGCTTGAATGGAGGGCAAATTGAAAGAGTTCTTCTTCTGGCTAGCAGACAGAATGTACCTTTGCAAATATAAAGAATAAGTACAGTATTGGCAAAAGTTGTCTTCATCCATTAGTCATTGCTTCACTGATTGAATCTACCAGTGCTTCTTAAAATTTTCTGACAAAATTCCCCAGGTAGATTATGAAAAGATATGCTCAGAAGGTAGAGGTGTGTGTATGTAACTGCAGTGGTCACTTCTTTGGGGTATTGGTCCATCTCACAATGATTACCCCTTCTCTGTCCCCCTTCCATGGGGTCACATGGGTGGCTTCCAGCAGCCATGTTTATGCTATGTAAAACTAAATATAGAATTCTAGGTTGATAGTTTTTTCTCATTTGAGTACTTTAAACTGTCTTCTGATCTCTATAATTTCTGGTAAGAAGTCCATGGTAATTCAAATCATTGTTCCCCTGTATGTAATGTGTCATTTTAATCTGGCTTTTTTCAAGATTGGCTCTAATTTTTGGTTTTCAGTAGTTTGACTGTGATGTGCTTAAGTGTGGTTTGCTGAGCTTCTTTTATCTGAAAATTTATGTCTTTCACCAAATGTGGGAAGTTTTTTCAGTCATTATTTCTTCAAAGACTTTTCTACCCTATTCACTCTTTCCTCTCCTTCTGTGACTCTAATTACATATATATATATTAGATTTCTGATATTGTCCTACAGTTTTCTGAGGTTCTGTTCATATTTTTCAATCGTTTTAAAAATAAATATGTTCTTCAGACCAGATCATTTCTATTGATCTTCAGATTCACTGACTTTTTCTTAGGTTGTCTCCCATCTGCTATTAAGTCCATTCAATGATTTTAAACTTTCTTTTTTCCGCCATATATATATATATATAGATATATAGATATATATATATCTATATATATATATCTTTTTCCATCACCATTTATCCCCCCTATACCCTCTTCCACCTCTACCCACCCCCAATCACCACACTGTTGTCCCTGCCCATGAGTTATTTCTCTTTGTTTCTTCATTTTTTGTTCAATCCCTCCAACACCCACCCAGCTCCCACCTCAGCCCCTGGACAGCTGTCAGCCTACTCTCTATTTATAAGTCTGTCTCTATTTTGCTTGTTAGTTCATTTTGTTCATTAGAGTCAACATATGAATAAAATCATATTGTACTTGTCTTTCTCTGACTGACTTATTTCATTTAGCATGATGCTCTTCAGGGTAAGATTTCCTTCTTTTTATGGCTGAGTAGTATTCCATTGTGTAAACGTACCACAGCTTTTTTATCCACTCATCTGCTGATGGACACTTGGCCTGCTTCCAGATCTTGGCTATTGTAAATAATGCTGCAATGAATATAGGGGTATGTATATTCTTTCAAATTAGCGTTTCTGATTTCTTTGGATAATAAAATTTCAAATATTATATTTTTTAGTTATATAATTTTCATTTGGTTCTTTTTTATAGTTTCGACTCCTCTGCTGATATTTTTTATTTTTCCATTTATTATGAGCATATTTTCCTTTACTTCATTCAGAATTATTATAATAGCTGCTTTAGAGTCCTTGTCTGATAGTTCCAACATATAGGTCATTGTATAAGTCTGGGCCCAACCGGAAAAGAGAAATCACACAGTAATTTAAACAAGAACAGTTTAATATGCTAAATGTCAGACAAGAAGCTGTGGTGCACGCCCACAGGACTTGCTGGAAGTCTGACCTCTAGAGTGTCAGGGAAAGCTGTTCATGAGAACATGTCTCACCTTTTGATACAAAACCTCCTGAGAGGGGGGTTACTATGGAAAGTTGCTGGCCTCTGGGTGCTGCTGGCTACCATGCACCGGAGAAGTCATGCATAATGCAGGAGCCTACTAAGTGAGCACTTCAGAACTAGGAAGCAAAAGGCTTCTCTCCTGTAATGTTTCTCTAGCATCTTCTACTAAGAAAACTTCAGTGCGCACTGACAAAGGAAAAAATATTCAAAGGATCCCATCCATTTTTACAGAGCAGGCAAAAAGGGTAAATTTGGAGCAGAGAAGCAATAAATCAATAACCAGCAAGGTAGTCTTGGGGTTGATTTCTGTTGATTGTCTTTTTCCTTGAGAATTAGTCACACTTTCCTGTGTGTGTGTATTAAAGACTCTTGGATTGTATCCTAGACATTGTGAACATTATGTTGTGGAGAGTCTGTTATCTGTTATATTCCTTTGAAGAATATAATTGTTTCTGAGTAGATGATTAACTAGGTTAGAATCAAATTGCAAATTCTACACCTGTGGTAGGTGGAAGCTCTGATCTCAGTTAAATTATTTCAGCTTTTAAGTGCAAGCTGCTTTGAGTCTGCACAAGCAGAGATTGTCCAGGGACTTGGACAGTCTTTATAAACAGATGCAAGGGACACATTTTCCTGCTTTTTTACATTTCTGGAACTACCTTCTCACTTTCCCATGGCTGTAAGTGCGCTCAGCACTGAACTCCGGTTTTTCAGGCCAGGTAGAGGGTGGGTTTTCTATCAAACTTTTAGCTGTCGCATGCTTAACTGTGACTGTGGTCTGCCCTCAGGCTAACACTGCAAAAATGGGAAACTCACTCTTAGCCAATTTCTTCTTCCAACTTTGATTCTCCTCTAAAATGGGCCTGCTTTGATTCATTCTCCAGAGCTTGCAGGTAGTTATTTTTTATATTGTGTTTTGAGTTTATAATTGTTATCTGCAGAAATGTAGGACGGTTACAACTTTACTTCGCTATTCTGGAAGAGGAAGAGGAAGCCCCTAGACCCATGTTATTTTTATTAGTAAAGAAATTATTCATTCAGAATTAAGCTACAGATATCAACATAGAGTGAATTATAACAGAGCTAGGCAAAACCACTAATAAAAGAAATAGAATAGTTCCCACACAAAGAAAGAGAAAGAAAGAAAGAAAGAAAGAAAGAAAGAAAGAAAGAAAGAAAGAAAGAAAGAAAGAAAGAAAGAAAGAAAGAAAGAAAGAAAGAAAGAGAGAGAGAGAAAGAGAGAGAGAAAGGAAGGAAGGAAAACTAGGTCAATCAAAAGGAGTTTTGTTAGCCATGGGGGCATCAAAAAGCAGAGTCATAGAAGCAAACACTGGCAATGCCCATTCAAGCACTGTATTGAAAGAATGAATCTTGGCAATGAACTTGAGTATTCAGGCCATTTGACAAGGCCATTTCTACTGTGAAAGGAAATGCATTAAACAATGAAGCATTATGCCTTCAGCCTTTCTAGTGTATAATTTTCTCCCTTAGTCCCAATTTCCATCCTGCTGAAGGCTGAAAAATATGCCTCCCAAGAAATAGATCTGCCTTCTAACCCCTGGAACCTAAAAATATTACCTTATATGGCAAAATAAATAAATAAATAAATAAATAAAAGTGTGGGGATAGGAGATCTTTGCAGATATAATTAAATTAAGAATTTTGAGATGAGAAAATTATTTTGGACTATCTGGGTGGGCCCTAAATGCACTCACATGTATCCTTATAAAGTAGGAGAATGAGATTTCACACACACAGAGAAGACAATGTGAAGATGGAAGCAGAGGTTGGAGTGATGCTGTCATAAGGCAAGAAATGGTGGCAACCACCAAAAGTTGGAAAAGGCCAGGAATGGATTCTCCCCTAGAGCCTCTGAGGGGAGTGCAGTTTTGCTAACACCTTGATTTTGATCCATTGATAATGATTTTGGAATTCTGGACTTCAGAACACAGAAATTTCTGCTGTTTTAAGCCACCATGTTTGTGGTAATTTGTTACAGCAGTCATGGGAAACATACATGCACACCAACCAACTTTCTGGATATAATTCGGTGAACCAAATTAGGTGCAACGTTTGTGGGAAGTTAGAGTACTAGTTGTGCTGACCCAGATATTCTGTTCCTCGTGATAGGTATAGTATATGTAAACTGGTAAGCTGACATCCTAGCTCATATCCTCTCCTCTGGTTTATGTATCAACCTGTGAGCTTGACTAATATGAGTCTGACTCCAGGATATAACTTCTGTGCTAACAAAACCAGATGCCTGTGTCTGTAGATATATTTGCAAGTCCCTGGCCATGGTAAACACACCAACATACTAAATAACATCTTGTTGAATTGTCTTGGGTAGCATCTATGTGGTCTTCCCTGGTTATTTCATGATCTTACCATCAGTTCTCTATTTCAAAACTTTATTAATAACTTTAGCATAGAACTTACAGTTTACAAAGTGTCTTCATATTCATTATCTCATTTAAGTCTTATAACAATGTTGCTGATTAGGTTTTATCATCATTTTTATCTTTAAATGTAGGAAAGTAATATCCAGAAAAATTAAGTTTTTCCCACAAGTGGAATTTAAATTTGAACCCAGGTCTTCTGACTGTGAACCCTAGGGACTAGATTCATTCCACAAGCAATCATCTATATTGTGTTTCATTATGTGCTAGGTCCAAGAACCAGGGATTCAGGTACTAATAAGACTAATTTCTACTGCTATGAGGAGCTCCCATCTTAGTAGGAAAAAGTATGTACAAAGTGTAAAAAATATTTGAACCAAGGGGAGAAAGAAGTAGAGCAGAAAACATTGAACCTAACATTGTACATTAAAAACTATAATTCGCCCAGCCGGGCCTGGCTCAGCAGGTGAACGTCCACCTAGGATCCAGGCAATCAGGGTTCGATTCCCGGTCAGGACACATGCCCGGGTTGTGGGCTCAATCAATGACTCTCTCATCATTGATATTTCTATCTCTCTCTCCCTCTCCTGTCCTCTCTCTGAAATCAATAAAGATATATTTTAAAAAAAAACAACAAACTATAATTCACCGAATTTGCATTTGTATTAAGAAGTTTTAGGATTGTTACAGCCTGTGCACTATTTTCTGGGACATTATTGCTAGATAAGATAATGTTTTTATGATTCAGTTAGAACCAGCGTGCCATCCCAGAAGTGGAACGCTGGATTTGCATTAAACAAAACCACACTTGTAATTAATGGTATGTGTGTCTATGTTAATTGCTTGATGAATATATAAGTTGTTTACAGTGTTGTTCCTCCAATAATTTCTTTTATTTCTAAATTCTGGGTTATATAACCCATCCATGTATCATTAACCCTAGAAATATCTGCACTCAGGAGGACCCAACACTTACTCTTTTGTTGTTGTTGTTAATCCTCACCTGAGGATATTTCCCCAGTGATTTTAGAAAGACTGGAAGAGAAGAGGGGAGGGGAAGAGAGAGGGAGAAATATAGATGTCAGAGAGACACAGCGACTGCTTGCCTCCTGTGTGCCCTGACCAGGGATAGGGATCAAACATGCAACCCAGGTACGCGCCCTTGACCCGGAATCGAACCATGACACTTCGGTGCCCAGCAGATGCTCTAACCACTGAGCAACACTGGCCAGGGCCTTAACCCTTCCTCTTGATCAGGTTTGGTGCCTGGATCAGACTAGACTTTGCCTGAGTGTGGCAACTTGAGTGTTACAGATTGTTAATCAAGGGGTGCTGAAATAGGCAATATTACCAATTTAGGACGTGCTCAGCAGGAGAGGTAAATGAGGTTCATGAATAACTTTGATACACAGGGCCGGTATAAGTACCATGAGAGACATATGAGGGGCTATAAAATTTGGATAAGGAAAGACCCATTTTCAGTTGGAGGATTCTGAGAACAATTCACAGATGAAGAATGACTAAAATATATTTTTAAAAACCTTTATTGTGCACCCTAGCCAGTTTGGCTCAGTGGTAGGAGCGTCAGCTTGCAAATTGAAGGGTACGGGGTTAGATTCCAGTCAAGAGCATGTACCTTCGTTGCAGGCTCGATCCCTGGCCCTGGTCAAGGCACATGTGGGAGGCAACCAATCCATTGATGTTTCTCTCCCTCTCTCTCTTCCACTCTGAAAAGCAACGGAAAAAATATCCTCCAGTGAGGATTAAAAAAAATAATAACTTAAAAAAAACACACCCAAAACCATTATTGTGCTCTTTTTGGTGTATTAAAAATAATGCAGCCCTGCTGGGCATGGCTCAGCGGTTGAGCATCAGCCTAGGATCCAGGAGATTGTAGTTCGATTCCTGGTCAGGGCACATGCCCTGTTGCGGGCTTGATCCCCAGAAAGGTCTCTCTCATCACTGATGTTTCTATCTCTCTCTCACCCTCTCCCTTCCTCTCTCTGAAATCAATAAAGACATTTAAATATATATATATGTTTTTAATGATTTTAGAGACAGAGAGAGAGAGAAACATCTATGTGACAGAGAAACATCGATCAGTTGCCTCCTTAATGAGCTCCAACCAGGGATCAAACCTGAAACCTGGGTTTGTGCCCTTACCAGGAATTGAACCTGTGACACTTCGGTGCACAGAGTGACAGTCAACCAACTGAGCCACACAGCCAGGCTTCTAATATTTTTATTATTTTAAAAATATATTTTTTTTATTGATTTCAGAGAGGGGAAAGGAGAGGGAGAGATAGAAACATCAATGATGAGAGTCATTGATTGGCTGCCTCTTGCACTCCCCCTGCTGGGGATCCAGCTTGCACCCCGGGCATGTGCTCTAACCGGGAATTGAACCTCCATGCTCAACCTCTGAGCCACACTGGCTAAACTTATTACTAGTTTTTAATCCTCACCAGAGGATATTTTTTTCCATTGCTTTTTCAGAGAGAATAGAAGGGGGGGGAGGAAGCATCGACGTTCGAGAGATACATTGACTGGTTGCCTCCAGCACACACCCCAACCAGGGCCAGGGATCCTGCAACCGAGGTATGTGCCCTTGGCTGGAATCGAACCAGGGACCCTTCAGTCTGAGGGCCAACACTTTAACCACTGAGCCAAACCAGCTAGGGCACCTAATATTTTTTAACAAATTGTTCCTACAAGAAGACTGACAATTTGCACCACCAGAAGAATGTGTGCCCATTTCCCTGATACTTACCAACCCTGGGATCTTTTCGTTGTTTTACTTTTTTTATGACCCCAAGAATTTGTAATTTATTCTAAATTCCATCCTTAAAAATATGTAAAAACTGAGTTACTTAATACTCTTAACATACTAACTTGTAAATAATGTAAAAATATAGAAACATGAAGTATTAATTGTATATTTTCCTTTATATCTCCTACTTCAGTAGTGCATGTGGGTGAAGTTATTTTCTTCCAAGTAATTGATACTTTGTACCTTTGTTTAGCACCTTTAAATAATAAATATGTAGGCAGTTACTGTAGAAATGATTTTATGTGCAAATAATGTATAGACATTCTACCATAAATTTGATTTTCCAAAAACAACTTGCTTTTTAAAAGAAAATCAGACAAAAATGTTAAAAGGCACTGGATTTCTCTGCTTCCAAACCATTGCTGAGCTGGAAAAATAAAGTTTGTTCTACCCGGAATCTCAAGTTCGAATTTTTCTTCAAAGTGGAAATTATAGAGCCAGTCCCATTTCAGGAGCAGTCTGTTCAACTCTCACCCTCAAAATCCACAACTACCTCTTCAAACAGTTAATCCAGGTCAAACAGTTCAAGAGAGGTAAGCTTCAATCTGAGGTCATATGTTCTTCTAAGACGTTAATAAACCAAAACAGGAAATACTGAAATAAAAAGATATGAGTACTTGATGCTAATTATCGTACAGAGTGTTAGTGCCTTGTTGCATCTCCCTTTGTATAAAGTTAATAAACAGAATATTTTTACTGCAAAGAAAATTTTATATATCACTAGCCATAAATTTTTGTCATTAGTTATTACATAAATGCTGCCCAGCACCGTTATCCAAGTGGCATGACCATTTTATGTCCACAATTCACTTCTGTCTTTACAGAGTTTTCATGATTTATATAAGTTAATCTATCAGTGAAGGTTTAACTTTGAGATGCAATCCAGCATCTGATGTTTTGCAGATAGCAATGTAGAAGAGATGTGTTATTTTTAATCACCTTTTCCCTTGAGTCACCCACCTTATGTTCAAAAAATCAATAATTTAAACGTTCTAAGTCTCTAAAGGAGATTTTCCAGTGCGCTCATAGAAATGGTTACCGACAGTAAGATTTTCAGAAACAACTTCCATGTTTACATGTAATTTCTATACCATTTTGTTTTCCAGCTGCTTTCCTTTGCACACAAAACAGGCCTAGATGAGACAAATGTTTTGCTTGACTTCTTTGATGTCCTGAACTTTCTGTAGTTCTTTATTTTTCTTCAACCTGTTCATTATAAATTTAGGTTGACATTTATGTTTGATCTCTTTGACTCTCTTCATTGCATCAATCATTTTATTCCACAGCACTTGATGGTATTTGACAGGTTCATTTCTATGTTTTTCAAATTCAAATGAATTATCCACTGTAAGCTCTTTACCAGCTGCTTTATGGGATGTTTCAGTCCACCTGGCCTTGCTGGGATTGTGCTTCTTATTCAGTTCTGTTAAATTTTATTTTAGAGAAAGGCAGGGAAAGAAAGAGAGAAAGAGAGAGAGAAACATCAGTGTGAGAGAGAAACATCGATCAGCCCACTTCCCACATGTGCCCCAATCAGGGAGGGATCCAACCCGAAAGCTGGGTATGTGCCCTGCCCTGTAATTGAACCAAGCACCCTTTGGTGCACGGGATCACGCTTCAACCAACAGAGCCACACTGGCCAGGCCCTTATTAAAGGTTTGGATTGGTTTTTTTTTATCCTCATCAGAGGATATGTTTATTGATTTTTAGAGAGAGCGGAAGGGGGGCAGGGAGAGAGAGAAACATCGATGTGAGAGAGAAACCTTGATGGGTTCCTCCCGTGTGCACCCAACCAGGGATCGAACACTCAGCCTAGGTAGGTGCCCTGACGGGTAATGGAATCCACAGCCCTTTGGTGCACGGGACCATGCTCCAACCACCTGAGCCACCCAGCCAGGGCTTATTAAAGTTTTTATGACACTTGAATTTACAGAATCTAAACACCTTGCAATCATTGTGGACGAACATCATGTCATGGCTGGGGTGTATGGGCCCCAAAAGAAATAACATTTCTTGATAGACATGTCGAGGGGAACTACCACCCAAATGCCGAGCTTGAAAGGAAGTGTTTTACTTTTAATTTCTGATAAATACACATTACATATAAGGAAACAAAAATAACAATACAAGTCAGAAGACAATGGATGGATCTTGAGAATATGATGTTAAGAAAAATAAGTTAGACAGAAAAAGTCAAGAATCATATGATTTCACTCATAGGTGGGATATAAAACTGAAAGCAACAAATGAACAAACAAGACAAACAAACAAAAACTCATAGACACAGACAACAGTATAGTGGTTACCAGAGGGAAAGGGGGTAAGGGAGGGTACTAAAGGGTAAAGGGGGTCAAATGTATTGTGGTGGAAGGAGATTTGACTTTGGATAGTAAACACACCATGCAATATACAGATGATATATCATAGAATTTTACACTTGAAATCTATATAATTTTATCAACCAATGTCATCCCAATATATATAATTTAATAAAACACAATCACAGCTTTTTTTTTTTTTTTCCATTAAATAACCATCTTTATTTTTAAAACTCCAGATGTAAAATGTACTCTTTGGGTCTTTCCATGATTTCCTTTCTACAAAAACAAAAGGCACATAAAAACCTTCCCCACTGTCATTCCCACAGACAGATGTATGTCAGGCAGCCCTCCCGTCACATAGCTACATGCTTCATCCCACATACTTTTATGCTTTCCTACCAAAGTAGAGTTCTGAATTCCAAGACTGAAGTACAAAAAACAAAAACAAAACAAACGGACAAAAACAAAAAAAAAGAACCCTGGCTGGGTGGCTCCGTTGATTGGAGTGTCACCCCATGTACCAAGGGGTTGAGGGTTTAATTACCGGTCAGGGCACACACCTGGGTTGCAGTTTTGATCCCCAGTCAGGGCTCGGGCTGGAGGCTACTGGGGGATGTTTCTCTCTCATCTCTCTCTCTCTCTTTTCCTCTCTCTCTGAAATCAATGAGAGCATATCCTTGGGTGAGGATTTAAAAAAAAAAAAAGATACCCTGGCCTGTTTTGCTCAGTGGTTAGAGCATCAGCTTGCGGACTGAAGGGTCCTGGGTTTGATTCCGGCCAGGGGCATGTGCCTTGGTTGCAGGCTTGATCCCCAGCTCTGGTCAGTGCGAGAGCAAGAGGCAAGCAATCAATGTGTCTCTCTCACATTGATGTTTTTATTTCTCTCTCCCTCTTCCACTCTCTCTGAAAAGCAATGGAAGAAATATCCTTGAGTGAGGATTTAAAAAAAAAGACAGTGGAATTACATCCTTAAAGTACTAAAAAAAACCTGTCAACCTAGAATTCTGTATCCAGTGAAAATTGAAATGTCTGTTTATTTTTTACCATGACAAAGTAACTAGTATCAGATTAGTCCTCCCACCTTTTAATGAAAACTAGAAATTGAACAAAATATATGAAATAACTATTTTCAGATATTGGACAAAGGCAGCACAGGATTGTGATCCTTGAAAGAAAAAGGAAGAAAATAAATTAAGTGAGCCTTTCAATTGTCCCAACTACCTGCCCAGAGATACTTTCCAGACTATAGCACAGTGATGGGAAATAAAAGCAGAATATTGTGGTTTTGCTGAGGTGAGGGGACAGAGATTAGATTTTGGGGGAGGCTGAGGAGCCTGGGTTTTGTGAGAATATGAGAGTACTACTGTCAAATATCCATAGCCCTGTGAGTCTTTTCCTGAACAATAGATTGCCCATACATGGAAGGGAGAGGCAAGACACCATGAAACTGGCCAAAAATCAGCTACCAGGTAAAGAACAATTGCTGGGGAATTATAAAAGCAAATAATAACTGGAGCTTATACAGAGACAGAAAAATTAGAGTTCCAACCAGTCATACTGGAGAAACCTTATTGAGTACTTAAGAGCACTAAGCAGAGACCCCAAAAAAGCTATGCCTTAGGAGTAAGGCTCCTTCTAGCCTAAGAGTAAAGCTATTTTAGACCTATCTTAACAAAACTTAAAAACATGTCTCAAAGTATCAAGCTGACATTCAAGTAAACTAGCTGCCTGATGGAACAAAGCCCATCCAAGCCGTCTCCTGTGGCTTTTTCATACAAAAGGCTTCTTTTGGCCCATGCTTTGAACTTTCTTAAAATCTCTCAAATAAGCAGCACTTGGCCTCTGCATACCATATACATCTTGCTAAGTGGCCCCTGGCCTCAAATTAGTGGTAGCCAGCTTCACAACTTGGCCTCTCCTGTGCAACTCCAAGCCCAGCACACATAGCAACCATCACAGATTGCTCTATAGTTCATGCAGGGTGGCCCCTGGCAGGGCACAGGCAGTGACTGACATTGGCCTGTGCCTCCTCATAGGCCCCAGAACCAGTGCACCCAGTGGACAGTTCCAGACCACTCTGGATTACATCCCAACCACCTCTGCTAACAACACACTCAAGGGGCAGTCTCAGCGGGCACCAAAGTCCCACTGAAGTGAGTCCTGCTCCATGGGGTCAACTCCTGCACAGCAGCTCCTCTGCTGTAGGTGCAGCCAGTCCTCGCAGCCAAACAGCTTGGGGGTAAATCCCTTCTAATGACTTACCAACAGCAATTGAGGCTCAACTACAACAGAAGGGTGCACACAGCCCACACAAAACAGAGGGCACACCTAAAGTGCCTAGCTCAGATGGCTGGGGAAGCTGTGCCATGGAGCCATACAGGACTCTTACTAAATAAGGCCATTCTACCTAGTCCAGGAGATGTAGCAGCTCTACCCAATACATAGAAACAAACATAGGGAAGCAGCCAAAATGAGGAGACAAAGAAACAGTTTCCAAATGAAAGAACAGGAAAAATCTCCAGAAAAAGAACTAAAAGAAATGGAGGCAAGCAATCTACCAGATACAGAGTTTAAAATACTGGTTATAAAGATGCTCAAGAAGCTTAGTGAGAACTTCAACAGCATTAAAAAAAAAAAAAAAAAGAATATAGGAACCAGTCAGAAATGAAGAATACACTAACTGAAATGAAGAATGCATTACAGAAAATCAACAGTAGAGTAGATGAAGCAGAGGATCAAATCAGCAATTTGGAAAATAAAGAAGCAGACAACACTGAATCAGAACAGCAAAAAGACCTGGCTGAGGAGCTCAGTTGGTTAGAGCATTATTCCATAATGCAAAGGTTGCAGGTTTGATCCCTGGTCAGGGCACATACAAGAATCAACCAATGAATGCATAAATAAGTGGAACAACAATTCAATGTTTCTCTCTCTCTCCCTTCCTCTCTCTCTCTCTAAATCAATTAATTTTTTAAAAAAGAACAGTATAAAGAAAAAAATCCAAAAAATGAGAAGAGTGTAAGGAACCTTTGGGATAACTTTAAGCATATCAACATTCACATCATGGGGATGCTGGAAGGAGAAGAGAGAAAATAAGAAATTGAAAACCTATTTGAAAAAATAATGATGGAAAATTTCCCTAATCTGGTGAAGAAATTAGACATTCAAGTCCAGGAAGTGCAGAGAGACCAAAACAAGATGAACCAAAAGAGGCCCACACCAAGACACACCATAATTAAGATGCCAAAGATTAAAGACATAGAATCTTAAAAGCAGCAAGAGAAAAGCAATTAGATTCCTACAAGGGAGCTCCCATAAGACCATCAGCTGATTTCTCAACAGAAACTTTGCAGGCCAGAAGGGATTGGCACTAAACAATCAAAGTGATGAAAAGCAAGGACCTACAACTGAGATTAGGCTACCCAGCAAAGCTATCATTTAGAATCAAAGTACAGATGAAGAGTTTCCCAGATAAGAAAAAGCTAAAGATGTTCATCACCACCAAACCAGTATTACAAGAAATGTTAGCCCTGGAAGGTGTGGCTCAGTTGGTTGGGTGTCATCCTGTGCATTGAAAGGGTTGCTGGTTTGATTCCAAGTCAGGGCACATGCCCGGGTTGTGGGCTCAGTTCGTGGTGGGGGATATACAGAAGGCAGATTAAAAAATCTTAAAGAAAAAAAGAAAGAAAGAAATAATAAAGGGTCTTTTTTTTTTTTCAAATCACATTTTTTAAAAGATTTTAAAAATAGATGTTTAGAGAGGGGAGAGAGAGAGAGAGACATCTATTGCCTCCCGCACATGCCCTGACTGGGGATCAAACCCGAAATCTGCGTATGTGCCCTGAGCAGGAATCAAATCCACCACCTTTCAGTGCACAGAACCATGTTCCAAACGAACTGAGCCACACCGGTCAAGGCTAAAGGGTCTTCTTTAAAAAGAAGAAAAGCCCAGCTGGCATGGCTCAGCAGTTGAGCATTGATCTATGATCCTGTAGATTGAGGTTTGATTCCCTGTCAGGGCACATGCCCAGGTTTCGGGCTTGATCCTCAACAAGGGGCGTGCAGGAGGCAGCTGATCAATGACTCTCTCTCATTGTTGATGTTTCTCTCTCTCTTCCTTCTCCCTTCCTCTCTCTGAAATCAATAAAAATATATAAAAATTAAAACATAAAAATAAAAAAATAATAATAAAAAGAAGAGCCCTGGCCTGGCTCAGTTGGTTAGAGCATTGTCCCATGCACCAAAGGGTGGCAGGTTCAATTCCTGGTCAGGGCACATACTCAGGTTGTGGGTTGGAACCCAGGTTGGGGCACATGTGGGAGGTGGGAGGCAGGTAACCTATTGATGTTTCTCTCTCATATAGATGCTTCTCTCTCTCTCCCTCCCTTTCTCTACAAATCAATGGAAAACACATCCTTGGGTGAGGATTTAAAAATAATATAATAATAATAAAAGTACAAATTGGTAGTTACAGAATAGTCACGAGGATGTAAAGTACCGCATATGAAATATAGTCAATAATATTGTAAAAGTATATATGGTGTCAGATGGACACTAGATTTATCAGGGTGATCACTTCATGAGTTATATAAATGTCTAATCATGGGGTTGTACACCTGAAACTAATATATTGGACATCAATTGTAATTTTAAAAAAATTTTAACACATTGATGTGAGAGAGGAACATCTATTGGCTGCCTCCTGCACGCCCCCTACTGGGGATTGAGCCCTCACTCTAGGCATGTGCCCTGCAGGGAATTGAACTGGTGACCTCTTGGAGTCTGGGATGACGTTCAAACAACTGAGAGCCACACCAGCCAGGGCACTGGATGGGCAGGTTTGTTTTATTACTTTTAATTAATTAATTAATTGATTGATTGATTAATTGATTAATGTATTTATTTATTTATTCATGGTTAATCTTTGCTGAGGATATTTTTTCCATTGATTTTTTAGAGAGGTTAAGAGACAGAGAGGAAGAAACACAGATGTGAGCCACATCAATTGGTTGCCTTCTACACGTGCCCCAACCTGAGCCAGGGATAGAGCCTGCAACAGAGGTATGAGGTACATGCCGTTGACTGGAATCGAACCAGTGATCCTTCAGTCTGTGGATCGACACTCTAACCACTGAGCCAAACCAATTAGGGTGGATGGGCAGGTTTTAGAGATGACTGGGCTAGAGAAAGATTGGAAGTTATTAGCATAGAGGTAATTATTATTTTTAAAAAAATATATCTTTATTGATTTCAGAGAGAGGAAGGGAGAGGGAGAGAGATAGAAACATCAATGATGAGAGGTTCATTGATAGGCTGCAGCCCACAAACCGGGCATGTGCTGTGACTGGGAATCGAACCTTGATCTCCTGGATCCTAGGTCGAGGCTCAACCACTGTGCCACACCTGGCCAGGCAGCATAGAGGTAATTATTGAAATCGCCAGGGGAGATCAGTAGGGCAGAACCGTGTAGATTTCTAGGATGTTGGAGAGCTCCTATTCATCCTTCCAGGTTCAGCCTCAGCCTAGGGGTGGTCTCCTCTGGAAAGCCTTTCCTGATCACTGCGTCTCCACCCCTCACTCCCTCAGCTAACTTTGGGACCCCTTCTCTGCTTCCACAGCACCCTGTGTCTTCCCCTAATATTTATCACACTGTATTATTGTTAAGTGTTTACCTCTTTATTTTTCTTGAGGTTCTAGAGAGGAGTTACCAAAATTTATGGAACTTTGTATTTTCCTGTCCTATAGAAGGCTCTTAAAAAGTGTTTCCTGAATTTAATAAAATTCTGTGACGTGTTGCTTTCCTAAGGAAGAGATCTTTTTAACATCTGCTCTCTCTCCTCCTCTCAGCCAATTATATTACCCCCAGTCAGTTATTCATTTTGGAATATAACTTCCATCACTTCCACTGCAGTTCAACATCTTTGATCTCCAAGGGAGAATGAAAAGCATTCCTTATCTCTTTTGAGAGACGGCAATAGTGACCAAAAATTGTACCCTCTGAATCCCAGATTCTCTATCTTCCTCAATTTGTAGGACTAGGTTATAGTTGGGGAGAGGAGGGAGACCTACGTACCCTCTTCTGGAATGCCTGGGAACCTGAAAAGATTTTCTAGCTCATAAATCTGCTAATCTCAAAATAAACTGGAGCTGAGGGACAAGATAACTTGCAAATATTGGCCCCTCACAGTACCACCTAGTGGACAATAAGAAACTAACACATGGGCTTTGAGCCCATGAGGGTAAATGGCCAGTCCTAAAATAACTCACTTCTAGATCCCTAGAATCTTTGCTATTTATACATTAGAAGGGAATCTCTGCAAGGAGGAAAGAAATTCCAAATAAATAGTAACATAGCTTCAGGAGTAAAAAGAAAGCCAGGGAGTAATTTACTTTGCCATGAACTACAAGGAAGGGCCCATTGAGGAAATAATTAAACTAATATCCTTCCACTCTACCCTCCCCAACATAAAGACCAGAGGAGAGTGTGTGGTGCTTCAGCCCCTAGTATTGATTTTATTAGTGGCTTTCAAATTTATTTTCCTGCAAACCAAGGTAAGGAATATTTCTTACTTCTGAGACAAAATTATCATGAGACATGTTTACCCTTATTAAGCATCAGTCTCTGCTAGTTCCTATACTGGTCACAACTTTCTAAATTCACTTCATTACTCACATTTAGAAAAACACGACCTTATGTGCAAAATTTCATCCTATATCAGGTGGCTAACATTGATTTTATGTAAGAAAACGTGGTCCTGGCCCTAGCCAGTTTGGCTCCGTGGTTAAAGCATCAGCCAGTGGACTGAAGGGTCCCAGGCTCGATTCTGGTCAAGGGCACGTACCTCAGTTGCAGGCTCGATCCCCCACCCCGATCTGGTTTCGTGAGGGAGGCAACCAATCAATGTGTCTCTCTCACATCGATGTTTCTCTCTCTCTCTCTCCCCCTTCCACTCTCTCTGAAAAGCAATGGAAAAAATATCCTCGGGTGAGAGTTTAAAATTTTTTTTAAGGAAAAAAAGAAAAGAAAACATGGTCCTGAGAAATTGAAAGCAAATTTACACAGATCTTTCACTTTGCCAACCCTTTTACATACGTGATCTCCCCTCCCTGCCTTTCTTGAGATGCAAGTCATGGTCTTCTTCAAAATCCAGCACCACCGTCAAGCCTCTTCATCCCCCAAATCAAAAGTTTCTTTCTTAGCTCTCCCTCAAATAAATTGTTTTAATTTTTTTAATGTTTTTCTTGATTTCAGAGAGAGCTAGAAACGTCAATGAGAGAAAATCAACTAGTTGCCTCCTGCATGCCCCCTATTGGGCATGTGCCCTGACTGGGAATCCAACTGGTGACCTCTTTGTTCATGGGTCGACACTAAACCACTGAACCACACCAGCAGGTCAGCCAATCAAACCTTATTTATAAAATCCTTATAATTGTGTAGAGGTCTTACACAAGGGAGCTCAGGCTTTTGGTCTCACATTGAGATGCCTAGTCAAGTCCTCATTAACTGCTTGCTCATTTGTGCAAGGCACAAATTATCCCTCCTCATGTTTCTCTCTCTCTTTTTTTAATGTATCTTTATTAATTTCAGAGAGGAAGGGAGAGGGAAAGAGATAGATAGAAACATCAATGATGAGAGAATCATCATTGATTAGCTGCCTAATGCACGCCCCCGACTGGGGATCGAGCCCGCAACCCAGAATGTGCCCTGACCAGGAATTGAACCGCAATCTCCTGGATCGTAGGTCGATGCTCAACTTCTGAGCCACACCCGGCCGGGCTCTCTTTTTTTTTTTAAGTCCTCACTCATAGATATTTTTTCCATTGCTTTTCAGAAAGAATGGAAGGGGGGGTGGGCGAGAGAGAGAGAGAGAGAGAGAGAGAGAGAGAGAGAACATTGATGTGAGAAAGACACATCAGTTGGTTTCCTCCCACATATACCTCAACCCGGGCTAGGGATCGAACCTGCAACCAAGGTACATGCACCTTGGCTAGAATCGAACCAGGAATCCTTCAGTCCCAAGGCCATATACTCTCATTCTCTCTCCTCTTCCGCTCTCTCTAAAAAAAAAAAAAAAAAAAAAAAATCTATGGAAAAAATACCCTGGGGTGAGGATTAACAGGGAAAAAAAATAACTAGAGAGGTACCCAAATTAGTATTTGAGGGTAATGGAAGTCTTCCCAGAGAGGGTAACATTAAATATCCAAAGGGTAAGAGTTGACCAAGGAGGGGGGGTCAGGAAAAGAGTCTAGGCAAAGGAACTGGCAAAGGTAAATGACTGAGGCTCAGAGAAAATATGGCTCATTTGATGAACTGAAAATAGTTCAGTAAAATTGAGGTCATTTGACCAGAGTTGAGGATGGCAAGAAATGAGGCCAGACTGAGTGGGACCTTTTGAATCAGGTTAAGAATTCTGAACTCCTGAGATAGATCATTACAGCTGACTTCCCCCTCTGTTGGTTTCTACACTAGCAGCTGACTAGAAAGATTGTGATAGGTGAGGGGTGAACATCAGAGGATATGCAAAAATTCAGTGACAGCTCTTTTTGGCTGTAAATTCCTTTACTTATATCATTAGTTTGCCTCACAATGCTATCTTGGGGTGGTATTTGATAAGGTAAAATTTCAGATGAATTGCCCCAATGAAGTTGTGAAGTAGATTGATTATCTTAGAAACAGTAAGGGTGTTGCAAAGGCCCCATTGCTATGCAACACAGTGATGACACATGCAAATTAACATGTCAAATGAAATTTGTTCTGTTTCATTTTATTATAACACTAATTTCTGTTCAGTTAAATCTGAACAAACAAACTGGTCATAACTCAGTGTTGCTAATTTGGTCATACATTCATAACTGTTAAAAATTAAAAGGAATTGTGCCTGGCTGGGTGTGGCTCAGCGGTTGAGCGTCAACCTGGGATCCAGGCAATGGGGGTTCGATTCCTGGTCAGGGCACATGCCCCGGTTGCGGGCTTGATCAATGACTCTCTCATCATTGATGTTTCTATCTGTCTCTCCCTCTCCTTTCCTCTCTCTGAAATCAATAAAGATGTATTTAAAAAATAAATAAAGTGGTGTTTTTTTTTAAAAAAAAGGAATTGCTTGGCCCGTGTGGTTCAGGAGGTCACAGTTTGATTAACAGTCAGGGCACATGCCCGGGTTAGGGGCTCAATCCACATTGGGAGGCATGCAGGAGGCAGCCAAGCAATGATTCTCTCTCATTATTGATGTTTCTTTCTATCTCTGAAATCAGTAAAAACATGTAAAAAAAATAAAAACATATTTTTAAAAACTTAAAATGAATTACTACCCCCAAAACTTGTCTTCCTGTCCCAAACTGAAGGGGATAAAATACCTACTAGAAGCTGCAAAGAAAGAGGCAAAGCTAGACAATTTGTCTACTTGTTTATTCTTTTCTTTAAAAAAAAAAAAAAAAAAAGGGTCAGGGATGGAGGGGGAAATAACCCATAAACACTGAGAACAGGAACCAAGACTCCAAGACTTGGGCATACTCCCCCTACCCTCAACCTCAGTTCTCCGAGATTCCCACCCACCCAGTTTTCTTTTGAACAAGACACCCAAATCAGCAGCAAAGGAACCCAGGGTAGTCACTGAGATTTTTGAACACTGGGAATGGGAGGGGGGAAAGTCCAAAAAATAGGAGTTTGGAAGAAAAGGGAAGGAATGAGGGAGAGGCTAGGCTCTGGAGGACAGAGTTGGGCCATGAGAGGTGGAAGTGAGCCAGTATGGGGGCATACCCCTCCTGACTGCTGCTGCCCATATTCCCCAGGACCCCAGAAAGCCCCATAGTTTGTTCTGCAGTCCATTCCCTATTCTCCAAAGGCTTCACAGGCCAAGCTCCAAGTCCTCAAGCTCCTCCTCCAGCACCCTCCTCCTCGCTAGCTTCTCCAGCTGCTCTTTGCTGGGCTGGATGACTTCTCCAGCCTGGATCCGTTGCTGCAACTCTTCCACCTGCCGGAGCTTCTTCTTTAGGTTCTTTATCTTCTTGGCCTTCTCGGTGATGGCAGCTGGATCAGGCTGGTCAGAGGCAGCTGTAGGGGCTGCCCGGGAGCCCTGTGGAGCACTAGGGAGTTGAGCTGTCTCTCCCAGGGACACCTTATCCAGAGTCCGGCTCAAGGCCTCTGCCTCCCCTTTCTCTTGCTGCTGCCGCCTCTTCTCCTTCCGCTTCAGGTTGCGTTTGGCTGTCTTGGAAAGGCCTGGTTCACCACCTTCAGGCCTTGATGGGTTGACAGGAGCAGTGGCCTCGGGGCTCAACCCTGGGGGCAATTCTGGTTTACTCTTGAAAAACTTCACATACTTGTTCTCATACCTGCAGGCAACAGATGCCAACAGTTAGAGAACCAATGACTTTAGAGCCCTTTTCTTAACCTTCCAAATCACTTCACCCTTTTCACTTCTGCTTGCTTCCTCTCCCTTGGTCCTTCCCCAACTTTCCTCTGCTTCGCAGGTTGTAGGAGGGTCCCTAGGTCTCAAAGGTCTGGATCTCTGAATGCTATTTGGAAGTTCTGATGAACAGAGGCCATAAGAACAGGACTAGTCACTTATAACACTCACTCATCCCTGTAGCCCAATCCCTGCCTCTACTTTCTCAGACAGTTGTCTTCTTCCATTCCTGGGATTTGGGCATCAGGAGATTCTTCCCTGAACTCATAGGCATACATGTTCTTTCTTTCTGTAGGGATCCCATTAAATACCCCCTCCTCACGCCTAACCACGCACACTGGGACCTCCTCCTGGGGCACATAGCCTTCTTTCACCCTCCGCTGCTTGCGCCAGGTCCCGTCGGGTCGCTGTGTTGAGGCAATGTACTTGCCTGAAATGAGAGAATTAAATTGGAGAGTTACTCTAATTTTCAAATAGTTCCCAAGATGAAAGAATGCATGAATGCACACAGCTTCCCTCAGCATCCATCTGGCCACTAAATGGAACCATTAAGGTATCCTTTTCTCATATCAACACTCAATCCTGCTCTGTTCATTAAGTGTCTATACACTGTAAAACACACCATCCATACCCTCAGGGATTTTCTATTTTCATAATCTAGTTGGCAAGACAAGACTGGCATAAAGGAAGTTTCTAAAAAACAAGACAATAGCATGTGGACATCAAAAGACAGTAAATGATTAAGAGGCTAAAAAGGGGTAAAAACAAAGAGAAATTACCAGAGAAGATGTTGTAAGAAGGGGAAGTTTTATTAAGATGGATTGTGAAAAACAGGTCAACTTTTAGGAATCCATACTATACATACAGAAGCATCAATGCACAAGGATATATGTGAAGAATGTTGGTTATGCCTTGGCCGGTGTGGCTCAGTTGGTTGGAGCTTCATCCCATACATGAAAGGGTCACGGGTTTGATTCCGGTCAGGGCACATACCCAGGTTGGAGGCCATCCCCAGTCAGGGTGTGGTTGGGGTGTGTATGGGAGGCAATAGATCCATGTTTCTCTCTCACATTGATGTTTCTGTCTCTCTCCCTTTCTCTCTAAAAATCAATAATAAAAAACCCCACACACATGTCCTTGGGTGAGGATTAAAATGGAGAAAAAAGAATGTTGCTGCATTATTTAAATTAAAACAAAAAGATGAAAGCAACATGAACAGCCATCAATAGATGTTGATCATCCCCATGATGAAACATCATGCTGTTATGGAAAAGAATCTTATTGGGGTTTTTAATCCTCACCCGAGGATATGTTTTTATTGATTTTAGAGAGAGAGAGGGAGAGAGAGAAACGTCAATGTGAGAGAGAAAAATCAATCAGTTATAGGAAGGAACTGAACCCACAACCTGGATATGCACCCTGACCAGGAATTGAAACTGCAAGCTTTTGGTGTAAAGGGTGACATTCCAACCAACTGAGCCACACTGGCCAGGGTTGGATGAGATTTTTTTTTTTAAATATGTTTTTATTTATTTCAGAGAGAGGAAGGGAGAGGAAGAGAGAAACATCAGTGATGGGAGAGTCATTGATCGGCTGCCTCCTGCAGGCCCCATACTGGAGATCCAGCCTGCAACAGGGGCATGTGGCCTGACCGGGAATCAAACCACAATCTCCTGGTTCATGGGTCAACACTCAACCACTGAGCCACACCTGTCAGGCTGGGAAAGAATTTTAGATATAAATACACTGACCTTGAATGGTGTTCATAATATACTAAGTGAAAAAGCAAGTCGTGGGAAAATAGGTAGTGATCCTCAAACATTTTTTAATTTCAGGATTTCCCCTTACACTCTTATTGTGTAGTATTATGCATTTAACTACGCAATATAAAAAATCATATTTGTTAACATCATCAGAAAAGTCTTTATTGGGAAGTTGTCAAGCTCACAATGGCAGATACAAGTTTTCCAAAACTCTAATGTTCATTTGTCAATGGTTCTTTAAAGTAAAAATGGTGTTCCATGAAGCTTATTTAGCTTGCACCTGGGAGAGTTGCACCAGCACTTTTCCTTGAGACACCATCTACAGTGTGCAACGAAGTGTTTCATGTTTACTTCCCATTTAGTCCACAGAGAACATTAAAAATATGTATAACTTTCTTATAAGATGAGTAAGTTCCAGGGATCCAAGGCAAAGCATGGTGACTATAATTACCAATATTGTATTTTATATTTGAAATTTGCTATGAGAGTAGAGCTTTAATGTTCTCACCCTTTGAGGTGAAGGATGGTTAACTAACCTTATTGTGGTAAACATTTCACAATATATACAAATATCAAATCATCACACTGTATATCTTAAACTTACACATTATATGTCAATTATATCTCAATAAAACTATAAACAAAAACAATAAACAAAAATGTGTATTCAAAGGCCAGGATTTAATCAAATAATAATTTTTATTGCATCATCAAGGATATTAAGTGAAACCGGCATTACTTACTGCAAGCATGTGGCAATGAAGAAAACAATGCCTGGTACAGTTCGTGCTACTACCTTGATTAGTGCTAAGGGGCCAGCAGTTCTACCCACCCATTGCTGAAAATGTCAACCCAGCAAATAGGCAAATAACATCTTAGTATATTATGAAAATAGTTATGCTTGCAGACCTCCTGAAAGGGTCTTATGGAACTTCCAAGTGTCCTGGACATTTGAGAACCCTGGTGTAGAGTATGCTCCATTCAAGGAGCAGCATTTAAACATCCACAGAGTTTGTGTTAGGGGCAAAGAGAAAGGTGTGAAAGGGCACATACCAAGATACCAAACCTTTAATGCTAGTTACCTTAAGAGGGATAACCTGGAAGAAGTGGTAGAAACCATTAATATATATATGCATACAGGGTGTGACAAAAGTAGGTTTACAGTGGTGAGTACACAAAACACAGAGTTAATAATGCAATTGTAATAATCATAACCTGCATGTCTTTTCCCATACAAACTGTAAACCTTCTTTTGCCCACCTATATATATCTATCTTGTATTACTCTTTTTTAAGTATATGGGCCTCCCACATGGATTATACATTGTAACATGAGTTGGTTTTTTGTTCAAAATGCAAATATTACCCTGCTGGTGTGGCTCTGTGGTTGAGCACTGACCCACAAACCAGGTGGTCACAGTTTGATTCCCGGTCAGGACACATACCTGGGTTGCAGGGTCGATCCCCAGTGGGGAGGGTGCAGGAGGCAGCTGATCAATGACTCTCTCTCATCATTGATGTTTCTCTCTCTCTCTCTCCCCCCTCCCTTCCTCTCTCTGAAATCATTAAAAACATATATTTTTTAAAAAGGTATTTTTTCAAAAATGCAAACATGAATAAATGAAAAATGAAAAAATGTGTTAAAGAAAATCAGTAAGATTTGACAGCTAAAAGGGATGGGAGAAAGAACAAAAATGTGAGCAAAGAAAGGCATGGATGTGAAATGAGCATGGAGTATTTTTATTTTAGAGAGAGAGAAAGAGAGACAAACATCAACCTGTTGCTCCACCCATTCATGAATTCATAGGTTGATTCTTTTGTGTGCCCTGACCAGGGATTGAACCCACAACCTTAGTGTATCAGGACAACGCTCAAACTGGCAGAGCAACCTGGCAAGGAGACATGGAGTATTTAAAGAACATAAAGTAGAGGAGCCCAGAGGAATCAGACAGTTCATTTTAGGAACTAGGAAGCCAGGCTGGAAATAAAAAATGGGGCCAGAACTTAGAAAGCCTTAAAAACAAGGTGAAGGAATTCAGAGTTTTATCTTGTGAATAAAAGAGAATGAAGATATTGTTTGCTTAGCTGTGACAGTTTAGAGACAAGAATAAAATCGCTTCTCAGACTTTTGGCTAAGATCAAGTGTACGGACACCAGTAAGAACTGAGTAATGAAAAAACAGAGAGCTTCAGAGAGGGAGGGCTGAGACTAGAGTGGGACTTCAAAGAAAGAATCAAAAATTGAGAAAAGGGAAGCAGAATGGATTCTAAACAGAAGCTCATTCTAAAACAAAATTTCAGACAGGGTGCTCGGCCAGCATGGCTCAGCAGTTGAGCATCAAACTATAATCCAGGAGATTGGGGTTCAATTCCAGGTCAGGGCACATGTCCAGGTTACGGGCTCCATCCCCAGTAGGGGGTGTGCAGGAGGCAGCCAATCAATAATTCTCTCATCACTGATGTTTCTATTTCTCTCTTCTTCTCCCTTCCTCTCTCTGAAATCAATAAAGATATATTTAAACAAACAAAAAAATTTCAGACATGGTAATACAGACGGCATGTTCAGAAGATGGTGAAGAGACCAGTCCGGCTGGGTCAGAGGGCTGGTGTAAAAGTAAAGAGGGGAGGATATTCATACCTGTAAATGCCAGTTAAGGGATTTAATATGTGGTGCACGGTATGCATTCAATAAGGATCTGTCAAACAATGAATCTTTTATCCAAAGCAGTGCTTTAGGGCAATTAATCTGGCATGATGAGAAGGAGAATTGAAAAGGCAAAATATTGGAGACTGGGGAAATCAGTTAGGAAAAAAAGACTGCAATAATCTTGGCATGAGGGACAAAATTGGCTGAAACAGTGAAAATGGAAATGAAAAGACTAATGCCAGGTATCAAAGAATCAACAACACTCAGTAATTCATTGACTGAGGAAAGGGTAAAGGTTAGGCGGTTAAAGTCAAAGATAATGCAAAACATTTTGTTTTTGTCATCCTAATTTTGAGAATTTAGCATTAGGAAATAGTTCCAACAGGAAAAAATAAAAACAAAAAATAAGGGAGAGAATCATATAAAAATGGTATTGTGTATAAATGGCTAAAAATTAAAACAAACTTCACATCCAGTTATACAGGATTTATAATACATCCATTAAAAATGATAAAAAATTGTCATCATGTAATGTGATATAACAAAACATAATTACATATACCATTATTTTAATTATATGTTATGCATATATATTATTTATTTATTTATTTTAGCAGGAGGAGTATTTGTAAGTTTAGAAAAAAGTGTGTAAGATGAAAATTTATATTGAGGTGATTAGATTATAAATACATTTTCTTTTTTAAAATTCTCATTACTGCCCTGGCCGGGTAGCTCAGTAGGTCAGATCATCGTCCCAAAAGGTTTCCAGTTCAATTACCAGCCAGGGCACATACCTAGCTTCTGGGTTCAATCCCTGGTCGGGGCGCATATGGGAAGCAACCAAGATCAATGTTTCTTTCTCACATTGATGTTTCTGTTTCTCTCTCCCCCTCCCTCCCTTCCTCTCTCTAAAATTGATGAAACATGTCCTCGAGTAAGGATTATTTTAAAAATCCCACTCTTGCCGGCGTAGCACAGGAGTTAGAGCACTGGCCCACACATTGAAGGGTCTTGGGTTCGATTGCAGGTCAAGGGCACGCACCTGGGTTGCAGGTTCCCTGCCCCAGTCGGGGCAGATGTGGGAGGCAACCAATTGACGTGGCTCACTCACATTGACGTTTCTCTCCCCAACCCCCCCATTCCACTCTCTAGAATCAATGGAAAAAATAACCCGATCCTTGGGAGAGGATTAACAAAAAAAAAAAATCCCCATTATTGTTGTTGTTATATTGTGGGTTTTAAAAATATCTTATTATAGGTTTCAAATCTAAATGGCTTGGAAAATGGGTACACAAAGGAGAGTGAAGTTACTTTAGACCAAGGGAGTTACAAGGTTTTAAGGACACAGCATCTGTTGTGATCTTTGGAAGATGAGTAGGATTTAGACAGGTGGAGGCATGGGCATGACTGTGAGGAAAGAAGAAAGAGAAGTATTTTAGGCATATGGGACAACATAAGCAAATGAACGAATTGGACTAGTCAGGCTCCTACTTAAAATTCTTCCCGGGTTCCTGTTGCTCTCAGACTATATACATGGAAAATGGAACCATACATAAAAAGGCCTTCTTGACCGTTCTAGCCTATTAGCATCCAGTTACTCACACTTTCTGCTCCAGCCACTGAAATATTCACAAATCTCACCCAAAGGTGTCCCTATTCTCTATGCCTTTTTGCTTTTGTTTCCTTTGGCCTGTAATAGACTTTCCTTGAATCATACGTTAGTTAATTCCTATTGGTCTTTAAAGGTCAAGTACAAGTATAAAGTACTCAGTGAAGTCTTCCCTGATATACTCCCCCAAAGCCAGGTTAGAAGTTGCCCTTTGTGTACCCACAGGACCTGTTTTGGCCTTTATCATGCTCTAATGTTTAACATAATTGTTTGTTTGCTTGAGAGCAGAAACTTTGTCTTTGATCTTTGAAGCAAAGGGCCTGGCCCACAGAAGACTATAATTAATTAAAATTAATGAATAAAACTTATGTATCATATTAGGGAATAGCAAGAATCCAGTATATTTTGGGCAAAAAGTATATGTAATGGGAAAAGAGACTAGAGATAAATTAGTCAGAAGACAAAAGGTATCCAACCTCCTCTTGACTTTGGACTTGAGCTTCAAATTGTGAGGGAACACTAAAGGCCAATAAGGGAGTACAGATAATCTTCTCAAAGCAATGCTTTAAGATTAACAAAAAATATGTAACATAAACTAAAGGTAGAAAAAAATTAAAGCTATAGCCACAATGTGAGAAGATTTGATTTAGATGCTCTGTATGGGTACTGAAAGAAAATGGAAAAAAATTTCATCATGAAGAATAAGCCAACAGGATCTGAAGACTGCCAAGATTTGAATGAGAGAGGATAGAACTGAAACAGCACTACAGTGGATTTAATCTGGTGATTTGCAGACGTATTCTTATTTTTCACAACATACCTGTGGGTAGGCAGGGCATATGGTAATAACATTTATTCACGCATGGATTTTAAATGTTTATTGAGCACTTTGCACTGTAATAAGTCCTAGGGATACAACAATGAATAAAGCAGGCAAGGGTCTAGCCTCCTTGTGGCATGCATTCTAGTGAGGAAGAAAGGTAATAAGAAACACAAATAAACTAATTACATCACTTCTGAATGTAGAAACTTTGGAGGAAAATAAAAACCACTGATAGAAGAAAACCTTGTGAAAATAACATTCAATTCTATGTAGGCAGTTTTCCATGGAATTAAGAAGGGTCAATAACAAACATATTTAAGTAAAGTGCCCAGAGATTATAGTGGAAGCCTTAAGGCTAGGAAAAATGGAATGTGAGAAAGATAGGAATTATCTCATTTATATGTGGAATCTAATGAACATAATAAACTGACAAACAAAATAGGTCCAGAGATATGAATGCATGGAACAGACCGACATATCTCAGAGGGGAGGGGGGAAGAGATTAACCAAATAACTTATATACATATATGCATAGCCAATGGACACAGACAATAGTGCGGTGAAGGCCTGGGGTGGGGCAGGGGCTGGGAGGACGGGGACAAAGGGAGGGAAAATTGGGGGACATCTGTAATACTATCAACAATTTTATATATATATTTTATATAGATATATATATATATATACAGCTTCCCCTATATATATGGGAAGCTTTTTGAATGCTCACCCTAACTAGAAGCCCTCAGAGATACAAATAGCCTATTCTCACAAAGGAGCACTTATTTTATGTTAACTTGGTTCCATTCTCTGTCCTTGATGGTATCCAAAGGTAAAGCCAAAAGAAGAAGAGGTTTGGCATTCTTACCCCTAGAAATAAAAACCAAAGGCAGATTACCAGGATTTTCCAGAAATTACAGATTACAGACTGCACCTATAACTATTTTGTAAGCTTTATTTCACCACATCTGCTGTTTTGTAATCCTCAACCTGTTTCCATAAACTGAAAGGGCTCTGTTTTCAGGGATGGCAGGAAGACAGTGAAGAGACAACACAGCGAGACTTGGGAGGACTCCAAAGGGTTAGGTGGAAATGACTGTTGAATCCCTGGGACCTGCTTCAAGTTAAAAAGGAAATTTGGGTCACAGATCTGAGTTTGAGGATGATCTCAGGGCCAATAATCATAAGATCCAGGTTTTTAACATAGAGAAAATATAAAAAGATCCAATTTGGAGAAATGACCTAGAAAAATGGTCATGATCATTTTCCTCAAGGAAGAAAAGGTGTCAGCAACAGAAAATCATTCTAGGAAAGAAGAACTAAGACAGTGCTATGCCATGGAAACCAAAAGAGTTTTAAGGGCAGGTGACTAACAGTATTAAATACTGCAGAGAGAATAAGGAAAAGATTTTGGCAATTTGGAAATCTCTAGTTATTTCCAAGAATATTGCCTCAGAAAAGTAACGTGGTCAGAAGCAAGACTACAGATTAATTAAATGCAATAAATTACTAAAAGCCTCCTAGGAGAAAAGCACTATACAAAGTGCTACAGGATTTAAGTAAAATGGTCCCACTTTCAAGAAATTTATAGTCTAGGTAAGGAGGGTGGGCAAGTTAGGCAAACAAATAATAAAACAAAAATATAAATGTCTTAAGTATCCTAAAAGACACTGATACACACTGATAAGAGATTTCAAGAAAATAAATGATCACCGTAGCAGGTTTTGTTCAGTGGTTAGAGCATTAGCCCTTGGACTGAAGGGTCTCAGGTTCAATTCCGGTGAAGGGCACACACCTCGGTTCCAGGTTCAATCCAGGCCGAGCTGGACCATGGGGCCGAGTGCAGGAGGCAACCAATTGATGTGACACATCAATGTTTTTCTTCCTCCCTCGCTCTCTCTCTCCCTCCTTCCCACTCTCTCTGAAAAGCAATGGAAAAATATCGAGTGGGGATTAAAAAAAGAGAGAGAGGGAATAAATGATCACACCCTGTTTAATGGGGAAAGGTGACACCAAATGATGGAAATCTTTTCTTTTTAATTTATTTTAGAGAGAGGGGAAGGGATGGGGGGAGGGGAAAAGAGAGAGAGAAGGGAGAGATAGATTTGTTGTTTCACTTATTTATGCATTCATTGGTTAATTCTTTTTTTTTTTAAATATATCTTTATTGATTTCAGAGAGAGGAAGGGACAGGGAGAGAGAGAGAGAGAGAGAGAGAAACATCAATGATGAGAGAGTCATTGACCAGCTGCCTCCTGCACGCCCCCTACAGGGGATCAAGCCCGCAACCCAGGCATGTGCCCTGACCGGGAATCAAACTGCGATCTCCTGGATCCTAGGTCGACGCTCAACCGCTGACCCACGTCCAGCTGGGCCATTGGTTGATTCTTATATGTGCACAGACGAGAGATCAAACCTGCAACCTTGGCATATTGGGACACACACTAACCAACTGAGCTACCTGGCCAGAGCTAAATCATGACAACCTTGACCCTACAGTATAGGTAGTAGTAATAATAACAACAACAAATCATTGGTTCATTATTTCTGCAGGCAGAGGAAAGGGAAAGGGCATTCTAAGAAGAATAACAAGCAAAATCACAGCAACAGAAAACTCACAGTATGTTAAGAAAAATTAGGAAAGAACATTTATTAATAAGTAGCTACTTTGATAAGTAGCTACAAGACCTTTATCTACAATACCTTACTGAAACTAGACAATGGGTAGATATTCTCATCTACAGCTGAGGAAACAGAGTCCTCAAGAGGTTAAACGATATGTCTGTGATCACAAAGGCAGCGTGTACCTTCAATCTGAACTCAATTCTCATGCCGAAGTTCACACATCAGAACACTACCGTTGCATCTGTCTTATACGAGACAGCCCAGTTTCATTGAAGGGTAAAGGCAGAAATGCAGTATGTGATGATACTATACTGAAAAGTGGTTTGTGCTCATAGTAGTGAGTAGTATCTTGAGTGTAAGAGTAAATGATCCATATGGAAATTTTATAGTCAATTCTCAAAAGATAATAGCAACTACCCTTTATTGAGTGCTTGCTTCAGGCCAGGGACAGTGCTCATATGCATTATTTCATTTTCACGACTTTATGAAGGATTATTCCAGTTTCACAGACAATGAGAAATTTAATAACTTGCCCAAAGTTACAAAGTCAGTAAACTGCAGCAGAATTCAAACCCAAGCTGTGAATTCCAAAGTACTTCAAAGAAGTAGAATTTTTAAAGATGAGAATACCGAATACCAATGCAGTCAAAGAAGTGGTGAAACCAGCATATTCATATATTGTCAATGATAAAAAACCTTTAGAAAGCAATTTGGCTAACATAGCAAGAGAATATAAGATAGTCCTATCATTTTTCAGCATTTCCCAAAGCTTTTGTTATATAAAACACTATTTCCTTAAGTCATTAACAAGGGTTACCTAAAAAAAATTGTTAAACAAGTTTGGGGAAATCTGGGTTAAACACAGAAAAAGGATTTTTTAAATCAGCAAGGCTTAAGTGAGTTAATATGTTGGTGTTTCTTCCCCCCCGAAATACAAGCAAAAGATTATTTAGAAAGTCACAGAGGTAGATAAAGTGAGCTGTGGAAGAAGTGAGAAACAAGTTACAGAGGCAAAAGAAGGGCCCCCTTGGAGCTCAGGAGAAAGAAAAGCAAAGAAGACACACCTGGCACCTGGGGGAAGGAGAGGAGGAAAGGTGCGGGGCATGAGAGAGAGAGAGAGAGAGAGAGAGAGAGAGAGAGAGAGAGAGAGAGAGAGAGAGAGAGAGAGAGAAAGGCACCTGAGTTAATAAGTTCTCATTCATGTGAATATCCAAGATGGGAATATCATTTATAGCATTTCCCAAATGTATTTGACCCCAGAAACCTAGGTCGATGCTCAACCGCTGAGACATGCCCGACCAGGCCAAAAGTGTTTTTTAAATGCACAGAAAAAATAAAGATCAGAAGAATATATGACAAATTTAACAGTGGACTCTGAGTGAACAAATTATACTAAACAAAAATTACATAACTTAGCCCCGCTGGCATCTGTGATCCAGGAGATCAAGCTTCAATTCCTGGTCAAGGCACATGTCAAGATTGTGGGCTCAATCCCCAGCAGGGGGCATGCAGGAGGCAGCTGATCAATGACTCTCCTCATTGATGTTTCTATCTCTCTCTCCCTCTCCCTGAACTCAATAAAGACATATTTTTTAAACAACAAAAAAACAGCTTAAAAATAAATCACATAACAACTTGTATTTAAGTTGTTTTAAGTACAAGTAATAATCTGATAACAGTGTTGCAAATGAACTGGAACAGAGAGACTAGAGATAAGACTACTACTGACTTCTGGTCAAGATGATGGCATAGGTAAACATGGTACTCACCTCCTCCCACAACTACATCAAAACTACAGAACCACCATCATTTAGAACCGCCCAAAGTCCAGATGAATGGAAGTCCTACAACTAGGGAATTAAAAAAGAAGCCACATTGAGACTGGTAGGAGGGAGGGGCAGAGGCGAAGCAGGCTGGTCCCACACTGCCAGTGGCAGATAATCAGGAGGAATATCTTGGCTGTGGAGGTCCCTCCTGAGGAGTGAGGGGTCCTGGCCTCACACCAGGCCTCCCAGACCAGGATTCCAGTGCCAGGAACAGAAGTTGTCATAACTTCTGGCTGTAAAAACCAGCAGGCATTGAGGCTGAGGGAGACATAGGCTTCTGGAGTCCCAGGCAGTTTCTCTTAAAAGGACCTATGCACAGACTAATATGGACTCGCTCCCTCTGAGCTCCAATGCTGGGGCAGCAGCTTGATAGGCACCATAGACTTATAGGGAGGAACTGAATTGTCCAGCAGGGCGAGATCTTGTGGGGGGAACAGCTTTCTCCTAGAGAGAAGTGCTGGCAGAGGCCTTTGTTCCCTTGATGAGCCCCCACCACAGAGTGGGCAGGAGAGCACCAAATCTGAGACTCCATCAACCTGGCTCACATAGTTTGTCCCACCTCAGTGACTCCCTAAGGCCCCACCATCACTTTCGAGCCCACCCAAGCTGTTTCCAGTGAATTTCCATAAAAATGGCCTGTCTTGGCTCATGCTTCAGGTTTTTCTAAAATCTCTCAAACTTCCTGGCCGGTGTGGCTCAGTGGTTGAGCATTGACCTATGATCCAGGAGATCGCGGTTTGACTCCCACTCAATACACATGCCTGGGTTATGGGCTCGATCCCCAGGGTGGGGGGGTAGGGGTGTGCAGGAGGCAGTCAACCAATGACTCTCTTATCATTGATGTTTCTATCTCTCTCCTCCCTTCCTCTCTCTGAAATCAATAAAGACATCTTTTTTTAAAAAAATCTCTCAAACAAGCAGCATCTGCCCTCAGTGAATCCTGTATGTCTTGCTAAGTGGCCCCAGACCTGGCCCTAGCAGCAGCCAGCCTCAGTTCACAACCTGGCCTTGCCTGGGTACCTCTAAGCCCAGCACAAGCAGCAGCCATCTGCAGATCGCTTTGTAACTCATGCCAGGTGGCCCCAGGCAGAACATAGGCAGTGGCTGACTTTGGCCTGCACCTCCAGGGAGGCCCCAGAGCCAGAGCACTGGGTGGACGGCTTCAGACAACGTCAAAACAACACCCAACCACCTCCACAGTAACATACTCAAGGGGCAGACTCAGCAAGCACCTGAGCCCTGCTGAAGTCAGTCATGCTCTGTGGGGTGGGCCCCTGAACAGCTGTTTGGAGGTGGGTGGTCAGCGGTCAGAGCCAGTCCTTGCAGCTGCTCAGCCTGGGGGTAAATCCCTCCTGTTGACTTTCCAACAGCAATAAAGGCTCAACTACAAGAGGAGGTATATAAACCCCACATGGGGGGAAGTACATCTCGAGTGCCCAGCTTAGGTGATCAGGAAGGCTGTGCCACTGGACCCTACAGGGCACCTACTACATTAGGCCACTCTGCCAAGCCTGGGAGACGTTGCAGCTCTACCTAATACATAGAAACAAACACAGGGAGGCTGCCAAAATGAGGAGACAAAGAAACATGTCCCAAATGAAAGCACACAAAACTCCAGAAAAAGAACTAAACAAAACAAAGACAGGCAATCTACCAGGGATTCAGAGTTCAAAACACTGGTTATAAGGACGCTCAGTGAACTTAGTGAGAACCTCAACAGCATAAAAAAGCACCAGTCAGAAATGAAGGATACACTAACTGAAATGAAGAATAATTTACAGGGAATCAACAGAGTAGATGAAGCCAAGATCAAATCAGCAATTTGGAAATATAAGGAAGAAAAAACACCCAATCAGAACAGGGAAGAAAAAAAAGAATTAAAAAAAAAATGAGGATAGTGTAAGAAGCCTGTGAGACACTTCAAATGTGCCAACATTTGCATCATGGGGATGCCAGAGGAGAAGAGAGACAGCAAGAAACTGAAAACCTATTTGAAAAAATAACAGAAAACTTCCCTAACTTGGTGAAGGAAATAGATATACAAGTCCAGGAAGCACAGAGAGTCCCAAAAAAGATGAACTCAAAGTGGCCAACACGAAGATACATCATAAATTAAAATGCAAAAGTTTAAAAACAAAGAGAGAATCTTAAAAGCAGCAAGAGAAAAGCAGGCAGTTAGTTACCTACAAGGGAGCTCCTATAAGACTATCAGCTGATTTCTCAAAAGAAACTTTGCAGGCCAGAAGGGCTTGGCAAGAAATATTCAAAGTGATGAAAAGCAATAACGTACAACCAAGATTACCCAGCAAAGCTATCATTTAAAATCGAAGGACAGATAAAGAACTTCCCAGACAAGAAAAAGCTAAAGAAGTTCATCACCATCGAACCAATATCACATGAAACGTTAAAGGGTCTTCTGTAAGAAGAATAAATAAATAAATAAATAAATAAATAAATAAATACATACATACATACATACATACATAAATAAACAATAAAATGGCAATAAATACATATATATTAACAATTGAATCTAAAAAACAAACAAGCAGAACAGAAACAGACTCAGATACAGAGAACATTTTGATGGTTGCCAGATGGGAGTTGGGGGGATAAGTGAAGAAGGTAAAGGGATTAAGAAGTACAAATTGGGTGGTTGTTACAGAATAATCATAGGATATATAGTCAATAATATGCTAATAACTGTATGGTTTTAGATGGATGTGAGACTTATCAGGAAGATCATTTAGTAATGTTAAATCAGGGGTGTACACCTGAAACTAATATAATAATGTATGTCAACTGTAACTAAAAATAAAAAATGATTTTTTAAAAAAAGACTGCCCTGGCAATGTGGCTCAGTTGGTTGGGCGTCATCCTATGCACCTGGGGGTTGCTGATTTGATTTTCAGTCAGGGCACATGCCCGGGTTGTGTGCTCAATCCTGGTAGGGGGCGTGTGGGAGACAGCTGATCGATTTTGTGCTCTCACATAGATGCTTCTCTCTGTCTCTCCTCCTTTCCCTTCCTCTTTCTCTAAAAATCAATTAAAAAAAAAAAAAAAAGACTACTACCTAGGAGGTCACAGCAATATTTGCAAGATAAAAATAAAAGAAACTAGAATTTTATCAGGTACTTAGAATGACCCAGGTACTATGCTTGATACTTTGCATATATAATCTCTTTTAATCCATACAATAATCTTTACATAACAGTAATAATTACAGGACCATTTGTTGAGCACTTTCTATGTACCAGATGTACATTATTTCGTTTAAATTTTAAATAATTCTATGTTTAGGAACATAATTCTATGTTTAGGAACTATTCCTATTTCACTGACAAGAAAACTAAGGCTTGGATTCCCAAGTCCATATAGCTAACAAGTATTGAAAATGAGATAAAGGTGCCTGGCCGGGCGTGGCTCAGCGGTTGAGCGTCTACCTAGGATCTAGGAGACCGGGGTTCGGTTCCCGGTCAGGGCACATGCCCAGGTTGTGGGCTGCAGCCGATCAATGACTCTCAAATCATTGATGTTTCTATCTCCCTCTCTCCCTCTCCTTTCCTCTCTCTGAAATCAATAAAGATATATTTAAAAAAAAAAAAAATGAGATAAAGGTAATGGCAATGGGAATAGAATGATACTTTGACAGCTGGCGTGTGTGTGGGACGGGGAGCAAGAAAGGAGTAAATGATGCAAAGCAATACCCAAAAGCAGCAAAAACTCTAGTGCTCTGATTTGGTTTCCTATGCCATTGCCCAGTAAAAGGAACAAGGACTCCTTGGAGAAATAGCTGATTCTAGTACTGGAGTAGAAATATACAAGATGATCCTGGAGCATCTTCTAGTGCGAGAAAGTAAGGAAGAGCTAAAAAAAATCCCACAAAAAACACAAACCTACACTGATGGAGTATGCCAAAGAAACACAGGGCAAACTAAAAGAGCTCCCAATGTCCAAAGCGGGGACCTTTGAGCAGTAAAATAAATAAATAGTATTGTATTATAACCTGAAGTCCATACTGATATAAATAAATGACTGAATAAATACATGGGGGAGAAGAGACAAATCTCCTGTGCAGAAGAATTCTAAATAATGTATGTAAATAATCCGTCCTTAAGGAAGGGAGCATAACTCTCCACTCTCCAAGTGTGGGCACTGATCCCAGACAAAAAAAAGCTGAAGGGGTTCATCACCACCAAACCAGTACTACAAGAACTGTTAAAGGGTCAAAAAGAAGAAAGTAGAAGGAGGAAAGAGGAAGGAGGAGGGAGGGAGAAGGAGGGAGGGGGGAAGGGAGAAGGGGGATGAAGGAGAAAAAAATGAATAAGAAAATTATCACAAAGAGTACTGTAGAATTGTATACCTGAAACCTGTGTAATTTTATTAACCAATGTCACCCCAATAAATTCAATTTAAAAAAAAAGAAAGAAAATATTGTAAAGAAAAAAATTCTCGCTGACAAAGGCAAACACAATAAAAACAGTGGATCAATCAACTAACACTAAAGGTAGTACAAAGGTTAAAAGGCAAAAGTAGGAAGATCATGTGTAATTACAACAATAAATTAAGGGATACATACACATGCAGAAGTAAAAAAATAATAACAAAAATATAAACATGGAGGGGGTGAATAAAAATGGTAGTGATTTCAGAATGTGTTCTAACGTAAGCGACCAACTTAAAACAGAGTGCTATAAACATAACTTAGTATACATGAAACACGTGGTAACCACAAACCAAAAATCTTCAAGAGATATACCAGAAATAAAGAGAAAGGAATCCACACACAACACTGCAGAAAGTCATCAACATACAAGAGAGCAAGAGAATAAGAAAGGAACAAAGAAGAACTACAAAAACAATCAGAAGACAATTAATAAAATAGCAATAACTACATACTTATCAATAATTACTTTAAATTTACATGGATTCAATGCTTCAATCAAAAGAGGAATGGAGAGCCAGGCCGGGAGTGGCTCAGCAGTTGAGCATCGACCTAGGATCCAGGAGACTGTGGTTTGATTTCCGGTCAGAGCACATGCCTAGGTTACTGACTCGATCCCCAGTGGGAGGGGCGTGCAGAAGGCAGCCAATCAATAACTCTCATCAATGATGTTTCTATCTCTCCCTCTCTGAAATCAATAATTAAAAAAAAAAAAAAAAAAAAAAGGACAGCCCTGGGCAGTGCTGCTAAGTGGTTAAAGCACTGCCCTGCACACCAACCGGTCAAGGGTTCGATTCCTGGTCAAGGTCACGTACCTGGTCTGCAGGTTCGATCCCTGCCCCAATGGTCAGGGTGCATGAAGGAGGCAAATGACTGATGTGTCTCTCTCACATCCATGTTTCTCTCTCTTTTTCTCTCCCGTCCTCTTTCCCTTCCACACTCTCTCTCTAAAAATCAATGGAAAAAAATATCCTTGGATGAGGATTAACAGAACAAAAAAAGAGGAATGGATAAAGTAAATGTGATACATATATACAATGGAATATTAGTTGGCCATAAAAAGAATGAAATCTTACCATTAGTGACAAGCTGGATGGACCTAGGTGGTATTATTCTAAGTGAAATAAGCCAGACAGAGAAAGACAAATACCATGATTTCACTTATATATGGAATCTAAAAAACAAAATAAACAAACAAAACAGAAACAAACTCATAGATATGGAGAACAAACATATGGTTGCCAAATGGGAGGGAAGTTGGAAGGCTGGGTGAAAAAGGTGAAGGGATTAAGAACAAATTGAAAGTTACACAATAGTCATGGGATATAAAGTATAACTTAGGGAATATAGTCAATAATATTGTAATAGCTATATATGGTGTCAGGTAGGTACAAGAATTATTGGGAGGATCACTTTGTAAGTTATATAAATGTCTAACCACTATGCTCTACACCTGAAACTAATATAATATTGAATGTTAACTGTAATTGAAAATTTTTTTTAAAAAGGAAAAAGAAGTATGGGCTATGAACAGTGACTTTCTTGTAATGAATACTGTATGGAAAGGAGAGGGAAAAGGGTAACTTTTACCGTGGAGAAACCTTACAAACAGAACCTAAGCCAGGTGATCATGGTAAATATCAACAGTAAAAAATAATCGTGGCCCGGCTGGGCATGGCTCAGTGGTTGAGCATCGTCCTAGGATCCAGGCGATTGGGGTTCAATTCCCAGTCAGGGAGTATGCCCGGATTGCAGGCTCAATCCCCAGTCAGGGGTGTGCAGGAGGCAGCCGATCAATGACGACTCTCTCATCATTGATGTTTCTATCTCTCTCTCTCTCCCTTCCTCTCTCTGAAATCAATAAAGATATACTTTAAAAAAAAAATCATTGTGATACTATTTACCCTTGACATTATATGATGAAAATATAACTTTACCTCAATGGTCGATCCCCCAAAAACACATAACTCCAGTCTAATCATGAGAAAAACATGAAACAAATTCCAATACAGGGGTATCCTACAAAATATACCTGACCAGTACTCCTCAAAACTGTCAAGGTCATCAAAAACAAGGAAAGTCTGAGAAACTGTCACAGCCAATAGGAGCTTAAGGAGACATGAAAACTAAATGTTATGTGGTGTCCTGGATGAGATCCTGGAACAGAAAAAAAAAATTAGGTAAAAAGTAAGGAAATCTGAATAATGTATGGGCTTTAATTAATAATAATGTATCAATATTGGTTCATTAATTGCAATAATAGTACCATACCAATGTAAGATGTTAATAAGGGAAACTGAACCTAAGGTATACAGGAATTGCCTGTATCATCTTCTCAAATTTTCTATAAATCTATGCCTTGGCCAGGTAGCTCAGTTGGTTGGGGCATCAGCCCAATGCACCAGGGTCTCAGGTTTGATACCTGGTCAGGGCAGCACATGCAGGGATCAGCCAGTGAGTGCACGTATAAGTGGAACAGCAAGTCTCTCCCCACCCTGCTTCCTCTCTCTCTGAAATCAATAAGCAAAAATTTTAACAAACTTTTCCTCTAAATCTAAAAATGTTATAAAAAATAAAGTCCATTCAAAATTTTAAGAAGAAAATAAAATGTTAAGAATAGAGAAAGAGTGAGAGAAATAATGCAAAAAAGTTTATCTTAGATTGGCTAGAACAATGGTGCCTTTGTTCCTTTGAAATAAGGGAAAAAACTGATACTGATTTTGAACAGTTTGTATTTGAGGTGTGAAAGTATATCCGAGAATGAAAGCTATTTACCAAACAATAAGAAAAGGGAATTGGCAACTCAGGAGAGAAGTTAGTGCTAGAAATAAAAATTTAAGAGTTAAGGAACAAATAAGCAGTGAGGAAATGGAAACAGTATGTATAGACCTGACATGCAAGAAGTCAAGCTGTGGACAGGGAAGAAACAGAAATGATATGCCTTGATTTTTCAATGAAATAGAAAGTGGGTCACCTGCCACAAGAGGGAGAATTAAAAGGTTGGGGAAATGGCCATGGTAGAATGTAAGCAAACCAAGAAAAAAGAATTGGAGAGAAGATGTGATCTTGGCAGAAGTTAACATTAAATTATATTATACTGGATCTGCTAGCTTTGGAGTTTTTTCTCTAGCTATGTGCTGTGCCTGGAAGCAGAATTCAAGAAAACAGTTGATGGGTACGACTCAAGATAGTACAGTGCTTGCTTAGTACAGGTCAAAACGAATGAAGAAAGCAATGAGGATAGTACCAAAGTGGCTGGTCACAGAGGTCTAGCAAGGGCAGCAACAAAGGCAGTCATAAAGGTAATAATAGACTCAATGAAATGGGAAAGGTCAAGAACCAGAGAACCTAAGGAGGGAAAAATGCAGTTTCTGTGGGTGTGAAGTAGTGAAAAAAGTGACTGGTAAGGAGGCTAAAATAAGTGATGGGGAACACCTGAAGGTGAAGCAGTGTCATAGGTAAGGTCCAAGTTGTACTAACTCTGATGTGTAAGCTGGTTTGAAAATACAAAGCAAAGTCAATGGTCTCATGCTGAGGAACTATAAGATCTGAGTATCCCAAAGGTGCTGGAGATACTGAGAATGAGAGCAAGAAACAGTGGAGAGAAAAATGATGATGGCCCTGAGGTTTTAGAGAAAATGCTATAATTGCATGGCAATACCTTCCATGAGAGACAGTGGTAGATCAGTGATCTAGAAGTAGTAAAGGAAAACAAAAAAGCAATGTGATTCTTTCCCCTCTTCCACATGGTCACAGAGAACAGAAGATATCCCTTGGTAGGAGGGGAGAGTGAGATGCAATATCTGGATTTTCATTAAATCAGTTTAAGAAAACAGTTAAGACAATTGTGGCAAGTGTGGCTCAGTTGGTTGAGCATCATCCTGCGCACGGAAAGGTCGACAGTTCGATTCCCAGTCAGGGCACATGCCTAGGTTGTGGGCTGGATCCTGGTCAGGGTGTGTGTGGGAGGTAGCCGATCAATGTTTCTCTCTCTCTCCCTCTCCCTTCCTCTCTCTCTGAAATCAAGCAATCAAAAAAAAACACAACAGTTAAGAATAAAGAGGAGTGTACGAGAAATTGAGTAATATTTTCAAAGCACACATTAAAAGAAGCTAGTTGAAGAAGGACCTACTGACTAGAGAGTAGGAGATGTTTTACCACTTTGAAATGTGAGGTTGGGGAAAGGTTGTCATTAGATATCATAGGAAAGGTGGGTTGGGGTGTAAAGAACATGAGCTGCAAAGGAAGAAGTAAAAATGGCACATTTTAAAACAGACCATATGTACCACAGCACAGGCACTGTATCAGTTCTACAGAAGGCTACACATACACAATGAAGACTTCAAAAAACAAACAGTAACACTTTGCCTTGCACAGCATTTTATAAATTGCTTTCACATATACTATCTTATTTTATTGCCAATGATTAGATATTCCTATACACATTTTTCTAAAGATGAGGAAATTAGGATGGGACAAAACAACAATGAAAATCTTGCTTTTCAGTTTTCAACACATATAGTTCACAGACACAGCAGACACTTCAGCATCTCAATCAGCAAGACTGGAAATTCTTCCATAGCCAGAAGGGATAGTGGGTTCTATCAAGTTGTCAGAGGGCTTGAGAGACCACTATATACGTTACTGGTCTGCCTTCTTCCACCTTAGATCCCTTAACTCCTATCACTATCAAGAGAGAAGGTAGAGAAGGGTGGGGCCATCAAAGAGAAAACTCAAGCTGAAAGTTATATTAGGGTCCTCGACCCTTCACACCTTTGGACCAACAATGAAGATGAGGGAGACTGGAAAAGCTATATGTAGCAATGAGAAGATCTTCTACAGATATAGCTTCCAGAAAAAGAAAACGTTGGGGTAGGGCAGAAAGCAGGTATAGCTAAAAGATGGGGGAGGGGAAGAAGGGTAGAGCAGGAATTGGAGGGAACTAAGAGTGTAGGAACCCCCTCCCCCCCCAAGGCTAGAGAACTCAAAAGAGAGACATCGGAGCTTCAACTGCTAGAGAAAACCTAAAAGCCCGTGAGGGTCCGGGAATAGGGACTAGCATTGAAGGACCCCGGGTTTGGGTGACCGGAAGCAGAGACCCCATAAACTCAAGACCAGAAGGGGGCGCAGGTGACACCCGGTAGGAGAGAATGAATGGGGAAGGCGGTCTGGAGGGCGGGGCAAAGGAGGGGCCCCGGGATGGGCGGGGCACAGACCCTTTTCCAAGTCCGAACCCCTGCCCCGAGAGCCCGAGGAGAAACGGCTCCGCGCCTCCCGCACTCACCGCCGGTCTCATCAGTTACATAGGGAGTCGCCATCTTGAAAACGCAAACCACTTCCGGCGTGAGCGGGCTGGGGTCCCGCCCCCTCCCCACCGGAAGTGGAGTCCCGATCGTAGCATGCCACCATTTTAGTCTTAAAGGGAGAGTACACAATTTCATGGACGATGGTGGAGGAGGACGAAGAAGGGAGTAGAGGCTGAATAATTTCAGTAAAATAAAAGCAGTAGGCTCTTTTACTGCCACTGATACCATTATTGAGCGCCTGCTGCGTGTAAAGCAGTCCTCTGATGCCGAGAGAATTCTGAGGCACAGCCCTCTCCTCACAGGCACTCTCGTCCGTCCAGGACCTGCGAGGAAAAAGGGGGCAAGGCCCACGTGCACCCGGAAAGGGGGCCTGATAAATGAGAAAAAGAATATTCAGGCCCTAGCCTGCGCCTAAGTCCCAGAACGGCTTGGGGACACGGAGCCGGTCGGGCAAACTCCAGGAACGCACTGGCGCGCATTAGTTGTGTTGGGGGGGCGCAAATGGAAGACCCCCTAATCCTCTCTTAGAAGGTGGGCAGTCGAAATCGCCTGCCGATTGCCCTCGGCCGCCCAGCCCTACTCGCCAGACGGACCCGCGAGAGGAGGCGGAGGGCACCGGCGGCCGGTGTCCTGTCTCGGCGGCCTCAGGGCTGCGGGCGGCGGGCCGAGATGGGCGGTGAGCCCTGGCCTGGCCCAGCCCCTGGGGCGGCCCCGGAGGTTCAGGCGGCGAAGTGACAACGGCTGAAGTTTGTGCCGGCCTTCGACCCCGGGAACCTCCTCTGGCAGGGTCTCGGGGTTAGAGGGCAGGGTGTAGGCTCCTTGGCGGATCCAGTTAGTTTTCTAACCTCTTCCTAGTCTCTGGGCCATAGGGATTGAAAGCGGGCAACTCGCCAGTGAACCGGCCCATACGGTCAAACGTTTTGCAATCCTGCCCTGCCCAGGTCACACCTTTTGCAACTGCCCTGCCCCGTACCTTCCTATTCTTTATAGGAACCCAAATGTTCTCCTCCCTCGTTCTTTTCAGCAGCTCTTGTTCCTTCAGGGCTAAATCCTGTTAAACTCGTTTCCCCTCCAGCCTGGGAGGGGCCGGCTGCAGGTTCCTCTCCTCAGGTGTCACTTCTGCCCTGCCCCAACCCCATGTTGCTTTTTCCTTATCAAAGCTTTTTTTACCCCACTCCAAATCCCCCACGTTAGTTTAGGTTAACCTCCATCAGTTGCGCTGGAAGCAAGGAGAAGGTGAAATATTAGTGACCACTTTCAACACTAGGTTGGAAGTGCCCCACTTAAAAAAAAAAAAAAAAAAAAGCAATGGCTGACTAGGAACATCCGAAGGCTTTGAAATGTTGTAACTTCTATTTTTAACCCTTGCGCTTTCACCAACTGTGCTTCAGCCCTGTCAGGTCTGGCATCCTGTCCTTAGATTTGTTACTAGTGATTAGAGGTGAGAGTGTGTGACGAAGCCCCTAAAAACTAGAGGGATGCATTGGTCTGGACTGGACTACCTATGGAGTACAAGTGCTAGTCCTGGTGAGCTGCTCCACGGAACTTTCTGCAAGAGGGAATCCTAAAGCGGCTCCTGTTGACTACCCAACCCTAGGCCCCCCATCATGCCCCCAGACATCCTGCCTCGGCTCTGGGGTTGACAGGAAGTGAAACTTAGTAGTCTGTCTTGCAGACCTGCCTGGGACCCAGCCCTGGGCCCCGGATGTGGCCCTCCCACCCTGAGGAGGAAGAGGGGGAAGAAGAGGCTGAGGAGAACAAGGCTGTTGTTTTTTCCTTTCCCTTTGTTCATTGCGGTTTCTTTCTTTCTGAGTTTTATGATGTGGTTGATTAAAGAAATGAGCACCTGGAACTATAGTCATTAGACGCCTCCTCCTCAGATGATACTTGGCCTTTCTTCCTCTCACCCCCACTAGTAACTGACTTGGGATATGACAGAGCACAGTTCCTAAAGAAGACCCAAAGAAGCCTAGAGTATGACTGATTCCAGCTCCTTCCTTATTAGAGAGATCACCTCGTGGCTCACTTTGAAGTCTCAAATAGTGTCTTAAAAAGTGACTCTAACTTCATGTAAGGACATATCTGATGATGATGGTGTGAGAAACACAGGTCAAACATAGAGTGTATCACTGCAAATATTATTTGCAAGGAAAGCTGAGTGCTTTAAGGATTAGTATCATTCCAGTATTTCTAGATGAGAGGTTCATGGGCAGAAAACTGATTGGAAAAGGGGCTAGGGGACTTGTATGTTTGTTTAGGATGGATTAGAGTGAGGAGGCACTTTACACAAACACACACACACACCAAGCCACTCTTTGGTATAGCCCCTAAGCTAGGCTATGTCTTTGGCTGTCTTGCAGAACTAAGTACAGGCCCTGGTGCAAAATAAGCCTTCAAAAGCACTATGATCCCTTATGACTAAAAAGGTCATATAGGAAGGGGAGATGAAAGATGAGGTGTGGCAGGGCCCATGTCTTTTTTCTTTTTTTTTAAATATATCTTTATTGATTTCAGAGAGAGGAAAGGAAAGGGAGAGAGGGAGATAGAAACATCAGTGATGAGAGAGTCATTGATCGGCTGCCTCCTGCACGACCCCAGCTGGGGATTGAGCCCGCAACCCGGGCATGTGCGCTGACCAGGAATCGAACCCTGATCACCTGGATCCTAGGTCCATGCTCAACCACTGAGCCATGCCCAACCAGGCCCATGTCTTTTTAAGATTGGAGGGGACACAGGAGCAGAGAGACAGACTCTCTCCAACCCCTACCTCAGATCTCCAGTTCAAATGCAACAACAATACTCCCAAACACTATTACTCAGCAGCTACAGTTCTGATAAAAATGGAGGAGGCTCTTCCAACAAACCTGTCTTGAAACAATCAAGAACTGCTTAGACCCCTCTCTTTCCACTAGAGGTCCTCGTGTATTCATTCCTCCTCTTCAACCCCCACCAAGGTATGTATATATTCTATGTGTGTGTGTATTTATGTGTGTACACACACATAATGTTTACAGAACATACACATACACCCTCCCAGTCAGAGCTCTCCCCTCCCCCTTTCTTCCACCACCAGGTGTAAGAGGGAAGATTCCAGGAACTCAAGCATTTGTTTCTGTGCCCTACTTCAATGAAGGGTAGGAGGGGGTTGTGGGGGGTTGGGCGGGGCCAGGGAGCAGGATGCCAGGGTCCCCCGTTCCTATCAGTAAGTTCCTAGGCCTCTGTCTCTCTCCCTTACTCTGCCAGCTTTTCTACCCTGCTGCCCCCAGAGTCTTAACACCAGAACAGATTCCAGACAGGAGAAGCTGAAAGGATCTCTTTTCACCCCTACTTTTGGCTAAGGCCTTCTATACCACCTGCCAAGGCCAGCAGGTAAAGTGGGAGGGTTAGGGCATAAAAAAAGGGTGGGACAGACCAGAGTGCTCTTTGCACCTAAACCTCCGCCCCAGAATGAAAGGAGTAATCTGAGTTTTGAGAGAAGGAACTGTTCTTAGAGACGAGAAAACAAGTCTGAGACGTCTGGGGTCTGGGCTATACCGAGGTGAGGAACCTAGAGGCAAAGGTGGTCAGATTCTCTCCAGTAGTGTGGAGCCCATGGGGTGGGGGGGGGGGGGGGGGAATGTTTGGGTCTCAGGATGTGGAGTCTGGAACTCTGGCCTGGCTGCTGTGGGATCTCCTGAGCATGAATTCAGTCAAGGGTGGATGGAAACGAGTCGGGAAGCCAGGTTACCGGAGAGCAGCAATTAGGAGAGGGTGAGACGTTGGCTGGGTGGGCAGCTGTCAAATTGCCACGGGTGGCCGCGCCCCGTATCGTGGTCTCCCAAGCGTTGGAATGAAGGGAGAGGCTGTGAGTGACAGGAATGAAGGGGAAACAGCAACAGAGCTGGCCCCAGGGCGGGAAGATGAGAAGCGTAGGATGTGGAGAGAGAGGCATGGACCAGAGCCCTGGGGATATTCGGGAGAGGGGGAAACGGGGTTTCGTGAACTGGAAACATGGTCTTGTCTAGACTGGCATCCTGGCATTGGGGGCGCCGGGCGCGGGCGCGGGCGCGGGCGGGCCGGGGGGGGGGGGCAGCTGTGTCGTCAGGAGAGGGGCGGCCCCGCGGCGGCCGTGTCTGCCTGGCCCGTCCCCTCCATCCCAGCTCGGGCTCCGGCGCCGCGCCGCGCTCCAGCTCCGACCGCGCGCCTCCGCAGGCAAGGTAGAGACCCCGCGAGCCCCCCGCCGCCGCCCCACCCCGCCCATCGGGAGGGGCGGGGGCCGCGGGCGGGGACGCCCCTGGGCTGGGGTAGGGCTGCTGGGCGGAGGAGGAAGCGTGACAGCTGGAGCGGGTAGCTAGCAGGGTGATCGCCGGGACGCGGGGGCAGCGGGAGGGCTCGGTCCGAGCGGGGAGGCAGCGTTGGCCCAAACCCTCCCCTCCATCCCTCTCGCTCTCTCGGAGGGATCGTGAAGCTCGGCTCCCGGGGACCAGAGTCCGAGGAAAGTCGGTTGTGGAACCTCCACGGCGCTGCACGGGTGGAGAAGGGTTCTTGTTTGGCCTCCTGGTCCCCAACTCCCCACCCCGATCTTTTCCACATCTGTCACTGGGAAGTTTCTGAAACTGCCTGGGTCTGAATCCCGTCTTTCACCTCTAAGTGGAGGAAATGAGCTTTACCGAGGAAGAAGTGGAAATATTATTGGGCATCTCCTCACCCTCAGAACGAATGAGCCCACATCCCCCAACTATGCCAACATCGGAACTTCCTCCTGTACTGCACAATGACACCCCCCCCCCCAACACACACACTAACGCCACCCCCTTAATCAGGCAACACTGCCATCTGTGAGGTTTGTGGAGGCTTAACGAATTTTGAGGCTTCAAGCCAACAAGCCGAATGTTTCCCTCTCAGGGGCCACTAACGGGTGGCAGGGATGGGCAAGGAAGAATAGAGCCTCCCTCAGCCCTGGCAAAGAGAAGGAGGGCAGGCTAAGGGATTCAGAAGTCCAGGTAATCCGGCCGGGGCCCTCAAGGGCCCATGCCTGGCCCTGGGGGTTCCTTGCTGGGTGAGTCTGAATGTTCCCAGGCCATAGCTGATCCTTGAGTAATGGTAAATTTATGGGACTTGGAATGTGAGCAATGAGCGTTAACGTGAAAAGGGAAACTTTAAATGTTAGCACTGGCTTTGGAAATCATATTTATCTTTTCGTTACCAGTAATTTTAGTATTCAGTGTTTTAAAATAAGATCTAGAAAACCACAGGCACTAAGATTTAATGAAATGGACTAAGGACAGGTTGTGTAGAGTCTGAGTGTAACCCTGAGAGGGTTGCTTTCTCTCTGGGCCTCAGTTTCCTCCCAGCTCTGAGGATGTTGTAGGAGTCTCTGCCTCCAAGTGAACTAACTTTCTCACCCCAAGCTGGAAGAGGCAGGCAGGGAAACCAGAGGAGGGAAGGGTGAGTCACAAGTAGCTGGCTGCAGGCAGCTGACCCCACCCTCCCAGCCCTGGCAGTCGTCTGGACTAGCCCAGGTTATAGACTCAGGGCTGGGATGGAGCTGGTGGACAAACCTGGACTTGTTACAGGTCTTTAAGGTCCCAGGATCCTGCAGTTTGTTGCCTTTCAGCAACAGGGGCAGCTAAACTTGCAGGGAGAAGAGTCAGGAGGACAACTGAAAAGATCCCAGGAACCCTTATGTCCAAGGTCCCAGCCCAGGGGTATCCTTGGACCCTAACAGTCTAGTTTCTAGCCACCTCCTTACCCTCCCACAGGCAAAATGCAGCATCCTGATACTATATGTCACTGCCTGACAAGGGGGAAGGTGTACAACTGGGCTTCACTACTATTGGGAGTCCCTAGAATTTATGCCTTCCTGGGTCAAAAACATCATTTTTCTTAATCTCCAGATGTGTGTTTCTCCAGGTACCATCTTTGTGTTATAATTTAATAATAATAATAGATAACATTTATAGAGTTCTTCTGTGTCATACAGTTTGCTAAGTATATTGTATGTATTATCTTATTTAATCCCCACAGTGTGACTAATTTCTCTAGGTACCCATTTTACTGATGAGAAAACAGGTTCAGGGAGATGAAATAACTCACCCAAGAGCTAAGATTCTAATCCATGCCTACCTAATTCAAAAGTCCATTCTCTTAACCTCTCCTATATACTACATGTAAGACCTGGGGGGCTAGGAAGGGTCATTTTGAAAAGATAGACAAGAGAGAAGTAGCATGTCCTAGTGTCCCTTGTTTGCTCTCTCCCTGTCACTTTTTCTCTCAGATTCCATTTCCTAGAAACTTGGAGTCATCTAAGAATCCCCAGGGGTAATCAGAGTGCTAATTAAGCCATACAGGCCCCATTAGCCATAAGACTATTATGTATTCATTAGATCTGTTGGCAGTAGAAGTTGGATTGCAGTCATTGAAAAGGGCCAGAGGGATGGAGTCCTTTCTCCAGAATATCAGTATCCCAGAACCCCTTTCTAACTGTTCCCAGAGAGCCCCCAGAAGAGGAATGGTATACACATAGAAGTGGGCAGCAAAGATGTCCCAAGGGAAGAGGCTACAGAGTAGATTCTTGCACTGTCGGAAAAGAAATTCTCGTAGGTCCTAACTGCCTCCTTGAGCCTCACCCAAAAAGCCCTAAACAAATGGGCAGAGAGGAGGCAGAAGGTCAGAGCCTTGGATGAAGTACAATGATAAGTGCTTTTTAGCATCATTCATTTATTTAACAAATATTTATTTAGTACCTACTATATGTGCTCCAAATTGTCTCATGGATTACCCTGACTGTCAGGATGGACACTCTGGCATCCCATTTAACCATATTTGGATTAGTATTCCCAAAATATGACTCCCTAACTTTACACAACTATTTGTACAACCAATATGGAGCACCTACAACATGATGGGCACTGTTTTAGGTTTTGGGGATACAGTGGTGAGTAATACTAGCAAGGTCCTGCCCTTGTGGAACTTACATTTTGGTAGGAGAAGACAAACAGGAAAGAAAGAAGGAAATAGATGGATACGAGATTTATCCAGATGATCACTTATATAACGTCTAATCACTGGGGTGAAACTAATATATGTCAACTGTAATTGAAAAATAAAAAATGGCCTGGCCGGGTCTGGCTCAGCCTTTGAGCATCGCCCTAGGACCCAGGAGACCTCAGTTCAATTCCCGGTCAGGGCACACGGCCCGGGTTTTGGGTTTGATCCCCAGCAAGGGGCTTGCTGGAGGCAACTCATCAATGACTCATCATTGATGTTTCTTTTTCTCTCTCCCCCTCTCCTTCCTCTCTCTGAAATCAATATATATATATATATTTTTAAATAAAAGAAAAAATGATTTAAAGAAAAAATAGATAAGCCCACCCGGCGTGGCTCAGCGGTTGAGCATTGACCTATGATCCAGGAGATAGTCCATCAATTCCTGGTCAGGGCACATGCCCCGGTTGCACGCTCAATCCCCAGTGGGGGGCATGCAGGAGGCAGCCAATCAATGACTCATCATTTATGTTTCTATCTCTCTCTCCCCCTCTCCTTACCTCTCTCTGAAATCAATAAAGATATATTTTTGAAAAAAAGGAAAAAATAAGTTAGCAAGATAATTTCTGGTTGTGATAAGTTCTATAGAAGAAACAAAGGAAGGTGCTGTGCAAAGGAGGGGGCTACTTGAGGACAGAATGATCGAGGAAGGTCTCTTGGAGGAGCTGGCATTTCAGCTCAGGCAAGATGTCAGCTCTGCCAAGAGTGTGGAAGGGTGTTCCAGGCAGACAAGTAAGTAAGTAAGTTCCAGAACAGTAAGTAAGTTTCATGGCCCTGAGCAGGGAAGAAGTTGGTATGCTTGCAGAACAGGAAGGAGAGCAGTGAGACTAAAAGGCAGTGTGTGAAGAGGAGAGTGGAACAGGACAGAAAGACAAGCAGGGGCCCCTGCCACACAGTTCTTGGGTTGAAGCTTTGGTTCCTCCATTTATCACCTGCCTTGGGAAGTCCCAACGTCTTGGAGCTCTAGTTTCTTCATCTGTAGAATGGCTATACCAATAATTTTTTATCTCATAGAATTTTATTTTAATTGTACAGTAATAACTACCATTTCTTGCAGGCCTTCTATATGCCGAGCATTATAATTGGTACTTTTTATACATTTGACAATCCTCACAACTGTGAAAGACAGGTATCATTCTCCCCGTCTTACAGATGTAATTTGCCCAAGTCACACAGTGGTATCAGAGCTAAGAATGGAACCCAGATATGACTAACCCTAATTCTGTTTGACTCCAAAACGGTGCTGTACTATGCTGTGCTATACTAATGTGAGATATTGTTATTGCTGTTTTTGAATCCTCAAGGCAAGTTGTCTTTTGCTACCTGGGCCAGTGGTCAGTGTGATCCACGGGATGGGTTCTCTCTGGTCTCTGGGCCCATAGCTAAAAATTAGGGCTCCCTAAACACTGCTAGCTAACTTAGGAAGGTAGAAGGAAGCCCCCAGAATCTGAGATTCCCGCATTCAGCTCAACCCTGCTACAACTGGGAAGCCAGGCAGATAGATGCTCAGTCTTATTCCCCTACCTCCTCCCCATCTCACGCACCTGGGCTCCCCCTTCCCCAGTCGAGCTGCGCGGGACGCAGGAGAGGCGGGGCCGGGGCTGGGGACCGGGCAGAGCTGGCTCTGAGCCGCGTCAGAAGCGTTAGAGGTCGTTGTGGAGCGTGGGTGGCTCGGGGAGTGGGTGGCGGAGCCGGGCTGGGGACCGAGGCTGGAGGCGGAGCAAAATGGGGTCGTGGCCTGGAAGGCGTGCAGGCAACGCAGTGAGAACCACCCCGAGGGCCGGGACTGTAGGATCCGCGACGGAGAGCACAGGCCCCCCCGGGAGAGACTGCGGAGACTGGGGGTGGCGGGAGAAAAGGTAGAAGCAGGGAGAGGCACACTCACGAAGACATACACACTGGGAAAGCGGGGGTTGGGGCGCGAAGGTGAGGGTGGTCAGAGCTGAATTGAGACAGATGGGAGGGGGGCAGACCTGAGAGCTGGAGAGTGATCCAGAAAAGGAAGAGGGACAGAGGAGTCAGACACGGAGACAAACAACATTCTGTCAGGGAGAGACAGAGACATATGGAGAGGAACACGAAGAAAGGAAGAGACTTAGGGAGACACTCAGAGAAAAGGAAAAGACAGAAATAATAGTGGGAGTAGAGAGTTACCTGAGTAGACAGAACCAAAGAGACTCCACTGGCCCTTTCAGCCACATGCTCTTGTCATCTTCCAGACCTATCCTTGGAAGCGGAGGACCAGGCACCATAAGTACTACCACCAAGCTGCCTTTCTGGCCATCCTTGCGAAAAAGAGAAAGATGGCCAAGGAGAGGGGCCTAATAAGCCCCAATGATTTTGCCCAGCTGCAAAAATACATGGAATGTGAGTCTTCTTCTCAGTCCTTTAGTTCTGGAGACCTTACCCCAAGAACCTCTCCTCTTCCTTCTCTTTCCCCCTCACCCTCCAGTTTCCCCAGTGGCCTTGAACCAGTGAGCTCCTAAGATGTGCCTATGACTAGGAAAGGGAGAAGAGGGAGATGGGAGATGTCTGGGATCTCAGCTCTCCATCCACCTTCTCTGAACCTTGACTCCCTGCTCCAAGTCTCAGAGAAGAAGAAAGAGGGTACCACTTTGGAGAACCTGAAATGTTTTTCTCTTCTGTATTTCTGTGTATTTTAGAATTTCTTCTTTCTTCATCTCACTTTAATGTTTTTTCCTGTTGGATGTCTGGGTGGGACACACAGACGGCAGGGAGAGCTGAACCAGACTAATGCTCTTCTTTCACTCTCTTCACAACTTAGACTCCACCAAGAAAGTCAGTGATGTCCTAAAGCTCTTTGAGGATGGTGAAATGGCTAAATATGTCCAAGAAGATGTGAGTGGCAGCTGGTAAATCTTTTCCTGAACCAACTCCTCCCATCTTTGTTTTTGCTACACCATTGGAATCCCCAACTTCCAGGGTTTATTCTGGGCCCACCCCATGCTCCCCTCCCTCGACATACCCCCACATTCATTGTTACTGCAGCTATCGCTTTAGGACAAAGCAAGAGATTTTACTAATTCAGGACTCAGCCCAAGAAATCATACTCCTACCTTGGATGCTTCTCAGCTCTGCACTTACTGTCTGTCCCACTACTCCCAATTCTTCAATCCCCAACTCCCATCCTGCAGACTCCCCAGGATAATGGTTGCTCTCATCATAGGCGATTGGGTATGAGGGATTCCAGCAATTCCTGAAAATCTATCTGGAAGTGGATGATGTTCCCAGTCACCTAAGCTTGGCACTGTTTCAATCCTTCCAGACTAGTTACTCCTTAGAAGAGACTGTTAAAAAAGGTATGGTCACATAGGTGGGCTGGGCCTCCTGAAGAAAAGTCATGGGTTTTGGGGTGAGAGTTGAATTGAGTCACATGTTGGGGGTAGGGTTGGGGGCAAGAGGTAGAGGTTGGTGCAGCTGGTCTGGGAGCTGGAAGAAGGAAAGTGAAAGGGAGGAGTTTGGACAAACAAAGGAAAAGAGGAGAGCCAGAGTGGAGGAAGCCCCAACCTCAGATTTGCTGTACTTTTCATAACCAGATGTGGTATGTCTCAGTGATGTCTCCTGCTATTTTTCCCTTCTGGAGGGTGGCCGACCAGAAGACAAGCTAGAATGTGAGTTGCCATTCTGGACTGGGGGAGGGGAGGAAAGGTGAAGGGAGAGGGTGTTGCCCAGCCTGCCTTCCCTCAGGATTCCTAAAGGCTGACAGGGCCAGACAAAGGTGGGACCAGAGAGTGGGCCCATTCTCTCTGTTCCCCCAGACTCCTTATATGTAATGCCATCCACCATAGTCACCCCAGTTCTTATGTCTAGTACATTTTCATGTAGGCGGCCTGGGGTATTCTTGGGATGTAGAAGGTGTGTACTACCTCCCCTGTCAGATTTATGGAGGATGGGATCCAGGCCTTGTTTCCCCTCCCTTTTTGTTTCCTTTTTCAGTCCCAATCCCAAGCTCTGGGCTATTCATCCAAAGGGTTTCTTCCTAACTCTTTGCTTCCCTTGTATTCTGTTATGAATTCTTTGGGTATCCCTCTCAAACTGACCCTGGCCCCCCTAAAACACCCCACAGTCACCTTCAAGCTGTACGACATGGACAGAAATGGGATCCTGGACAGCTCAGTGAGTTGGGGGACCTGTATGCTGGGCAAGGGAGTATGTGTCCATTTGTCTGTGCCCTCCTGTCCCAACTCTTCCAGGATCTTAAGAAGCAGAGGAAGCTAGAGGGAGAAGTTGAGTCCTCTAGGACTAAATTTGGGAGTAGGTCCCAAGCTCTTGACCCTAAAAGAGGAGACTGGAAACATGAATTGGGGGCTAACATGTGAACACACATAGACACTCATTTACTTAGCATAGGCACCTGAGAATGAGAGGTGGGTCTGGGGGTGGAACTCAGGAACTCTGATTTCTAGAGAATGGTTTGAATGGTGGTAGTGAGGTGGGATATGGCTGTGGCTCTTACTCTCTTGGCCCCCAGGAAGTGGACAAAATTATCATACAGATGATGCGAGTGGCTGAATACCTGGATTGGGATGTGTCTGAGCTGAGGCCGGTAAGGCAGCTCTTCCTTCATATCCCTTCTTGTATTTTCTCCCTGGTGAGTCCTGCAATTACTTTACCCCACCTCTGAGAGGCAGCCTGGTTTCCTTGCCTGGGCTGGGTCTTCTAGGGCTCCCTGGAGAAGTGTCAGATCTGAGCGGCCACTCACACCAAAAGTCTCTCCCCCATTCTCTATTCAGATTCTTCAGGAAATGATGAAAGAGATTGACTATGATGGCAGTGGCTCTGTCTCCTTAGCTGAGTGGCTCCGGGCTGGGGCCACCACCGTGCCACTGCTAGTGCTGTTGGGTCTGGAGATGGTGAGTAGGAAAGATTTGAGGATGGTTAAGACAGCTGCCTGGGGTTGTGCTTGCCAGACGTTGGTTCTCTAAGGGCTTAGACACTCCCTAATATCTGCTGTGCCCTCCTAGACCCTGAAGGACAATGGGCAGCACATGTGGAGACCCAAGAGGTTCCCCCGACCAGTTTACTGCAACCTGTGCGAGTCAAGCATTGGTCTTGGCAAACAGGGGCTGTGCTGTAACCGTGAGTGACGGGGTCTGGGAGTGTGGGAGCAGAGGGGCAGCCCAGCTCTCTGCAGGATCATGGCACTCAAAACTTAGTGAGATCTGGGTTTTAATTCTGAGCTCTGCCACTGACTAGTTATGTGACCTAGTTAAGCCTTTGTTTCCTCAACTGAAAATGAGGTAATTGTGAACATTAAATAAGTTGATGCAAGAAAAGTGCTTCACCCTATGCATGTACCTACGAAGTCTGAAATAAAAATTAGTTATTATTATTGTTATACCTGAACCTCTTTTGCATCATCCAGCTCAGTTATTGGCATGTGGATGGAGCGGGGGTAGGTATGCAGTAACAATTGCTCTTTTAGAGGGAAGAGTGAGCAAAAGGCATAGGTGTTGGAGGTGAGCCCCCACCCCAAATTTTAATTCTCTAACATACCCTCACAGCAAGGGATTATATGTCTTGTTTCAGGGAGTGATCCCACCTCACCCCCAGGTAAGGAGGAAATAGAGGGAGGGGCTGCGGCTAAGGCTCTGACCTTCTTCCCCCTTGCCCAGTCTGTAAGTACACCGTTCACGACCAGTGTGCCATGAAGGCCCTGCCTTGTGAAGTCAGCACCTATGCCAAGTCTCGGAAGGACATTGGTGTGAGTGACCCCATGCCTGCCCCGTCACCGCCCACAGCCCGGCCCTGGCCCTTGTCCCATTGCTACCCTCAGCCCTTCCCCAGTCTTTGTTCAGGCCCTCTCAGACTGGGATTGCCTTTCTCTCCAAGGTCCAATCACATGTTTGGGTGCGAGGAGGCTGTGTGTCAGGAAGATGCGACCGTTGTCAGAAAAAAATCAAGATCTACCATGGTCTAGTCGGGCTGCATTGTGTGTGGTGCCACCTAGAGGTCAGTCCGGGAGCTATCTCTACAGGCTCTGCCTTGGGGCCACTGCTTAAACTGCCGTCTCTCCTCTGCTAGTCTCTAGTCTCTTCCCTTTCCAGACAACATATCCCTTACAGTTCCTAAGGGCGCTCTTTTCAGTATCAGACCCCCAAGTTGAGAGGTGATGGGGTTCCCTCATGATCTCTCCATATCCACCTTGTTTTTCAGATCCACGATGACTGCCTGCAAGCCATGGGCCATGAGTGTGACTGTGGGCTGCTCCGGGATCACATCTTGCCCCCATCTTCCATCTATCCCAGCGTCCTGGTGAGACCCTTGGGCAGCAACTGGGAGGGGACAAGGGTGCTTCCCCCATTTAAAAATACACATATACATAATGCCATTTAGAGCAGAGAGCCTATACTTTTAGGATTCAAGTCAGACTCTCATCTGTTTAGGAATTCACACACAATCCAGTTTCCTTTCTTTGCTTCCCTTCCTAGGCCTCCGGACAGGAGCATAAAAGTAGCAAAACAAACCAGAAGATCATGGATGATTTAAATTTGAGCACGTTTGAGGCTCTACGGGTATAAGGCTGAGAGGCTTGGGCTTCATGGTGGGGGCCAGTTTTCCTTCACTGGAGTCCTGCTTGGGGGAATGAAGTGGAAAACCTGGGGAGTTGTGCTTACTCTCCAGAAGCCCCGCCCTGGTAGAGGAGAGGAGGGGGAAGGTATCTTGGGGGAATGACAGCTGTCTGCCCTTGCCTCCAGGCTCCATCTGAACTCTAACAAAATGCTGCGTTCCTTATCCTTGTTTTCTTCCCCCATGCAGATTGACCCTGTTGCTAACACCCACCCACTTCTGGTCTTTGTCAACCCTAAGAGTGGTGGGAAGCAGGGAGAGAGGTGAGAAGACATAATACTGGGTCTTCTAAGATTGAGGGAGAGGACAAACAGAGATTGGGAATCTGTGTGTATGGAGGGGACTTTCCTTGAGGAGGACATCAAGAGGATCGGGTACAGAAACTCCATCCCCTGCCATGAGCTTTCCTTTTTCCTTCACACAGGGTGCTTTGGAAATTCCAGTATCTACTAAACCCTCGACAGGTGTTCAACCTCCTAAAGGATGGTCCTGAGTCAGGGTGAGCATAGGTTGGGAGCTGTAACACAGTGTATGTGTCTGCCTATCTGTATGCTGAAAGAGAGTAGGAAAGAGTACATGTTGGGAGGGGAGGGCCAGGGGCCCCCCAAAACCAGAATTCAGAATGCTGCTTTTACTAGGGTCACTCTTGAGTGCTCTGGCTCATCATTCTTCTGCTCTCAGGGGTTGGAGATACCAATTTCTCCTTAACTACTGAGGAGTGGCTATAAATTATCTGCATTGCACTTTTTTTAATGTCCTTAATAGAAAATAGTCTTTTGACAAAAGAGAAGAGGGTTATAAGGAAAGTGCAGAAAAGAAGTAATCTGCCTGTCCAGGAGTTGGGTAGCCCCATTCCAGTTATCCTTCTTCATCTTCTCTCTCACCTTTTGTCTCAGCCTTAGATTCTTCAGAGATGTTCCTGATTACCGGATTTTGGTGTGTGGTGGAGATGGCACAGTAGGCTGGATCCTAGAGACCATTGGTCAGTGCAGGGAGAGCTCTGGGCAGGGTACTCGGGCAGTGGCCTTCCAGAGCTAGCTCCCTCCATCCATCTCCTTACTTGCCTCCCCAGACAAAGCCAACTTGCCTGTCGTGCCTCCTGTTGCTGTGTTGCCCCTGGGCACTGGAAATGATTTAGCTCGTTGCCTAAGATGGGGAGGAGGTAAATGACTAGAAATTGTTTTCTTGGGGGATGGGTGGATTTGGGTTGGATGGGAAAGACACACCTGGAAAGCTTCTAGGTGTCTGGTGTACAAAAAGGGTTGGGGAAGAAGAGACACAGATGGGTGGGTACCAAAGTGGATTGTCCCAAAAGAAGAGAGCTTTAGAAGGAGCAAGTATCACAGTCTGAATTTAGAAGGGTCAGGGGTGATGGCTCTCTTCCCTATAAACCTAAAAATATCCTTCTATTTCTCCCAACCAACTCTTAGGGCTCAGAGCACCAGGGAATATGAGGGTGGAGGGAGGACAATGTGGGAATAAGAAAGGTTATCTAAGAGCTAAGCTAGCCCTGGCCAGTGTGGCTCAGTTGGTTGGGCATCGTCCCATGCACAGAAAGGTTGCTGGTTTGATTCCCAGTCAGGGCACATGCCTGGGTTGCAGTTTGATCCCCAGTAGGAGGTGTGCAAGAGGCAGCCAATCAATGTTGCTCTCTTTCTGTCTCCCCCTGGCCCCTATTTTTTCTCTAAAATCAATAAAAACATAGTTTTAAAACTATGTAAGCTAAATGCTGAGTAATGGAACTATCAGGGAGATTGGCCGTGATTCATTCATTCATTGAACCAATTAATCAGGTCATTTATTCATTCATCATAATTTCTTCCCAAGTTTATTTTAATAGTCTCCTAACTGCACTCCCATTTCTAGTCTCTTGCTCCGTTCAAAGAGAAAGAGTTGAAGGGATAGTATTGGTAGTTAAAGAGGTCAGTGTGGGTCAGGTTGAATTTTTTCTCTCTTTTAAAAAAAAAAAATATATATATATATATATATATATTTTCTTTATTGATTTTAGAAGGAGGAAGGGAGAGGGAGAGAGAGAGAGACATCAATGATGAGAGAATCATAATTGATCGGCTGCCTCCTGCACACCTCTGACGAGATCGAGCCCGCAACCCAGGCATGTGCCCTGACCTGGAATCAAACTGTGATCTCCTGGATCATAGGTTGATGCTTAACTGCTGAGCCACACCTGGCCTGACAAAATTTTTTTTTTTTTAATCCTCACCTGAGGATACTTTTTTCATTGCTTTTCAGAGAGAGTGGAAGGGAGAGAGAGAGAGGGAAAAAAAAATTGATGTGAGAGAGACATAGATTGGATGCCCTCCTGCACACACCTGGACTATGGCCAGAGATTGAGCCTGCAACTGAGGTATATGCTCTTGGCTGGAACTGAATCTGGTACCCTTAAGTTCGCAAGCCGACACTCTAACCACTGAGCCAAACCAGCTAGGCCAGTCAGGTTGAATTTGAGGTGCCTTGGAGTTGAGCTGTTGGATTCAGAGTCCAGCTCTGAGATGTCACAGGAGATTATAGAATAAGGGTCTGCTAAGGAGAGTGAAAAGCGTTTTAGGTGGAAGAAATTATGTGAAACCATTGGAGCCACAAAACAATGTGGTGGTGCATTAGGGAAGTGTGTCATTGTGCCTGGGACATAAGGTGCAAGGTGGGGGATGGGGAGAAGGAGGACTGAGTTGACTAGAGTCCACTCATGAATGCTGTGCCAAGGAGTTTTTAACTTTATCCTGCTAGAGATTGCAGGCTAACAGTCCACAGAAATTATTTCTATCGTTTGCCTTGCAGTGTTTTAATTTTTTGACTTTTGTTATTTCTAAGAATTGGGTCATGTATTCTTCAGTTCATCACAGTCCCCTGGGCTCCCTGCTAGTCACTCATCCACTTTACCTTTCTAACAACTGAGGCATTTGAATGTGCAATCCCTGAACCATGGGGAACTTTTAAACTCATGAAAAATGTATATAAAATATACTCTCTCTATGCATAAAATATTATTGCAGAAAGTAGAAATATCTCTGAGTACATATATATTGTTTAATTCCTCACCCAAGGAGTGAGGATATTTTTTCCATTGATTTTTAGAGAGAGTGGAAGGGGAGAGCTTGGGAAAGAAAGAAAGAGAGGAAAGAGGAGGGAGAAAAGCATCAAATTGACAGAGACAGATTGATTGGTTGCCTCCCACACGCACCTCGACTAGGAGCGGGGATCGAACCTACAACCCAGGAATGTGCCCTTGACTGGGAATCGAACCCTCTACTCTCCAGTGTGCAGACTGATGCTCTAACCACTGAGCCACGCTTGGCAAGACTCTGAATACACATTATAATGTAAAATTTTTAGCCAGTTTTTAAATCCTCAACATCTGACTTTGTTTTCATTGACCATATTAGACACTTTGAAATCATGTATTTTGAGTCTTCCCTGTGCGCTCTACAAATGAGACTCTCCTAGCAGTTTCTGCTTATGCAATCTGAATTATGAAAATGATGATGTAAATACAGTACTAATGAAAATTTGTGTTGATATTGAAAAAAATCATAAGGTGTGAAGAGGGAAAGATGGAAGGAATATGGGAGCTCTGTGGAAGATAGAGTGGAGGAAGGAAACAGGATAGTACTGTGTTAATCTAGTTAAGAGCTGACAAACACAAAAGCAAAGGCCACAGCAGTGGCGTTCGTGGGTAGAAGCCACAATATTTGGTAACTAATGGGTTGTGGAGAAGGAAGTGAAACAGGTGTAGGACATTCCCTAGGTTTGTTGATTGAGCAGATGGAATGGCAATTATTAAGATATAGGATGCAGGAGGAGGACCAGTGTAAGGAAGAAAGGTTCATTTTTAGACATGCTGAGCTGAGGTGTCAGTGGAGCACCCAGGTGGAGGTGTGTGGTAGATAGTTAGAAATCAATGTTAAGAATTTAAGAGAGAAGTCAGGCCTGAAGATACATGTTCAAGAGTTATCTGCTCCTGGGAGGTCATCGACATCCAGGGAAAGAGTTAAGAAGAGAAGGTGAATGAGGACAGGAAGGTCCTCGTAAACACCCTACTTAAGGGTTGAGCAGAGGAAGATGAATTATTAATGGAGTCTGTATTTGTGATCTATTTCTGCTATAACAAATCACCACAAACAATGACTTAAAACAACACGAATGTACCATCTGAGGATCAGAAGTCCAAAATAGGTGCCACTAAAGTCAAGGTGTTGGCAGGGCTGTGGGGTTTTTTAGAGGCTCTAGGGCAGAATCCCTGGCCTTTTTCAGTTTCTAGAGGCCGTCTGCATTTCTTAGCTCATGGCCCCACTTCCAACCAGCAATGTTATTGCTCCAACCTCTGCTTCTGTTGTCACACCTTCCAGGACTCCCCTCTGAGCCCTCCTCTTTCACTTATATAAGGACTCCCTCTGTGATTACATTGGGCCCACCCAGACGATCCAGGATAATCTCCCCATTTAAAAAATCTTTAATGTAATCATGTCTGCAAAGTCTCTTGCCACTTAAGGCAACATATTCACAGATTCTGGAGATTAGAATGTGGGCGTCTTTGAGGGGCCATTATTCTGCCTACCACAGAGACTAAGGAGCGGTCAGAGAGGGTCCTCTGTAACTCAGAGAGTGCTGTTTCAGAAGCCAAGTGAGTAGTTTCATGAGTTAAAATAAGAACTAAAGATATACTATTGGTTTTGGCAGGAATCACTGTCCATCTTTGCCAAAAGAGTTTCAGCAGGGTGGTACAGTGAGAGGCAAATTACAGTTGGTTGAACCATCAATGGAATGTGAGGAAGTGAAGACCCATTTTTGTAATCTTTTTCTTCCCAATTACAAAAATAATACATACTTGTGGTAAAAAATAATTCAGACATTTCAGATATACATGCCAAGAAAGGGAAATTTCCCTATAATCTATTCCCTGACTTTCTGGAGTCTATTTCTCCATGGTTTTCTTTCTAGACACATACTCATCCATATTTAAACGACAAGGTCATTTTACAGATGGTTTTCTTTTTTTTTTTTAACTAAGCAGTTCATCTTGGTTATCATTATATTTCAATACATTCAGGTTTACCTCACTCTTTTTATTACTGAGTAGCATAACCTTGTGGGACTGTATCATTTATTTATTTATTTGTTTTGATTTTGAGACTTTATTAAAGCTGGGGACAGTGAAACAAGGAAGGACTTAGGATAGAAGAAGCAACAGGAGAGAGCCTAGGCAGGGCTGCTTTGGCTCACTGGAAAGTCAGAGAAAAGGGGGTCTTGGAGAAAAGGGGGTTAGCCTGGGAGAAGCAACTGCTGCCCATTGCTCCCCTGGTTGCAAGTCTTGTGGGGACTGTTAGAGTTTAGGAGACACATGTCTCTAGGGGAAGAAAGGCATGGGCGTGCTCCCAGGAGGGAAAGGGCCTGTCATAATTTATTTAACTAGTTCCCTATTGATAAACATTTGGGTAGCATTCAGTCTTTTATTACAAACGATGCTGCAGTGAACACCCTTGCTCGTCTATGTCTGCACACAGATGTGAGAATTTCTCTAGGAGAGATTTCAAGAAGTGAGGTTGCTGGCTCAAAGAGTATAAAGATTTTACATTTAATTAGTTATTTTCTTTATTTTTTTTTAATATGTTTTTATTTTAGAGAGAGGAAGGGGAGAGGGAGAGAGAGATAGAAACATCAATGATGAGAGAGTCATTGGTTGAGCCCACAACCTGGGCATGTGCCCTGACCAGGAATCGAACCCCAATTGCCTGATCCTAGGTCGACACTCAACCGCTGAGCCACGCCTGGCTGGGCAATAAAAGCATTTTTTAAAATTGCCAAATTGCCTTCCAAAAATGAAGTACCAGTATATGCTCCAACTAACGGCAAATGAGAGTGGCAGTTTATTCATAACCTCTTTAACACTTGATTTCCTTCATCTCTTTATACTTTGTCAATCTGATAGGCGACAAAATGTTACTAATTATTTGAATTTTTAAAATTTTTATATTATTAATAATATTAAGCATCTTTACTATGCATATTGACCATTTGTATTTCTTCTTCTGTGATTGGCTTGTTTGGGTTATTTGCCCATTTTTCTATTGACATTATAAATACAGTAATTTGTAAGCTTTTTTTGAATGTTGAGGAAGTTAATATGTTGTATGTGTTGCAAAAAATTTTTCCCAGTTTCTATTTTGTCTTTTTTTAAAAAGTGTATTATTTACTTAACCATACAGAAGTTTTTAATTTTAATGTAATGGTGTTAGTCTTTCCCTCTTTTGGCTCCTGGCTTTGTATTATGCTTTAGAAAGGCCTTTTCCCTCAAAGATTGTTAAAACATTCACTTGTGTTTTCTTCTAGTACAAATTCTGCTTCATTCTTTTACATTTAAATTCTTAGACGCATCTTGAATTTATTTTGGTATAGGAGTCACTTTTACGCCCAGCACCATTTATTGACTAATCTATCTTTTCCCTACTTATTTCAAATGTCATATACTAAATTCTCATATATACTTGATCTTGTTTCTGGGCACTCTGTTCTTTACTTTTTAGTCTACTCACTATATCACACTGTTTAGACACCATTGCTTTATACTGTGTTCCATCTGGTAGGATAAGGAGAGAAAGTGCCAGGGAAAGAGAGAGGGAGGGGCAAGAGAAAGAGAGAGAGAATTATCCCCATTCATCACTCATTTTAAAAATTTTCTGGCTATTTTCTCTAGCCTTCCAGATGAACTTTGGCATTATTGTTAGATGCTTATACACATTGGGAACATTCATCCTCCATGACAGTGTGGAGAAAAGGGTCAGCAAGGTCCACAGGAGATTGGTCCATGGGAACCATGTCAAAGCACCCTGCCCTTTCACTGGCAAGGCTGGAAAGGTCTACAGAACCAGGGCAGAGGATCCCTGGGAATTTGTAGAGCTGGGAGCTAAGAGGAGGCCCTTCTGGGACCTGGGGCTCGGTGCTAACCTGTCTTCTCCCCCATCCCTAGGGTATGAAGGACAGAATTTGGGGAAGATCCTCAAGGATGTAGAGATGAGTAAGGTGGTACATATGGATCGATGGTCTGTGGAGGTGATACCCCAACAAACTGAAGAAAAGAGTGACCCAGTCCCTTTTCAGATCATCAATAACTACTTCTCCATTGGTGTGGTCAGTGGAGTGGGCATGTGGGAAGGGAGGAAGTAGGGGTTAAGCAGGCACAGGCTGGAGGAGGGCAGACTGGGAAGGTATGGATTAAGGGAGTTGCACACAGGAAAATTGGGGGTGGGGCCCAGTGACATGAGTTGCAAGAAAAAGACATAAGACATACTGATCCCAAATGGGGGAGTTAAAGAAAGTTCTGTTCTGAGAGGAGGTAGGCCTCTGATCTTACATGCCCTGAACTCCCCAGGATGCCTCTATTGCTCACCGATTCCACATCATGAGAGAAAAATATCCTGAGAAGTTCAACAGCAGGTGAGGGAAAGTGGGGGTGGGTTGGGTATACACCGTGGCAGGGACCAGGTTGTGGCCAAGTGTGACCAGAGTACTTATATGAGAAGTGACACTTCTAGGAAACCCCTTAACCCAAAGGTACCCTGTTCTGCATGGGACTGGAGGCAGGAGGTTGATGCCCTTTCTTGTTACTTAACCTACCCCTGCCAACTGCGTAATTTGTCCTCTCCCTACTGGGCCTTGTATTGGGGCTGACACAGAATGAAGAACAAGCTATGGTATTTCGAATTTGCTACATCTGAATCCATCTTCTCAACATGCAAAAAGCTGGAAGAGTCTTTGACAGTTGAGGTGGGTATAATGAGACCTATCCCTATGTCCTTTTCAGCTTTTTATTTCTTAGTTTCTCCCTCCACAGGTACCCTCAAGAACTTCCCATATTCTTGAACCTCTGCTTTGACCTCCCAGCTCTCCAATTTTGAGTTCCCAAATTCTCAAGATACACCAGTCTCTATTTCCCTCCATCCCTTGCAAAATTCAAAATCCCAATTTGTCATTTGGTGATTATGTCGTGAAGTAAGGATCTGTTTTCTCCTACCCTCAGATCTGTGGGAAACCGCTGGACCTGAGCACCCTGTCTCTAGAAGGCATTGCAGTGCTGAACATTCCTAGCACACATGGTGGCTCCAACCTCTGGGGTGATACCAAGAAACCACATGGGGACATCCATGGGATCAACCAGGCTTTAGGCTCTGCAGCTAAAGTCATCACCGACCCTGACATTCTGAAAACCAGTGTCCCAGGTGAGAGGAGCAGCTTTGGAAGCTGAGTGAGCAGGACTAAGGGGAAGATGTGACTCTCTTTGAAGTCACCCTGTTTCTGAAAAACCTATCTCACTACTTTCTACTCCCAGACCTAAGCGACAAGAGGCTGGAAGTAGTAGGGCTGGAGGGTGCAATTGAGATGGGCCAGATCTATACCAAGCTCAAGAATGCTGGACATCGGCTGGCCAAGTGCTCTGAGATCACCTTTCAGTAAGGAAAACTCTGGCCAGGGGCTCTGAGGGCAAGAGTGGGGCTGGGAGCACCAGGGTCATGGGAATGGTGGGGAGGGGCTGTACTAGGAGATCTCAGTACTAAAGGGTCTGAAAGCCAACCTAAGAAACTGAGTTTTGGTATTTGATTGGTAAAAAAATCTCCATCAATCTGCCTTGGCCTCCCACAGCACCACAAAAACCCTTCCCATGCAAATTGATGGAGAACCCTGGATGCAGACACCCTGTACAGTGAGTATTGCCTGTGCTTGCCAAACACTGAACCCTCAGGCCCCATGGGTCCTAAATCTGCATTCCATAGCTTCTTTACTTCTGCCTGAAGTTTCCCTGAGCATCATTCCTCTCATATCCTGATTTCTCAGCCCCTGGATGTCCTACTATGACTTATCTAGGGCCCTGGCAACCCACCCTGAACCCATAGGTCTTCCCCCAGGTTTTTGCTGTTCCAGCTCCAAGGCACCAGGCTCTGCATCTGAATATGCCTTCTTCCCTTCCAGATCAAGATCACCCACAGGAACCAGATGCCCATGCTTGTGGGCCCACCCCCCCGCTCCTCCAATTTCTTTGGCTTCTTGTGTTGAGAGGGACACCTCAGCCTTCAAGCCAGCCTTGAACCCACCTCCCTGGACTCTACTCCACAGGCTGTGTATACTCTGCCACACCCTCCTGCCAGCTCAGGGCAGTGTTCCTTCACCCTCACAGTATTTATTATCCTGCACCACCTCCACTATTCCCCATGCATATGTGCGCGCGCGCGCACACACACACACACACACACACACACCACAAACACATACATTGAAAGTGCCTCATCTGAATAAAATGACTTTTTCCCCCCTCCCTGGGATATCTGTTAAATGAGTGGTATACCTCCTTCCTTTATACCTTCACTCTATAAATGACATAGATTCTCCCAAGAAGCAAGAAAAAAACAGCATCAGGTTCTAAGTATTTATTTCATGTAATGGCAGTTTCCAAGTGGAGGCTGGAGAAAAGATAGGCATTGCTGTCCACCCTGGGTAAATCATGGCATCACATGTGAGTACTCAGACCTGCTGCCCGCTGAGGAGGGGCCTGCTCTCACCAATGGAGCAAGAGCGGAAGACCCGGGGCAAACGCAGCCAGTGGGTGCTACCGTGTGGCAGCTGGGGAAGGGAGACAGCAGAGCCCCGCTTCATAAGTCTGCGCCTGATATTGGGAGGAGGAGGAAACTGGTTAGCAGTGGACAAGGGTAGCCTGTCTGTGCTTCTCCAAAGGACACACCCATATCCCAGGTTTACTTGGCCTTGATCTTTACTCCCTACTCTTCTCCTCACCAACAGGGTTCATCCTCTCTTGTTTCTATGGTAACCTCTGTCCATTCCCCCCCCCCCCCCACGAGCTTCCTTGCTTTGAGGACTCCAGGCCTGGGGATCCGCCCTTTTCAGAGGTAGAGAACTCAGTTCACCCAACCTCCTCCACTCTTGATATTGCTAATAACAATAGTCATCGATATCATCATTTATTGCATTCTTGCTTCAGAACCAGGTGCTTTATCCACATTGTCTCTAATCTGATAACAGCCCCCAGGACAGGTGTTAGTTTTCCTACTTTTCAGAGGTTCAGAACGCAGGAAAGATCCCACCAGCAAGACTGCAGCCCACACTTGTTTAACTTCCAAATCTGGGCTCTTTCCTGGACACCATATTTCCCCTTGAGGAAGAGTGAGTAGTGGTAATAAGGAATAAGGGAGTGTGACCTGGATGGTGGGGTTCTCACCTGTATACCAGGGATGCAAGCACCATAGCCATCAATACCAGCAAAATGCCCATGAACAGGGGAGCCTGCCCAAGGTCTGCTTCTTGACCTGTGAGTAGAATCCCAGGCCCTGCTTCAGTGTCTGCTCCCTGCCAGATAGCCTCTGCCCACTCCCCTTCTTCATCCCTGCTCTTGTCCAAGTACCTACCAGGCATGACAAGCTGGGTGCTGACCATTGCCAGGCTGTTTGCATCAGCCAAAGATACATTGAGGCAGTAAGTCCCTGAGCCTCCCTTCAGTGCCTGGTGCAGAACCAGCTGGCAAGCTGGGCTAGGTGGCACAGGCTGACACAGCCGCTGGGTAGGGGGCTGGCACCCTGGCGATGAGATGTCCATACAGGCTTCCTCGGGCAGCCTGGGAGAGGTGTCATCTTATGTCAGGGGGTCTGGGAGGGAACACTTGACACCAGAGAGCAGGTTAACAGTCAACCCAGGAGTTCTCAGGGCCACCAGTGGGGTACTCACCCGCCTTGACAAGACACAGTCAGCTCAAATGCATCCCCTTCACTGGATGGCACAGCCTGCAGGATCTCAGCACTCTCAATACCCTCTGCAAAGTTGCAAGATTTGAAGTCTGGGATTCCTCTACCAGGACTCCCCAAAGGCTCATAGACAGGAAATCCCTAAGCTGCTTTCCCAACCCCATCCCCATGTCTTCAAATGAAAACCCTGGGATTTCGTTGTTCTTCCCCAGGTGAGTAACTTCCACTGGCAGCCTGAGGTAGCACATGCCTCCCTCCGTCAGCCCCCACAGTAGGCAAGACTCACGGACAATGTCCATTGTGAGGGAAAAGGAGCCATATCGATACAGAACACAATCCAAGGGGGCTTGTCTCTTCACAAGGATTAAGGTGGCTGTATCATCCAGCAGGGGGCCCTGGGAGCCTGGCAGGAGAAGATGGAAGGGTAAAGTCAACAGACAAATGACTCACCTGGAAACAGCAGCCAAGCAGGCATGTTCCCAGGTAGAGCCAGAGCTACTGGATCCAGGCTTGGTATTAGACAAGACCTGGGAAATCTCATTGTACAGATAAGGAAATTGAGGCCTAAAGGAGAAATTACTGCCCAGAGTTTCACAGATAGGGATAGAGTTGGAGTTTTATTTTTTCTTAATGTATTTTTTAAAATATATCTTTATTGATTTCAGAGAGAGGAAAGGAGAGGGAGAGAGAGAAATAGAAACATCAATGATGAGAGAGTCATTGATCGGCTGCCTCCTGCACACCCCCAACTAGGGATCGAGCCCGCAACCTGGGCATGTGCCCTGACCGAGAATCAAACCCCCATCGCCTGGATCGTAGGTTGACGCTCAACCACTGAGCCACGCCTGGCCGGGCTAGAGTTGGAGTTTTAAAGTATCATAAATGTTTATCATGCCCTACACTGTACCAGGTCCTGGGCTGGACACTCAATGTATGTTAACTCATCAAAGTGTCACTATCTCATTCTTCCATTTTATGAAAGCGTTCCTACCATAATTCCAGACTGATCTGCTTTGGGAGGAAAATCCAGGGGTGGGAAATGGTGTAAGAATCTGGAAAAGATTTCTATGCATTTATGCTTGAACAGAAAATGAGATATAACTATTATGTAAATGACCACAGTCTGTTCCCTGGCTTGCCCCTCAGGGAACAGCTCCACTCTCCTCAGGGATAGAGAAGCAACAAACTCCCTCCCCAGGTCCCAGGGAAAGGCCCTGACTTCCTGACCTCCACATCTATTCCATGGCATTAAGAGAGACTTGAGGGCTTTAAAACCAGTGAGCCTCTGAGGGGACTCCATTATTAGCAAAGGATTGGGTAACATCTGGGTCCTGGGTAAGTCTTTCAGGTCTTTAATAACAAATGCCCCACTCAACAAGCCTCATTCACACTGGTCCTCTTACCTGTCATACCTTCTGTAGGCATGAACGGGCTGGCATCTGGACCCTCAGGCCCAGGTGTGGGTTCCTCTCCTGCTGTGGTCTCCACCAACTCTGTAGTTGTTACCTGAACAACTGTGGTTTCAGAGGGCTCTGCAGTTGACACTTCAGGGGTCGAACCTATAGTCTCTGTAGTTGGCATCTCTGCAAGTGTGGTAACTATGCCCTCTGCAGTTGGCACTTGCACAGGTGTAGTACCTATGACCTCTGTGGTTGGCACCTGCACAGCTGTGGTTCCAGAGGACTCTGCAGTTTGAACCTGACTGGGTGTAGTACCTACAACTTCTGCTGTAGGCACTAGCCCAGCTGTGGTGCCAGGGGCCTCTTCAGTTGGCACAAGCCCATCTGTGGTGCCTGGAACTGGAGAGGAGCCACAGGAGGTGAGAGGAATAGCAGCCTGAAGCACCACCCGGGGAGTGACTGTACCAGACTCTAGGTAAGTGTGAGTGACTACAAGTGCCCGAGAGATCAAGGTCCCAGTACTGTCTCCAAAGTCCCAGGTGTAGGAAAGGTCAGCCCCAGACAAATAGCCACTGGGGTCATGGAGCTGGAGTGCAAAGATGAGAGGTTGGTTTCTCAGGAAGTGCTTATTCTCTCCATCCAAGGCCTGCAGCTGGGATACGCTCACAGAGAAGGGCACCTGGTCTGGGATTGAAACCAGAAAAGGTAAGAACCACACTTGGGCCGCAGCTTCTCCTTTCACAGCCACACCCTCCAACTCCAAGCTGATTGTCCCTTCACTGGCTCCAAGCCCCATATTTCTTTACCCAGGTTTTCCTGGTTCTGTCCCTTTAAGATTACACACCATTTCCCCTTTCCCCTTCCAGTCCAGCCAAGCCTCTCTACCTTCTTTTCTTCCCATAGGGTTGGCCTTTCCCTTCCTAAATCCTTACCAGTAATGGTGAAGGCTAAGCTGGAGTGACCGATGGGCATGTAGCTCTCAGACCCCTGGCGACGGTAGACAGTTACTTCCATGGTGTGTGTGCCCAGTACTGCTGTGCCTGTTCCAATGCTCAGCCCAGACACCGGGCCCCCTAGAACTTGCCAGTATTGGCCTGAGGGTTTTGGAAAGAAAAGCAGGAAGGGGTGGGGGTTACTGGTCAAAGAAGACTGATTAGAGATGGCACCAGGGAAGGAAGGTCAGATGTATTTAGGATGGTAATTTTAGATGGTATTTGGAAGGTTGTGATATGGGGACCAGGAAAGGCACCCTAATGAGTGGTTCCATGGAATGGGACTATAATTGGGGAAGGGCTCCCAGAAAGAACTATAACAGAGTTGGAGGGGGCTAGGTGCTATGGAAGAGGAAGGAGCCATGGGGAAAATAATTAAGGAACTCATGGAGCTTAAAGGGTGGGACCAAAAGGAAAGAGAATCAGGTAGAAAGAGGTGAATCCAACTGTGGATGACAGGCCAGAGCAGGGAGTCCCTCACCCCAGGTCTTCCAGACATAAACAAATCTTCTCCTCTGAGACCAAGGGCCAGATGGGCAGGCCCCCCCATCAGGGAAGATGCAGGTATCATCAGGTTCCTGGGGATACACGGGCTGTCCTCCCCACACCTGGCTCCCTGAAAGGTAGATAGAGAGTCACCTTCAAACCCTGGCACTCCTTTCTGTACACCAAAACCCCTAACATGGCTCTCAGAGAGGTGCTGCAGGAACACTCCCCAGATGCAAAGTATATTCCCCTTAGTATAAGCCATTTGGGGTGGTAGTGGGAAGAATGGAAACTACAGTTAAAGATTCATATGTATATACTTATATAGAAAAGAGACTGGAAGGCCATATGTCAAGATGTTTAGAGAGATTTGCTCTAGCGAGCAGGATAAAAGTAAAAATAACAGCACCAGCTAACATTTACTGAGCCTTTACTATAGGCCAGGCTTTGTGCTAAATTCTTTACATATTATCACATTTTAGTCCTTACAGCAACCTTTCATGGGAGCTATCATTCCAATTCTATGGATAAGCGTATGGAAACAAAAAACAAGTAATTTGCCCAGGGTCACATACTAGAAACAAGTTTAAATCTAAGTCCATCCAACTTCTAGGTCCAATGGGTCTTCTGTCCCCCATTTGGGGGACTATAATCTTTTTTCATTTTATTTTTGTTTTCAAATTTTTCTACAATGAATATGCATTACATATATAATTTGTTTTTTAAAAAAGTAGAGGGGGGAGGGGGTATTCCTTGAGCTCACTGGGGATACCAGGGAATCTGAGCCCTAGGAATGAGGGCCTGGAATAGAGAGGTACTCACCGTTGACAGTGGTGTCATTGGCCCAGATGACCTGCCCATCTGGCAGCACCTTTTGGCTTTCAGGGAAGTGCAGGGTAATAGAGAAGGAGACATTTGCCCCAACCAGCGTAGGCCCATCATTCCTGACCTTCAAGGACACTGGGCCACCTGGAAAGGGGAGTTGCATTAGCTGGGACTCCTTGGCTTCCCTTCCCCATATACCTTTCCCCCTCTTCTCTTTCCAAACTACATTCAACCCAGTTCCTACTCCTCTCCCCACCCCATTCCCACCATGCTCTCCCCAGAATTTGCCAAGTTCCCACCTCTCCAGCAGTCAGGCCCCTGGTTTTCTGTCCACTCAGGATAGAGCTGCCTGTTCCAGGCTTTAGTTCTGAACTGCCTCGGGACACCAAGCCAGTCCTGGTCTACGGATCCTAAAAGGAAAGTACCATGAGGGCCCTAGTACCACTCAGTCCCTTCTCAGGGGATAATACTGTCCCATGTCACCCCACTGATTCTCACATTCAAAGTGCATTTTAATTTACTGAATACCCACTATGTCCCAGGCACTATGCTAGGTACAAAGGTCTTAAGAAATGAATAAGACATGGCTCTGAAGGGATTCAAGGTAAAGTATAGGAAATAGACATATACATAAATTACTATAATTCAAGGCACTTTTTAATATGAGCCATAACAGACATGCATGAAATGTAACAAAGTGATAGACTAAACAGATTACTGTAGTTCCCCTCTGGCAGATTAGGAAAGACTTCAATGAGGAGCTGGCCTGTGGGATAAAGCATTCTAGGCAGAAGGCCCAGCATAAGCAGATGCATGTATGGAGTCATGGAAGCACATGGCATGATAGGAAACTACCAGCAATGTGGTTGATGCACACTGGGAAAGATAAGGCCAAAAGCAGGTTCGGGAGCTTTGAGTGCCAAGTGAAGGAATTTGGCCTTTACCCTATAGGCAAGGCCACCTCAGAAGATTTTGTTTGTTTTGTTGAGTTATAATTCACATACATAAAATTCACCCTTCAGAATCTTTTTTAATATGATCAGATTTGTGTTTTAGAAGGATAACTAGAAAACAGTGAGGAAGATGGATCAGAGGTAGGCAGAGGTTGGGGTTGAGGACAGAGCAGACAAAATTATTGCAACTGACTGAGAGTGGTCTGAGAAAAAGGGATATGATGGATCTCTATATGCCTCATCCAGATCCAATAACTATCACATTTGCCACATTTGCTTTTACTATACTTTGTTATTGTTGTTTGTTTTTGTTGTTGTTTTATTATTTTTTATTTTTATTGAATTTATTGGTTAATAAAATTATATAGGTTTCAGGTGTACAATTCTATAACACATCATCTGTATATTGTATTGTGTGTATTCCATCCCAAGTCAAGTCTCCTATTTGTTTGTTTGTTTGTTTGTTTGTTTTTAGCTAAAGTCTCTAAAAGCTAATCCCAGACATCTTTATTTTAACCATACAAATTCAGTATGTATCTGTTTAAAAAATGAATATTTTATTGAATAAGCATTATTTCACACTAGACACAACTATCAAATCCAGTCCATATAAAATTTCATTAATATCTAAAAATGACTTCTTATGATATAAAAAAAAATCCGGTTCCAAAAAGTAAGCAGTCTTTTAAGAGTCTCAGGTAGACAAGAATGAACAGAATGTTTCCAGACTATATTAAAGAACACAGTAAAAGAAAAAGACTTAAAACAGCAGCATGAATGGGGAAAGTCAGATCAAGAAGAATTTTCTCAGTCTGTGAGAAAGAGGCCCTAGCCAGTTTGACTCAGTGGTTAGAGTGTTGGCCTGCAGACTGAAGGGTCCTGGGTTCGATTCTAGCCAAGGGAACATATCTCAGTTGCAGGCTTAATCCCCGGCCCCAGTCAGGGTGCGTGCAGGAGGCAACCAATTGATGTTTCTCTCCCTTGATGTTTCTCTCCCCCACTCTCTCTGAAAAGCAATGGAAAAAATATCCTCAGATGAGGATTAAAAAAAAAAGTCTGTGAGAAAGAGGAAACGTATGTATTTCAGCACAGCAGAAACTATGCTCACTCCATTTCTAATTTGTACTGGAAAATTAGTCGATTCTGGTGGGGGAGGATCTGGAATCTTCATTGAGCATCCCACCATTAGAACAAGAGAATCATGCCTGGCCGGGCGTGGCTCAGCCGTTGAGCGTCGACCTGGGATCCAGGCAATCGGGGTTTGATTCCCGGTCAGGGCACATGCCCAGGTTGTGGGCTCAATCAATGATTCCCTCATCATTGATGTTTCTATCTCTCTCTCTCCCTCGCCTTTCCTCTCTCTGAAATCAATAAAGATATATTTTTAAAAAACCAAGAGAATCATAAGATGCCCTATTCTTTCTCCACTCCCAACCCTCCCTCCTCAGAGCCCCATAGGACATTCCAGATCCTCTCACCACTCCTCACCCCCACCCCTTGCTCCTGTCACGAGGCTCCAATCCCCCAGAGCCCTTTCATGTGATGCTCAGCTGAGACCCCTCTGCCTCTCTTTTCCATCCCCAGGACAAAAGCCTGGGCTGTGTTCACCCATCCCCACCCTTAAGAGGTTTGGTGGTGCCTCCTTACCCTTTTTATCCAATGCCACATTCTCTTATTCCTCACCTTAAATACCCTATCACAAGTGCCTGAGACATCGCCTAAAAGAACCTCTCACTCATTTCACCCCCTTGGAGCCCCTGCTCCAGCTCGCTGCCCAGGGTTCCCCAGAATTATGGCCAGGAAGATCCACCATCCTCTCGCCCTTCCAAGAAGATGGGATTATTTTCAGTTTCAGTCCCAAATCTCCATGTGGGGAGGGAGTTCAGGTTCCCATGTCCTCACTAAATCAAATGGGTGCCAGAAGCCTGAAGTGTTGCTGGTATCTCCCATTAGGAGGGAAAAAACCAGAGCAGGTGTGCAAACCCAAATTCACACTTCTTCATATCCACACGCCCCACACTCACCTTCTGTGGCTCCCAGAGCCAGAAGAGCACCCATTACAGCCACATGGAGAAGGCATTTTAAGGGATCCATCCTGTCTTCCTTCCAGCAACCAAAGGCTCTTGGGGGCTGGGACAAGCCCCTATATAAGAGAGGGGTGCTCATTTGCATAGCCCTTCCTCCTCTCCCTTCAGGGAAGGTCTGGGAGGGGCAGGAGGACTGGAGAAAGGCAGAACTGTCAAGGGATCCTGGTCCCTGGACATGGGTCATTGTCACCTTGACTGAGAAATAATTGACTGAAGGGCAGCTACATAACACCTACCCGACATACGCAATTCATCATGGGAGAGGAATCAATTTGTTGTTTGATTCAAACCAGGACCTCTCAAAAAGACACAAACAGAGACCCTATATCCAAAAACAGAGAGAGAGACAGTGTCAGGGTAGGCTGAGAGGCTGACGCTAAAACTCCTTGGACGCCCAGGAAACCCTTACAATGAGATTCCCAGCGTCCTGCTTTTCAAAGGAGGCCCCCCCCCCGGGCCAGGTGGAGTTTAATCTTAGATCGATATACATTTTCCCTAAGGGTTGTGAAAACAGTGAGATCAGGACATTCCTACAGACTCAGGACACAGGGAGGAAATTTGAGCCTAAATCATGTACTTAGAAAAAGGTGTTCGGCCTCCCCAGAGGCAGAAACTCGTCTTAACGCTTCCTCAGAAACAAACTAGCGCGGGGCTGGGTCGTTGGCGGCCAGGGGCGCCGGGTTCGCCTCTCCCGCTCTGACGTTGGCCAATAGGAAGGGCTGGGGGCGGAGTCAGAGAAACGCGGGAAGGAGAGGCGGGGCCTCTGCCGGTGGCAGGGAATTGGGGGGAGGCGGCAACATTGTTTCAAGTTGGACAAATTGACAAGAGCGAGAGATAACACTGCGTTCCATCCGGACCTGGGGCCGCGGTGCTGGGCCCTGCTTCCGCCTCCTCCGCCCCGGGAACCGGGGCCGGCTTTCTGCAGGGTTCCCAGGTCCCCGCTCCAGGGCCGGGCTGACCCGACTCGTTAGCGCTTCATGGAGAACTTCCAAAAAGTGGAAAAGATCGGAGAGGGCACGTACGGAGTTGTGTACAAAGCCAAAAACAAGCTGACGGGAGAAGTGGTGGCGCTTAAAAAAATCCGCCTGGACACGTGAGTGGCCTCTGTACCGGGACTTCTACCTTGGGAACAACTTGAGTGCCCCCAACCCCCACCCCAACAGGCGGGTAGCCGTCTAGGAACCGGAAAGTAGCAGGGAGGGACTTCTTCTGAAGTGGAAGAGTGGGTTGGAGGACTGTAGAGGGTTTCCCTTTAGAGATTACAGGGTAGTTCCGAATCCGTGGGAAACTTGCTCCCCAAAACCGGTGATGCCCCCAAATGTGCAGTCAGGAAGACGAAGGAGGCCTCTGAGTTGGGTTCCAGTACTCCCCGTGGAGTTGGGTTTTGTGGGAACCGGTGAAGAGCACCTTTCTGAATAAAGAGCTCTCCTCACTGCCCCAGCCCCACCCTCATCTTAGAATTCTCTCCCTCTTTCAAAAGAATGGCAGTTGAACCTCACTGGCCCCTCTTAGGGAGGGTGGGTGCTGCTCCCCCCCCCCTTTTTTCTGTTACCTTCTCTCCCCCTTCACTAGGAGGCTTTCCTTACCTACCTTTGGGAAAAAAAGAAATAATGACCTTAATATATTCAAAAGCCACTCTCTGTCCACCCGTCAATGAACTCATACAAGCACACTTTCCCTGCTCTCACTTTCCTAAGGGATGCTGGGGTGGTGTCTCCTTGGGGAATAAAGAATAACTGGGCTGGGGGGGAAAGGAATATTTTTAACCACATTCCCATCTCTGTTTCCCAATCTCTCCAAGTGAGACAGAGGGTGTACCCAGTACTGCCATTCGAGAGATCTCTTTGCTTAAGGAACTTAACCACCCTAATATTGTCAAGTAAGTATGTATCTGGGAGGTGCTTGACAGTCTGGAGAATGCCTTCTGTCTGTGTAATCTGGCCGTTTCTCTCCCTCACCTCCATTCCTGGACGTCCCTTCCGTAGGCTGCTGGATGTCATCCACACAGAAAACAAACTCTACCTGGTTTTCGAGTTTCTGCACCAAGATCTCAAAAAATTCATGGATGCCTCTGCCCTTACTGGCATTCCTCTTCCCCTCATCAAGGTAATCCTTCTCATCAACTCCTCCCTAACATGGTCCTGTCTTGTGGGGACTAAAGGCAAGCAAATCGGACTGAGTGATGATTTGTGATTTTGGTTTCCTTTCCAGCCCTAATCTCCCCCACACGCCCCACACCCCTTTTTTTGTGGCTCTTTTGCTGCTCATTATGCTTATTAACCCTAGGGCTGGGCTGGAGAATCAAAGTTGAAACTCTAGTGAGTCAACATAACAGCTCAGGTAGAAGGTCAGATGAAACAGATAAATGGGACTTCAGGGCACTTGGTACATTCCTCCAAAAAAGCCCTTTTACCTGTTTGGTGGGAGAAATAGCCAGTGAGTCTCTATTATAGTCTGTTTTAGGGCTGGGTCGTTTACTCCCCATGCTACTTTCAATCTATCAACAAATGTTTATAAAACACATTTATTGAACACCTTCAATGTGCTAGGCACAGGATATGGAAAAGAGATGCAAAATTGAGTAAGACCTGGACCCTATCCTCACTGGGCTGACAGTCCGATGGGAAAAATAGCTTATAAACATGTAATTATAATCTAACATAGTAAAGGCTTTAGTAGAGTTTTAAAGGCGATAAACACAGTCCTGTCTCTCTCCATTATCAGAGCTATCTGTTCCAGCTGCTCCAGGGCCTAGCTTTCTGCCATTCTCATCGGGTCCTGCACCGAGACCTCAAACCCCAGAATTTGCTTATCAACGCAGAGGGGGCCATCAAGCTAGCCGACTTTGGACTAGCCAGAGCCTTTGGAGTCCCTGTTCGTACTTATACCCATGAGGTCAGTCCCTCTCTGCATTTCTTCTCTGAACTTCCTGGGAGGTGTTAACAAGGACATTCACAAAGTTACTAAAAATATTTGGACAGCAGTTTCTCTCTCACTGGAGGGAGAGTATTTCTGACATTTCAAGAGTTCTTAGAGTATGCACAGAGTTCATACTGCAGAGCTAACTGGGCTTTAATAGATACCAAGCCAGGAGAGCTGGATGGCACACCGTTAACATTATGACTACTTGTTTCAAGTTTTTCATAAAGGTCACAAATTGGGGGTTCAGAAAATATGGTCACAGAGTCATGGGCTAGGGTCATTCTGGGCTAAGAAGTTGTATGTAATCATTTTGCTTAGGGGAAATCAGAGGGAAGGGAAGGACAGAGGGAAGGAAGCTGCTTGTTAAGAGGCGGAGAGCAAACAGAGTAATGTTGGGAAGTTGAGATGGAATCTCCATGCCCCATATACCACCCATCCCCTTCCTACTTTTGTCCCCAGGTGGTGACCCTGTGGTACCGAGCACCTGAAATCCTTCTGGGCTGCAAATACTACTCCACAGCTGTGGACATCTGGAGCCTGGGCTGCATCTTTGCTGAGATGGTACAGAGACATGCCTGAGTTCCACCCAGCCCACTGTTCCCCACATTGAAGAACATCAGAACTGTTTCTTGGCCCACACCCATGGCCTTTCTATTATCACAGGGTTCTTTCTCTAGAGTAGTACCTACAGGGGTGGTGGGAAAAGGATAGGACTGTTGTCCCTAATGTCAACCACAATGGTAGGATATCCTGAAATAGCCTTAGCATCCTTTTACAACTCTTATCCCAAAATTGAGCTAAATAATTTCTGTAGCTGCTTTAACATTAGTTTGCATATATTTGGTAGAATGAGTTCCAGTTAGTGCTTTCATTTGGCCTGGAGACCTTATTGTAGAGTGTGAGGAATGCAGTTAAACCACCTATGTTCAGTTTATCCGCATCTTTTACTTAAACCGCAGACTTGGATCATGTCCCCACCCAACCTCTGGCTTTTCAGACTGAAGGATCCCTGAGGCCCAGCCTTAATATGTGAACTCTCGTCCCCTTTAATACAACAATGGAGTGGGCTGAGTTTTTAAATCAAATCAGCAATATCTTTTATGGTCCTCTATCAGAGTTGTAACCAGGGGCTTGGAGACCATTAGCCTATATATATAATGTGCATTTATCCCCCAGTTCATTACCTTACAATTGCCCATATTGCTCTCTCAATTCATCAAAAAATATTTGTTAAGCACCTAGTGTGTACCCAGCACCATGCTAAGTGCTGTGGGGAACACAGAAGAAATGGAAGACACAGTCTCTGCCCGCTGTGCTCCTATCTAGAAGTGGCTGCATCACAAGGAGGGGGGATGACCGCAGTGTCTACCCCACATCCCGTGAGTGGCTTGGGATCCCTTTGCTACATGTCAGTGGCACCCCAGACATTCACTCCCTCCCAGACCCACCCAGCCTTGGGGATCTGCAAAGCCATGGTTGGGGGAAGGAAGGAGGGGGCGAGGAGACAGATAAAGGGACTTCATTGTCTCAGGCTGTGTGTGACTGACCCCATGAAAGGCCCTGGGGAGGGAGTCATGGGGCCCTACTGACCTTCCACCGCCTGTGGGAACCTCCATTGTACAAGGGGCAGTTTTGACTGACGTCAATGCGGGTCTTGGCCTTTCCTCTTTCCTCATTTTCAGGTGACTCGCCGGGCCCTTTTTCCTGGAGATTCTGAGATTGACCAACTCTTCCGGATCTTTCGGACTCTGGGGACCCCGGATGAGGTGGTTTGGCCAGGAGTTACTTCTATGCCTGATTATAAGCCAAGTTTCCCCAAGTGGGCCAGGCAAGATTTTAGCAAAGTTGTGCCTCCCCTGGATGAAGATGGACGGAGCTTGTTATCGGTGAGAGTGGGAGGTGGACTCCCTTTCCTCTCATTGACTACCCTAGGGCAGGGTTTTTCCTGGGTAAAGGAAGGATAAGACCCTGGACTCTGGGTCTCAGTGTTTTCCTAGCTCCTGCTTCTGTCTCCCTGTTGGCATATCAACTGAACAGACAGATGTAGGGAGGAAGGAAATGGGAACTCTGCCTTGGGTAAAATGGATTCTAATTTCCCAATTTTTTGGAATACTTGCTGCCCATTTATTCCAATATCACATCACTGAAGTCAATATACATCTCTCCCTCCAGCAAATGCTGCACTACGACCCCAACAAACGGATTTCGGCAAAGGCAGCTCTGACTCACCCTTTCTTCCAGGATGTGACCAAACCAGTACCCCACCTTCGACTCTGATGTCCTTCTCCAAGCCCCCAGTCTCACCCTCTCCTCCAGTGGGGGCCTGATCTGGCTTGGCCCTGGGCTATGGGTGGCCCTCTGTCTTGTCTGGCTGCCTTAACATTCACTCACCTTCCTCTCTTAGCCAGACAACTCTGGGGATACAGGGGGTTGGAGGGGAAAAGTGGGTAAAATAAAAGGAAGTTTCAGTATTAGATGCACTTAAGTCAGCCTCTACCACCCCTCCTCTTAGTCATTGCTAAGGAGGGCTGGTATTAAAAAAAAAAAAATACTGACTCCTTCCTCTCCCCCTACATAGGATTTGCCATCCGAATCTCTGAAAGCCCCACAATTATTATTTTCTGTGTTTGGGATGGCAGGCTCCAAAACTGCCGCCGCTGTGTTTGTTAGACCAACTATAACGGGGGTAAATTGGAATTTTGAAAACCAAGCACAACAAAAACATAGGGAGGGGACTGTTTTGAAGAATTAGGTTAAAAAATAGATCCAACCAGTTTATACCCTAGTTTTAGTGTTTGATCTCACCTAACAGTCTGAGAGTCCCAAGACTCCCAGCCTCTGCAGTCCTGTTGGGGCAGCAGTAGAAATGATTGCACCCAGTGCCCTTGTCAGTCCCTCCTATAGGCAAGGGGTATCTGGGAGGCTCTGGGACAGGAACTGTGCTTCACCGCAGCCTTATAAGGCAAGTGAAAGATTATTTGGATTTTTCTCTTTTAAGATTCTTAGTTCTTCAGGTGCCAGGGCACATCTTCCTCTGAAGGCCACCCCCATAGGAGTGGAAGTAAAGTTAAACATCATTTTGAGAATGCTGACACTTTTTCAGGGCTGTGATTGAGTGGGAGCGTGGAGGGGGAAATATTTCTTTAAAAGAAGGATGAACAATTATATTTATATTTCAGGTTATAGTAGTTTTTTAGTGGGAGTGGGTGGATTTGTTGCCATTCGCACCTTGGGGTTTTGTAATGCAAATGTTTAAAAAAAGAGTATTGTTTTTCTTTTTATGATTCTCTTTTCTCTTACCTTGTCCTTGAGTGTTCCTGCTATTAATGTTATTTGTAATTTAGTTTGTAATTCATTAAAAAAGTGTTCCTAGTTTTATAGTGTATCTTTCCTCCTTTACTTTTGCATACTTATTTAATGAAAGAATGGTGAGAAAATATGAATGTGTATACATAATAATTGGTTTCAGACCCCCACTTTTCCTAATCTCTCTGTGCAGGGCCATCCACCCCACCCCATTTTGACTTCTGTGACAAAATTGGAATAGTGCAGAGGGTGGGCAAAGTGGGAATTATTGCCCTATTTTACAGCTGGAGAAACTGAAGCCTTCATATTTCCTACTTTCCCCACAAACCCGCATCTCCCCCTTCCCATCCCCCTCCCCTCACACACATGTATACCACAGACACACACACTCGAGGTGGCAGTTCCGGAATTCCAGTGTTAGGAAGGGCTTGGGAGCAGCAATATGATTGGAAGTGAGCTCCATGGAATTCACCTCGACACTGCATTCCTCAGTACGCTCGTCATTTTTCCTTTTTCTTGCATATCACAAACAGCAAAATTTTCTAAAGATACTTCATTCACCTTTATAATACGGTTCATAATATTGTCAATTGTCTGGATGAAAAATTATGAAGGGGCTAAAGCCTCCCCGGGCTATCGTTTCTTCGAGTTGCCATTGTCTCAGCCCACCAAAAAACATCTGAGGCCTCCCACCCCAAAATCTCCTGTACTCTGCGGCCGCACTAAAAGGATGAAGCACCGACTTCAGGGCTACTTAAATTCCCAGGCTCCGGGTCCCTAAGAGAGGTATTTCCCTTTACGCCCGCGAATTGGTCAAAGAGTGAGGGGAGCTAGTCAGCCCCTGCCAAATCCGGGGGGAGGGGCGAAGGTCAGTAGCGGCCTTCCTAAAGCTTCCTTCAACCCCGCCTTGCCTGCCATTCAAGTTCCGAATTTTCGCAGTACTGGTTAAAGTTTCACTTTGACCCGCCTCCGTCACTCACCTGATTAGATGTTTATGAGTCAAAAGGCGGGGTCATTAGGGTGTCAAGAGCTTATTGGCTGGTATATACGCCTGTCAACAGTGTACCGCCCCCTGTCTCGGGGAGCTCCCTCGTCAATGGCTCCTCGCCTCGTCCATATTCAAGATTTCCCTCTTCATATTGGCCTGGGGATACGCCGGTCCGGTCCCTGGTTCGTCCTCGTTGGTGACGGCACCGAAAAAGGCCCGCCTTTCTCCAGAGGATTGGCGGAGCAGCGCACACAGAGCCCACCCTTGATGGTAGGCGTAATCGCGCTATTGGCCGGGGCCCCCGCCCCAGGGCGAGGAGGAGGAGGAGGGGCAAGAGGGTTTGGTTGAGCTGCGGCTGTTTGTCTGTTCGACACAGGCTTGGGTCCGACGGGGGAGACGGAGCCCCAGGTACCGGGCTGATGGAGCCCAGTAGGGTAGGGGCGGAGGCGCCCGGGAGAGGAGAGCAGCCTGGCCTGAGCTCAGAGGCGGGTCTGGGCCTCAGCGATGGGGTTAGAGTGGCCCACTGGAGAGGGGAGAAGGGGGCCGGGCCCCGGCAAGCCTAATGGGGGCGCTGAGGAGGGGGCCCGGCGGGCTGGGAGCCCGAAGTTGGTGAAGCTGGGTTCCGCCGGAGGCCGGGCTGGGGGCGGGCGCGTGAGGCCCAGGTCTTATGTGAGGGCAGGGGCAGGCCTCTTTAGCAGCGCTGAGAGGGAGGAGCTGGGGAAAGGGCCGGGGCTGCGAGTGAGGTAAGCCCATCTGCGGGAGGTGAGGAGGGGTCAGCCCCAACGCCCGGGCCCCGAGGGTAACCGGGGCTGGCACTCTCGAGATGTCTAATTGGAGGGGCCCGAGAAGGGTTCGTAGTTGGGTAAAGGCATTCTTTTTCAGCGAAAGTGACTGTTATAAAAATAACTAGGGTTCCCCAGGGTTGAGCCGAGAAAAGGATTTGGGTTCAGTGAGGCAAATGAAGAAAGCTTTCCTAATCTAGAAGGCTAAGGTAGTTGGGGAAATTAAGCAGGGACTGGTATCGGTTCTGGGAGCGCCTGGGAATGCTCCAGGGTGGGCTGGAGGCTCTGAGGCTTGGGAGGACACACTCTTTTGTTCCCATTAAGTGTTGAGATGTGGTAACTTGAAGTTTTTGGTACTCTCAGGGTAGCCAATGAGAACAAACGTGTTTTTTACCCCCCTGTGACTGTTGGCTGTTCCAAACTCAGACCCTACACTCCTTTGGCCTCAGCTGAAGGATGCAGTCTCTGTTTCTTCTTACCAGCCTTAGCTGGTTTAGGGTGCACTCCTGTGCAAGAGCTAAGAAGTTGGATTTGGGGGATATTTATTTGTTTTCCCACTTAATAATTTGGTCTGTAGTAGATACCATATCTCTGACTTGGAAATGGGGAATCAGCAATCTCATCTGCCCTGGAAAGGGGCTTTGGGATAAAAGCCCAGCCACCAAGAGACCTTCCAACCATAGTTTGTGAAACTTTGTAGGACTTAGACTTGGATATTTCCTAGGCAGGTAATGATTAGGTGGAACCAAGCCTGGAAATCTGAAGTGATATCACTGAGTAAGGGATTTAGGGGAGAGAATTCCATTCCACAAGGTTGGCATAACCCCTATTTTTGTTTACTTCTTCAGGAGCCCAGGTTTCTGTGCTGTTAGAAATAGCAACAGTAAGGCACTTGGGGAAAGTGGTGAGTAGAGAAAAGGAAGATGGATTACTAAGGCGCAGGAGTCCCCTCCTCCCATATATTTTTAATGGTCTTCTGATCTCCTTAGTCTCCCATAGATTGGAGCTTATTGAATTTTCCCTTATTATGCTTCCTCCTTTTTCCCTTTTATACCAATATACTGTATAACTCCATTTCATCTTAAAGTCAAAAGTAATATGTACATATTTTTAAATATTCAAGCTGTACAGAAGTGTAAAAAGTGTAAATCCTCCCACACATACCTCACTCATTATATTTCATCCAGAAAGGTCAGAGATAAGAGACAGCAGATCAGACCAATCTTGCTTTGCTTTGGAGGATGTGCCACCAAAGACAATTCTGTTTTCATGTTCCCACCAAACTCTGGTCTCTCATTCTTTTCAGTTTCCCTTCTCAGATGATACTCTGTTATTTATCGTGCTCCTTTCACAGTTCTTTTTGTCTTGCTTCTATCAAATTCAGACAAGCAAAGAGCTGTACTCTGGGTTATCCCTCACCTTCTTAACACGCACTCCCGTTGTGTATTGGGTATCCTAGAAAATGCCCAAATAGATGGACAAAACTTTTTTCTCTTTTATGAGCAGGAAAGAAACATTAAACTGAATCATTTTGTTTGGGAGAACTATTAGCATCTCTGCTAACATGAGAAATTTGTGACCTCTATCTTCTGGTCATGGTCTCAGGGTGTGTGGACCATATGACTGTCCATTATCCCAAAAGAAGATGATGGTTCTCCGAAGGGTCCCTTGTATCTGTCTTTCTGAGAGAAGTTCCCAAGTTTCTCTAGATATGAAATTGGTTGTCCTTTAAACCTCAGTGCAACTGGGACATTTCATACTACCTCCTTATTGAATTTGTCCTTACTGGCTGTAGAAGACCTCTAATATGCCCAGTCTTTGTACAGAAACCTCGATTGTTGCCCCTCCCAGGAGCTTTTATTTTCTCTCCTGTAAAGCCAGTCCTAGAGAAAATTGTAGGAGTGTGTGTGTGCGTGTGTTTTAATCCTCTCTAGACTTTGCCATTTTTTACATCCTGGTGATATCCTGGCCCTTTTTTTACATTTTTTTGTCTTTCCTATCTTCCCCTTAATGAAAGCCTACCTTTAAGACATGATCTGGAATTGCTTCATATTAAGGTATAAGTAACAAATAGTCACTTAAAGTTTTAATTTTTCCAAGGGTTTTTGTTTCGTAAGAAGGAGCTAAGGAGTGGAATTATCAATATAGAATGTCAAACATAAACCTTGAGTTACAAAAGTTTACGTGGAGAAGAGGGCTTTCCCATTGCCCTTGAAGTCATACTTTATATCTCAATAACTCTTACTTTGCCCAGGAGCAAGGTTTGCTCTTTCTATAGTTTGTTTCTGTGCATGGATAAGGATTTGACTTCTGAGGAGGCAGAGGTTGGAGAAGCAAGTGTATAGCTCCTATTCCTAAGGCATTTCAGATTGGAAAGTAACTAAAGTGTAAGACAGTGGATTTAAAATAAGGAAATGCAACAGCCTTCTAGGAGGAAGGATACCTTAAAACCCTACACAATACACTCCCACTTCCCAAGAGTGTTTTAGAGAAGATTTAGTCACTGACTGAATAGTAACTAAGCTGAGTAAGAAGCCACCCAGGTGATCAAAGTCTGCAGATTTCTGGGTCAGGTTGTAGCTTCTGTTTAGGGACTGTGGATGCTTTTCAGAGTGTCCTCAAGCTCTGTGATGGTATGGTTATTATATTTAATTTGTGTTTCTCAGGTTCAGGAATTCATATAATGACCTAAAGTTTTTTGAACATTAATGTCAACTGGAAATTCAGGGAACTTTTGTATTTAGCCACAGTTGCTTCAGTGTTAGGGTGGGAGGACCACATATTGGGTGTGATTAGGCCATTTGAGGCATAGTAACGGATGACAGGAAAAGCAGTTAGCCCATATGAGTTGCAACAGTACCTTGTGGGCTGGGTCCTAGGGGGGCCCTCCATCCAAGGGAGATCACAAAGAGGCCAGGGAGAGAATTGCTTCTCTGAAGCTGATTAAAAACATTTCCAAATGGTACTAAGTAAGAAGCTATCCAGATGGCACAGAAGGGGAGGAGTTAATGGAAGAGGGAAGCAGGATTGCTTTGGTCTTAATTTAGGGAGCATTTAATGAACACCTACTAGGAATCAGGTATTGTGTTCTGCTCTGGAGAGTCAAGATGACATAAAAAATGGTCACACTTTTTGAGAAGTTCAAAGTTTAAACTCATATGATGTAATAAGTGCTGTGATAGTAATACAGTCTTAATACTATGGGACCCCAGCAGAAGCAATGATGAATACTGCTGGAGTGAGAGGGTAATTATGCAATTTCATAGAGAGGTAACATTTGAGCTTGGACTTAAAAGATACATTAAGAGTTTGCTAGGCAGACAAGGTGTAAAAAGGCATTTCAGTCTTTCCTAGGTCAATAATAGGGAGTTTGTACTACCCTGCTGATAAGAAATAAGTATGTTTTTTGCCTCTTAGGGAAATATAAGGGAGAGAGTGGGGGAAGTGGAAGGACTCTCATTTAAGCCAGTGACTCATTGATTAACATTGGATCAACACAATGAAAAAACTGAGCCAAGTAGTGGAACTCTCAGATCAAGATTTTGGTAATTTGGGATATAAATGAGAAAGTTTGTGAATTGAAGGTATTTACTGGCTTCTGCCCTATCTTCCCTACTCAGTAACTCTCTCCCATTAATCCCAAGGCCATTGAATCCTGCAAAAGTTACCACTTCTTTCCATTATATTGCTTCTTTCAATCATCTTGGCAGGGGTTGGTCAAGACCTTTTAGAAAGGCATAATAATGAGTGAGTCCTTTTGTCAGAAGGATATGGGACTGGATCCCAGTACCAGGGAAGGCCTAGGTCTTCCTAACTTTTTAGTCCCAAAGGAAGTACTTATCTAAACGGAATAGAGGCAGAAACTCTATCCAATCTAAGCTCTTGTTCCTGTCCTGGTGGGTGCCCTCTTCAGAGTTCAGTATCTGTTGCTTCCTTAAGAGGTATAGTGGTATAGTAGCAAGAATACCTGACTAGGAGTACTTGTTAGAGAAGATTTGCTACTAAGCAGCTGTGTCACAACAGCTGTCTGTCTGCTAACGCCAGGCAAGATGATTAATTTTATGTGCCTTGGTTTCCTCACCTGTAAAATACAGACACTGGACTAGATGGCCTCTAGATTGCGTTTTATCTGGCAAACTGACCTTATAAGGCTGACATTAGGAGATGGGCTAGACTCCAATGGCTATATACTTGGAACTCAGTCTCTAATGACAGGTGATAGACTTCTGGAGGTTTCATATGTAGTAGGCATAGGGACTGAAAGCTACCAAGTGGAAAGGGGCCAAAGGAAGAGAGTCATGCTCTAGCTGGGATCAGCAGGCTGAGAAGCCTTTCCTATTCATACCTGAGCCTTCACTGGTGGGAGAGCTGCCCACCTAAATAACTTGCCCCTTCATCCTCTCTCTCCCCTCTCTCCCAGTGGGCTGATGCCATGGTCACGCCTCAGTCCTCCCTAGTTAATGGTCGTTTGATAAGTCATTCTTACGGAGCTGCACTTCTAAGGGAAGCTAAATCTGGTTTCTTCTGAACTGAAAGGGTTGAAATACACCGTCCCCCCCTTTGGTAATAATCACACTACTTGACTGGTTGGCTGTGGTTTATTGTTTACCCTTGGATGGATCATTTGCCCACTGTCACTCTTAGCAAAAAAATCACCACCAGAATAGTGGAGAAGTCGATTGAATCTTACACGTATTATTTCATTTTTGTACCCCTGATTTTTTGAGTCTAGCTGTTGCATTAAGAAAACATAATACCGTTGTAAACATGTTGGGATTAAAGATCAAGGCACAGTGATGGACAGCCCATCAATTCCTGTGAACAGGGAAGATAGGACATATTGAGGGTGACACATTGGGGTGGGAGGTATTCTCTTGTAACCCAGTAGTCACCGGTCTCTGATAATCCAAGGTTGCTTAGTAGCAAGAAGGTTCACTAATTGTGTGTCTGGGCTCTGGTTTGACTTACTGTCCTGTGGGGGTTAGTGACCAGGGCTTTGCAACCTGAGTGTATCTGTGACTGTTTCCTATCTTCACACTTTCCCAACTCCCTACTGTTTTCCCAGGTCTAGAGTGATGTGTCTGCCCATGAGAATTCAGTCTACTCTAATTCCCATGTTTTCCTTTTGTAGAGTAGCAACATTAAGGCTTAGTGTTCTGACCCTTGGATCATATGTTTTGAAATAGATAAAAAGGTAAGAGAATAAGTTGAAGAATCTAGCAACTTTTCTTGTTGTTTCTTAAGAGTATAGTATATGCCCTGGCTGTGCGGCTCATTTGGTTGGAGCATCATCCCATACACCAAAAGATTGTGGGTTCAATTTCCTATCAGGGCACATACCTAGGTTGTGGGTTTGATCCCTGGTCAGAGCACATATGGGAGGCAACTGATCGGTGTTTCTCTCTCTAAAAATCAATAAAAACATCCTCAGGTGAAGATTAAAAAGAGTATAGTATATGTATGTCACCTAAAGGAAACTTGATCAGTTTATCTCTGTAGTTACTTCTGCCCCCCTTCCTTTTTAAATGTATTTTTCTATTATGTCATCTGTTTTCAGTTTTAAAGGGTAGAGTTTTATGATGCCCTATCCTCTTGAAACAATGTATATGAACCACATACGTATGTTTTTAAAAATGATTCATCCTCACAGATGCTGAAAAACCCTAAGAGAAACAAATTTCTTTCTTTTTTGTTTTATCCTCACTTGATATTTTTTCCATTGCTTTTTAGAGAGAGTGGAAGGGAGAGAGAGAAACATCGATGTTAGAGACACATCGATTGGTTGCCTCCTGCCCCGACCAGGGCTGGGGCCGAGGTATGTGCCCTTGACCAAAATCAAACCTGGGACCCTTCAGTCTACAGGCTGAAGCTCTAACCACTGAGCAAAACTGGCTAGGGCACAGATTTCTTAAATGTACCCAGAACTTTGAAATTGAATTCAAATTCTTTTCTTTGCCCCCCCCCCCCCCCCCCCCCCCGCTCGTCCATATAGATAAGGAGGCCGAGGCTCAGAAAGGCAAAAGGGAGTGAATAGCCTAATATCACAGTGGGTTTAACTGAGAAAACAGGGAATAAAATTCAGGCTTGCACAGTAACAAAGCCCTTACCACTACATGAGACTTTGTCTCGTTTGGCTTTCTGTTTTCATAATTACTCCATAACTTTAGTAGCAGGGTTGGAGAATCCTCTGACCCCTGGTGAGCTGGCTGTACTCAGCCCTCATCTTAATTTCATCTAATAGTGAAATTAACTATGGCCTATAGGCTGGCCAGAAACTAGACTTCCCCCATTCCCTACTAACCCATCTTTCAGTGTCAGGCCTCTCAAAAGCAGTGTTTTTAAAACTTTTTGATCATGACTCACTTTTTTTAAAAAAAAGCACTTTACATCAGAATTCAGTGTGTGTACAGACACAAGAGATATATTTTTACAACATGACTCTTACGCTTACTATTTGCAATATACTTGATTGTTTTTTTATTTTTAAAATATATCTTTGTTGATTTCCGAGAGGAAAGGAGAGGGAGAGAGAGAGAAACGTCAATGATGAGAGAGAGTCGTCACTGATCCGCTGCCCCCTGCACGCCCCCAACTGGGGATCGAGCCTTCAGCCTGGGCATGTGTTCTGACCAGGAATCGAACCGCTATCTCCTGGATCCTAGGTTAATGCTCAACCGCTGAGCCATGCCTGGCCAGGCAAGAAAACTATTTTTTCTTAAATAGTTTTTAAAATGTTTCCTGTTAAAAAAGAATTATGTAGAATGAAAAAAATCTGAATCCTTCACACACCACTTTCCTCAGTCCCACTCTCCTCAGAGGTAACCACTGTTAACAGATGGGTGTGTATCTTTCCATACCTTTTTCTATGCAGAATTTTCTTTTTTACAGAAGTAGGATCCAACCACATGTTTTAGTCTACAAGTTTTTTTTTTACTTCACAATAGGTCTTCGAGGTTTTTTCATGCTCATATATATATATATATATATAGGAGAGAGAAAACTGATTCTAAGAAAGAAATTAGAAATCTTGTTATAAAGGATAAAAGGATATACTCTTTTAAGTTAAATTTAGCTTTATGAAAAACTTGGTATATCATCTTTATTTTTATCATTTCATCATAGACCAGTGAAAACTTCATAAAATGGCATATGTGGATGTGGACTCAGCGCTCACTGGCCTAGGAAACTGTAGAATGCTCAGTAGGATCAGAATAATTTGTTCCATTCCTCTGTCTTCCTCTAATATATCTTGGGACTTTTCTGAGTTCTCACTTTTATCTCATTTCTCTGCCAACTTTCTCTTTATACTTTTTTTTTTAATTTTAGAGAGAGAGAGAGAAACATGTATTTGTTGTTCCACCTGTTTATGCATTTTTTGGTTGATTACTGTGTGTACCCAGACCAGGGACTGAACTGGAAACCTTGGCATATCAGGATGACACTCCAACCAACTGAGTCAGCTAGGCAGAGTCTACACTTCTGTTTTTTCCTCTGTCTCTTTATAATATGGTTGCTTTTTAGGAATATGTTGATAACTAATACTGAATTATAATTTACTATATCAAATTGGTCTTTTCTGTGAATTAGGGCCACTTGGTAGCAATAACTATCTCATTTATTAGCACTGTGCAAATAAATCTTTCACTTAATCCTCATATCCACTCTATGAGGTAGATATTTTTTCCATTTTGTAAAAGTGGAAAGTAAGGCTTGGGCAGAAAAAATTTCTTTTTTTATTTATTGATTTTAGAGAAGAAGGGAGAAAGAAGAGAGAGAGAAAAACATTGATTTTTTGTTCCACTTATTTCATCATTCATTGGTTGATTCTTGTATGTCCCCTGACTAGGGATCAAACCCACAACTTTGGCTTATTGGGACAATGCTCTAACCAACTGAGCTATCCAGCCAGGGCCAGAAAAATTTTCTTGATGTCATATTGATAACGATTAGTAGCTTAATAGTCATTTGAGCACTTTAGGTCAGACACTTATTTAAGTTCTTTATATGTATTATCTTTTTTTTTTTTTTAACTGTATCTTTATTGATCTCAGAGAGAGGAAGGGAGAGGGAGAAATTGAGAAACATCAGTGATGAGAGAGTCATTGATCGGCTGCCTCCTGCACGCCCCTGACTGGGGATTGAGCCTGCAACCCAGGCATGTGCCCTGACCGAGAGTCGAACTCCAATCGCCTGGATCCTAGGTCGATGCTCAACCGCTGAGCCACGCCCGGCCGGGCTGTATGTATTATCTCATTGAATCCTCACAACAACCTTATGAAGTAGGTCCTCATAAAGCTGTTATCCATTTTACAGATAAGAAAAGGAGTACATAGATAAGATTTAGTAACTGGCCCAAAGTTTCACAGCTAGTAAGCAGAACTGTAAAATAAACCCAGTGAATTGGACTCCACAGCCTTTGTTCCTCTGCACTGCCTCTTGTATGATTTTTCTGTCTTTACTATCTTTACTGTCTCTTCTGTCTTTACTAGAATTACAGGGATTTTTAACCCTGATTTGACTTCAAAACAACTTGCTATAGTGACAAAATGTTTCCTTCCCCACATATGCCATAGAGTTTGATGTTTGTGGAGTCACTAGAATCAACTTTGCAAAAGGGAAAAATGAATTTGAACAAGCAAAGTATAACCCAAACAGTGCTTAGGTTTTAGAGAAAGGTTTTGCATGTTTGGATCACAGTAACTCTTCTTTGAATGTCATAGTTCCTTTCCCCTCAGAGTCAGGATGATGAAATATTCAAGTTTGCATGATTAGGCTCCCAAAGTCCCAGCTTCTCTGCCTCCTCCAGTACCAGCTTTCCTAGCCTCTTGGAAGGTAGATGAGGTAGTTCAGTTTATTCTTTCATCAAATATTTATTGCTTGAAGACTTACTACTATACCTTCCCCTGGAGATTCCTACGTGTGTTTAGAAGGTACACCTTCTTTCTCTGCCTCTAATTTGGAGGACTACAGCTGTTAGGCCCATTAAGTGTGGAGGGTAATCTAATCCCTAAGCACTAGGAAGACAGCTGCAAGTTGAGAGCAGGTCAAGCCTACTGACTCCTAGACTTGAGAGACTTTCAGACATGGAGAGGTGGCAGAAGCAAATCAAAGAGTTGATACCAAACACATCTGTTGATTGTGTTCTCTACTCACCTTTGACCAGAAGTGAGAAAGAATAGATTTTCTGGCAATTGGACTTTGGTTAGAATTTCAGAAATGTCAAGAAAACTGGTCATATATAAAGGATACAGAACCAGAAGATACCCCTCCACTGTTAGGAGAGTTGACATTCCACACCTCTAGAATGAATTACTTCTTTTGAAAGCTAGAAAAAAGCAGAGCAGGAGGAAGAAAAAGGACAGCCACAGGAAACTAAGGAGATACTGAGGATCTAGGGTACTTGTAGGTGGATTTAGGTGTTCTTCGGGCCAACTAAAAGTTGATCAATTTGCTGTTATTTGAAGACATGGTGGGAAATTAACCAAAGGAGTAAAGACTTCTCGCACAGTTTTCTGTCTCCATTTTGGCTCTGATGGCACTTGGGGATTATGTGGTAGGGCAAACTACTTCAGGTGCAATTCGTACTTTATTGTTCTCCACCCTTACCACTGAATGTCAGCTGCCTAGTTACATTCAGTGGTGTAACCAAATGGTGGATGATTATAAGATCATAGGAGCAAAGATTCTATCCTTTGTCTAAGAAGTGATTGTAGCTATAATGGCCCTGTTTTAATTTTACCTGCTTTTTTTCTTGCAGGACTGTTAAAGCCTGGAAGTCCCCTCCCCTCCCCCCTCCCCCCTTTGCCGCTTTGTGGCATCCCCCTCCCTCCACCCTTTCCCACTCTGAAAATCTAGCCATGACTAGCAGAAGCACAGCCAGGCCCAATGGGCAGCCCCAGGCCAGCAAAATATGCCAGTTCAAATTGGTCCTGTTGGGTGAATCTGCAGTGGGGAAATCTAGCCTGGTGTTACGTTTTGTTAAAGGGCAGTTCCATGAATACCAGGAGAGCACCATTGGAGGTGAGTATCTCAGGGAATGAAGAAGTTCAATGCTTAGTAAGGCTTTTGAAGTTAGACCTAGGGACCTGACTGTGAAGCTGGCCATCTTAGCTCCCTGGAATGGAAATCCTTTATGAAACAGAAAAAAAATTGCCATAATGCCAAAAGGCAGGTATGTATTTATCCCCTTGCTTCCTAGAATAAAGAAAGTTGATTGTTGCGCACCAGTAAAATCACTGATTTTTTATGTCTCCCTCCTCCTACTCTCATCTTAATCCCAGTGAAGTTCAGTTGAGGGTTATGTGGAGTAGAGTTGGTTTGGAGCAGTGATTCATAATCAAAGATGCACACCAGAATCATCTGGGGAGCATTTTTATTCTATGCATGCTTGGGCCCTACCCTAAATCTACTGATCAGTGTTGGAGGCAGTGGAGGTATAGGCATGTTTGTATGTGCATTTTGTTGCACATACAGTATCCGGTAAAATAGAGACTGGAACTAAATACAAAAGATAAAGGTCATCTGCCTTTCCCACCTTTGCTGCCTTCTCCCTGCCATTACCTCCAAAATAGGATGCTAATTCGATAAAAGATATTTTCTGAGAACTCCCATGTTACTACTTCCCCACTTGTACTAGTCACCTTGGAAATGTAGTGTTCTTGGGCCAGAAAATTATATGAAAAAGTAACAGCCAAATAATATTGGCATTTGGGACCTCCTGTCAAGCTTTAAAATCTTCTGATCAGTTCTTATGTGAGTTTTATCTGAAGCTTATTATCTCTGTCATTATTCCTTATCATTCTATTTTGGTTAGAAGAGGGATGACTCTGATATAAGTGCCAGTTCTTTCGGTCCCTCAGTTTATGATGTGTATCCATTCCTTAGGCTAGAGAAACTTCTGCAGGAAGGACTTAGCCAAGAGTAGCCTTAATCCTGGTTCCAGGACCTATATATAAAGAGAACACTAAACCTTTTCCCGTAGCTGAATGGCCCAAGTCGTGACTGGTTTTAGACTGAAGAGTAGAGATATTGTGAAGGGGGGTGTGGTGTTCCAATTCATCCTCTCACTTACAACTGCTTCTTCATTTTCTTATCCATAGCGGCCTTCCTCACCCAGTCTGTTTGCCTAGATGACACAACAGTCAAGTTTGAGATCTGGGACACAGCAGGGCAGGAGCGATACCATAGCTTGGCCCCTATGTACTACAGAGGTGCCCAAGCTGCAATCGTGGTGTATGACATTACTAATCAGGTAAGTGGGCTGAGAAGGTTATCCTTGCTTTTATTTATAGGAATTAAATTAAGTGGGGGAGAGAAAACAGGTTTTCGAAGTAACAAAATTATGATTGTAAATGCTGAGAAGACAAGGGTAATAAATTATCAGAGATAGGTGGTTTTAGTGAGGAAAGGCCACCTAGAAGAAGTGAGTTTTGAGACTGGGTTTTAAAGGTGATGGACCTGGATTGACAGTTATTCCAACCCACTCATTTTCTTCCTCATGTTTTCCTAGGAAACCTTTGCCAGAGCGAAGACATGGGTAAAGGAACTACAGCGACAGGCCAGTCCTAGCATTGTTATTGCCCTGGCAGGAAACAAAGCTGACCTGGCCAACAAGCGCATGGTGGAGTATGAAGTAAGATGGCCAATAGGGTCCCTTTGTAATACACTCCCTCTGTGTTGGAATCTCTTTGTCCAAACGTGCCCTCTCTGGAAACCTCATCTGAGGGCATTCATCATATCATTCCCCAGTTCTGCACCATGTTAAAAACAGCAACAATGTGACCCTAATGACAGCCGGGAGATTTTAGAGGAGGCAGAAGAAAATTCCAGAGCAGAGGGGTGGGTAGGGAATTCCAGTTGTGGGAGTACCAATGTGAAAGTAGGAAGGAGAGAGCACGTGAATTTGAGGTAAGGGACTATTCAAGGGTCAGAACCCAAAAGCCTGCAACCAACTTACTTACTCTCCCATAATTAGGATTCCTGATATCTGTTTGTTGCATAAAGTGGTCTAGACCATGTGTTATCCTTGAGGGAGTTGTCACCAAAATATGGGTCCAGAGCCAGCTGGCTCAGAGGGGCAGTTAAATTTAGGGAACCTAGGGTATTGCCTAACTCTGGTGCTGCATGGGAGTGGAAAGGCCATCCTTGTTCCTAACCTACCTTCTGAGCACCACTGTACCCCACCCCTTGCAGGAGGCCCAAGCATATGCAGATGACAACAGCTTACTGTTTATGGAGACCTCAGCCAAGACAGCTATGAACGTGAACGATCTCTTCCTGGCAATAGGTAAGGTCAGAGCAGCCTGAGGTCTTCCTGTCTTTTTCCCTTACCTCTAGGCAAGATCACTAACCCAAATCATAAGGATAAATGGGAGGGTCTCCTCTTGTGAAAACTTTGGGTATGGAAATATCTTAACTTTCCATTGTGACCTCCATCATTTAGCTGCAGCTTGAGCACCCTCGTCTTTAATGTAGTTTACAAATAGTAAACCCTACCCTCTTCAGAACATTTCTTTTAATGTATCACATTTCCCCTTCTCCCCCACCCAATAGTCTTTTTGTGGGGATGAGTTAAAATCTACCATACTTTGTTCCCTTCTCTTTTTGCCTCTAGCTAAGAAGTTGCCAAAGAGTGAACCCCAGAATCTGGGGGGTGCAGCAGGCCGAAGCCGAGGTGTGGATCTCCATGAGCAGTCCCAGCAGAACAAGAGCCAGTGTTGTAGCAACTGAGGGGGTAGCTAGCAGCAAACAAGTATGGAGCTAGCACGAGAGCTAAGAAATAACCTCCATTCCCACCCCTCAGCACACAGCCCCTACGGTAACAGCACACTGAGCCCTGGCTCCCAAGGGCTGCCTCCTGACAGCTCCGTCATGGCACTTTTTAACGCTTCAGCAACCAACACCAGGCAGCTGTTGCCACTGACCTCCTACCCCTGCTCTGGGGGTTGGGGGTCATATCCCCCAGGACTTACCTTCCAAAACAAACTTTCTTCACTTTGTATTATAGGTGCAAGACAGTGACCTACTTATCTTTCCTTCTTCTCCCCACTTTTTCAGAAAACATTTTTTTGTCTCCTGCCCCTCCTGCTTTTGGTCAATCCCTGTTCTTAATCCCCTTTTCCTCCTCTCCCTAGGATGGAGAAGGTAATGAACCCAGGAACTGAGGAAGGAGGTTTCCAGTTCAGTCACATTAAGGGCCCTGGGGGAGATTAAGGCTCAGAGCAGGAGGGAGTAAGGAAATTTCCTTTTTGGTTTTATTTGGTTGGAGTTTCTCATATTTAAAAACACTGCAGTAAACATGAGTTGGCCTTGTGGAAGGTGTTTCTAGGTAGAGTGAGAATGGGAAGGCAAGCTCTCAGGCTCCAGGTGGGAGTCGTGTTGTTAGCTAACTGGGCGGAGGTGGAGGTGGAGGTGGAGGCGGAAATACAGTGTCATCTGTGGCTCTGGAACTCTTCCAAGGCCTAGTTTCCCCTCACTCAGTCTCTTAGGTAGCTCCTCCCCCATAGTGGGGGAGACCCCGGACCCCAGAGTCCTCCAAAGAATCTTCACTGGTTGCCTGCATCTTTGGCTCTGCTGTGATCTAATTGGAGGAGGGACCAGTTTCTGATACCCATCCTCTGATTTATACATGTGCATTTTTTTCTCTCTGGCCTTTAGATGGCCTCAGCCCCAGCCACTATATCCCCCTGCAGTTTGCACTTTAATTGATGGTAGTTCAGTTGGGATACTTGTTTTATGGGGGTTGATTGATTTACCTGCCCCCTCACCTTTTTAATTAAATGGAATCCAAGATTTATATGAGGTTTTGGGAGGGACTGTAGAGAACCATACCAGTGGCAGCTACTCAAGCCCAATCTCCACTGCTATCTTCCTCCAGCTCTGATTCTTAACCTATATTCTTGCCAGCCTAGCTCTTGGGTATAGGTTTGCCTTTCCTGAAGCAACTGGAGAGTGGTCTCAGGATAGCACAGGCCATGGTAGGGGTGAAGAGGAGTCAGGCAAGAGGGAGGAGTTTTCTGCCCTTTCCCAGGGTTCATGTTCAATTTGATCTACCCATTACCATGTCTTTTCTACTTCCCTGTAAATAGGTATGACCTTTATTCCCACTGTACAGTCTATTCTGTCCCCCCTCTCATCAGGCCCTATTTCTTTTCTCCTTTGTTAGTATCTTCAGTTTATTCCCTCCATGCTTATCCCCATACTCATCCCCATGAAACCAGTGGTTTAATCCATGTACCACTAGGGGCTAGCACCACAGAGGCCTACTTGTGGCCCCCTTATAACACCTGTTCTTGTGGACAGAACGACTGGCACCGAAGGTCCCTCACAACTGTCTCACATCACCAGACAATGTTGGTCCTTTCTAAATCTCTAGCCTCTCTTCACATCCCTCATCAGGTATTTTAGGATGTCTTTGGGAAGCCATCAAGGCAGGAGAGAATTCTAAACTTCTTGTTCCAGCCTAGAGTTTTGGGAAAATTAGGGAAAGTAATATAGAAAAGGCCTCAGTGAAGGCCTCAGTGACCTAGGTTTGGAACCTTTCTGCCCTTTTGGCTTAGAGACTTCCTTCTGTCCCAGAGCAGCTGAGAAATCCATGAGGCTGAGATTCTAAAGGACCCAGCTTAGGTTCTTCCACTTAGGCCTCAATTCCCTTCCTTTTCCAGGGGCAGCCTTAGTTCCCGTGGCCCTGAAACACACATACATTTTTGCCTTCCTTTGCCAGCACCCCACTAGCCCCCAACAGCACCCAGTGCATTCCTATAAGTGGAAGAACTAGGATGGCTCTTTTTAGTCTCTTAAAAACGAAGTTCTTTCTCTGTGCAGCTTTCCCCATGGAGCAGGAGTGAGGATGTTTCATTGCCTTGGGGCTGGGAAACCATTTCTCCAGGCTTCTCCCCTCTCCCGCCCCCTTTAGGAACAGGATTGGCCTTAGCTTCTGGGCCTATCTGCTGCCTGCCTTCTACTTCCTACCAGTTCTCTGCTTTCCTTTGAGCTCTGTTGGGCTTGGGGATCTTAGTTTTTATTTCCCAGCTCTTCATTTTTTTCTTCTGATCAGTTTTTTTTTGTTTTTTTGTTTTTTTGCGGGGGGCGGGGGGTCCTTTTTTTCCTCCTAAGAAAGTATTTGCCTTTTTTCCCCCTTCCTCTTCCAACATAACAATCGTGGTAACAGAATGCGACTGCTGATTTACCGATGTATTTAATGTAAGTAAAAAAGGAAAAAAAGAAAAGTGTATTGGAGTGTTGCTTTTTTTTTTTACTTTGTCTGACTGATACTAGAAATTTGGAAGAAAGGGCACCCAGTAGTTTTATTGAATCAGAAACACACCCTCCCCTGCATCTTGGTGCCTCCTTATTCCCTCTTATCTGTTCTTGAATAGTGAGGTAACCCAATTGGAAAATAGTTTCTTTATTGCTGTTTTTTTGTTGTTTGTTTGTTTAATTAAAAAATTTTAATTGGTTTTTAGAGAGAGAGAGAGAAACATCAATGTGCGAAATATTGACTGGCTGCCTCCAGTACACTCCCCCACCAGGGGTGGAACCGCACCCTGAGTATGTGCCCTGACCAGGAATCGAACCCGCCATCTTTTGGTGCACCGGACAATACTCCAACCAACTAAGCCAGACCAGCTTGGGTTTTATTGCTATTTAATCACTCTATTTCCAGGCCACTAGAAAGCTCATCAAATCTAACCACAGCTATTTTTTTAGATCCTCTTAACAGAATGTATATATGGGGGGGCTATCGCCCTTTGGGCAGGCAGTTGATGAGATTAGAGAGAGGTGGAATTTCTGACTCCTTTGAAGTATTATGCAAAAATTTATTTATTTCTGCCTGGCCGGGCATGGCTCAGCAGCTAAGCATCGACCTCGGATCCAGGAGATTACGATTCAATTCCCAGTTAGGGTACATGCCCAGGTTGCAGGTTCAATCCCCAGTCGGCATGCAGGAGGCAGCCAATCAATGATGGCTCTCTCGTCATTGATGTTTCTCTCCCTCTCCCTTCCTCTCTCTGAAATCAATAGATACTTTTTTTTTTTTAATTTATTTATTTCTGTAGGGAGAGGGCCCTTTGCCTTTGCCTTATTAGTATCTCAAAGGGGACCATGACCTAAAGAAGGTTAAAAAAATCACTGAACTAGCGTTTTGACTGATCATGTGTCTACCCCAACAGAAAAGCTTCTCCTGGATCTGCTCTTGTTTCCTACTGTATGTGAAGCCCTTTTGTCTATCATAGTCTTAAGTGGAGGTGGGTGGTGGAGAATGATACAGAGAAAAGATTAGGTATAGTTGCAGGAGGAGTTTTAAATTCCAAAGAATCTGAAAGAAAGGAAAGAGGACTGGTGCCAAACAGACCTGGCATTCCAGTCCTATTTCTGCCAACTTACCAGCTGTGGCCTTGACAAGTTACTTAGCTGCTCTATGCCTCAGTTTCTTCTGTAAAATAAAGAAAAGTTGAGGTTTAAAGGTCAGTTATGTACAGCATGTGTGTGGCACACAGGGAGGTGATATTATTATTAAGGAAGTAACCTTATCCATCCTGGTGGCTTCTCACAGTCCCTAACTGACTTCTCTGTATCCTTGGGCTGAGCCTGATTTTTAAAACTGGTAAGAGATACGTCTTGCACCAGGCCTCTCTGATGATTTAATTGTACGTAGTAGTGTTGAAAATCTGTTTCTGAAAATCTTAGAGCCAAAATTACCTATTCAGTGTCATTTCCCCTTTCTGTATATTTCTTAGTACTCCACCATGACTCCTTGATTCCTGGTAAAATCTCTAGTTCAGTTTAAGAGAGCATGGGAGGGGACATGATCTTCCAAAATTAAAGATGAAGCCCTTACTTAGTAAGGTTGTAGCTCAACCTTCTGTTCTCTAGAGGGCAGTGTGATACATTTGCCCCTGGTTCACAACCGGCCAATGACAAGTTTTTAGTCCTGCACCAAATATTAAAAGGGTAATAGCAAATTATTTGCTTAGAGATTATGAGCAATTATAATCTTCCTAATATGGGGTGTTATATATGTCTTTGCTCTTACTAAGTGAGGATTTTTAAAAGAGCTAGTCAGTGTTGATGGTTCCATAATTTGGGGAGAAATTAGAGTACAAGGACTCTCAAAGTCTTTGAACCACTATTAAGGCTTTGTTTCTGCTCTCATTCTTGTATATAAGAGAAGTGATTGCTTGACCTTGTTGTCTCTAAAAGACAAACAGGGCTGTCGTCGCTGCAACATAGATGCTGGTCAAAATCAGGGTAGAGGCGAGCCTCACTGCCAGGAGAAAGCTGGCTGGATCCAGAGGCCTCCAGAAAACGCAGCTTTGAGTCTCAGCTGTAGGGGCGGGGCGGGGCGGGGTGGGGGCATCTCACTCTCCCACCTTTCAACCCAACCTTTGGAGTCCTCGTCGCCTTCCACTGCCCGGGTTCTGGACTTATGAAAGGGTCCCATTCTTTGTCCGGTGGGGGTGGAAAACACACACACACACACACACACAAAAACTGCCCTAGCTTCAAACTCTGGAGGCGCCCCGCCTGCTTTGGCCTCCAGGAGGCGGGCACAGCAGCTAGGAGGCAGTCCGCGGCCCGCCAATGGCTGGGGGACGAGCGGAGGAACACGAATGATTCTTTAATTCCGACCCAACGTCAGAGCGCTAACCTCGCCCTCTCGCCAGCAGTCTCTCGGCGCTGGACGGGTCCATCGTGCGGACTTCAGACAGGGTAAGGGGTTTGGGGCCGGCAGAGGAAAGAGGAAGGGGGAGGGCTGATGACCTGGGCGACGGCGGGGGCCTTGGCACCCAGGGGTGCTTCGAACCCCAAGGACATCAAAACTGCCAGTACCCACCTCCACTCCCGCTGTCCGGGTGCTCCTGGGGCGCGGGGTGTTGCTACAAGACACTTTTTTTTTTTTATCCTCACCCGAGGATATTTTTTTCCATTGCTTTTCAGAGCGAGTGGAAGAGAGAGAGAGAAACATCAATGTGAGAGACACATGGATTGGTTGCCTCCCACACAAGCCCCGAGGGCTGGGGATCGAACTTGCAACCGAGGTACGTGCCCTTCAGTCCCCAGGCGGACACTCTAAGCACCGAGCCAAACCGGCTAGGGCACAAGACACTCTTGTGTCAACTGCACAGGCCCAGGTGCTTGTGCCCTGGTGCTGGACGTATCCTCCTACCTAAATTGCTCCTTAGGAGTGAGGGGTCACTACCCCTACAATGGAGTGGCATCTGTTATGTAGCAGAAGACTGCCTCCCCCAAAACCTGGGACATTGAATTGACTGAGTTCCCCTGCAGGTCAGCCCTACCTGCACCCCTGGTCAGATTCAAGTGGGCTGCTGGAATTGAGGGCAGGTGGGAGGGAGAGAGGCCCATCGCCCAGGAGTAAAATGCAGACTGCTCCTACTCCTTTCTTCTTCACAGTTCCTCTGCCTGCCCCCCTCTTCAGCATCTCATCAGCAATTGGGACTCTTCTCACTCCTCCCTACTTGGGCCTCTTGGGGTCAGTGATCTGCTCCCTGCTGTGAGGAAGAAACTGCTGCAGGGCAGAGAACAGAGAAATTACCTTTTTCCTTCTCTAGCCCATCCCCTGACACTCTGGCCATTAACTCCTCGATTTGCTGAGCTCACTGAGCAGAGACAAGGTAGGTTCCCAGCTGGGTTCAATTTTTTTTTAGGGTGGGTGGAGAGAGAGGAGGAGACTGAAAGGCCTTCAAAGATAATGTTATTACTTGTTTACTGTTCACAGCAGCTGTGCTATGTAGATCTCATTTCATAGATGAGGAAGCAGGTTCAGGGAGGCTTCATTATGTTGCCCTGGGAACAGGTCTGGTTAATGGCAGGGCTGGTTTCACAAACCCAATGCAGTTTGACTCCATAATCTGAGCTCCTTCCCCCCATTAGGCTGCCACTACCTTTTTTTTTTTTTTTTTTTTTTTACCTTTTTGTTCCTGTTTAAGTAAGCCCTTCAGTTGTCTTCTCCTGACTTAAGAAATAAATTCTTCCTTTTTAGGCCCAAAAGTAGAGTAGAGGATGGAAGATGAGTGATTCCAGAAGACTCCTATTGCTCCTTCCAGCCCCATTCCCTTTTATCCTGTCAGTAGAGTCTGTCTCTGAAGTGCTCCAGGTTTTCTCTAAAGGCCCACTTGGACCCCTACACTCCTATCTTTGGGCCTCATTACCAGGGCAAAAGTCTCTCCATGTGACCTCCTCTGTGTCTTCCTCCCACCTATTCCCTCAAACTACCTTAATATCATCCCCTCCCAGGAATTACTATCTTGATCCCAGAATCTTCCTCTTACAGATCTACCACAATGCTGCTGCTGCACAGAGCTGTGGTCCTGCGGCTCAGACAGGCCTGCAGGTAGGCTAACACATCCTAAGGGGTCTCCTAACCCATATGTTTTACTCCCAGTATCTTTATAATGTCTTTTTTTATCTGCCAAATAAGATAGTTGAGATGGTGGCAAGGAAGGAAAAGGTAAGCCAGATTCCACTTGTCTCACCCATCCCTTCAGTTCCAACTGAAGGAGCCAATGGCCAACCAGGGAGAGGTAAACCCTAGGTCTTCACTGATCAGAAACGTGCTACTAAGAAGACCTCTTTCTCTTCCAGACTCAAGTATACCCACTCAAGGCTCTGCGTTCAGGTCTGCTCTACAGATGATTCATTTCAGCCCCAGTGCCCCAGCTTTGCCTTCTCTAGAGATACCACCAGCACCAGGGGATGGAGAGTCATGGGGACCCTGCTAGGCCTTGGTGCAGTGTTGGCCTATCATGACCACCGTTGCAGGGTAAGTGGGAAAGGAAGAGACTTCACTGTCAGGGACCCTACTATGCTCCCCAGGCAAGCCAGGGTGTTACCACAGAGCCCACAGTGACACTGTCTTCATGCATAGTAGACATGAAATCTGCTACCTCCATTTCCCAGTGGCTACACTTTGTGAATTGGCTCAGGGTGAGCTGCAGTGATTTCTTCTTAATATTCTGTTCCCTTTTGCCTCACCCCTGCCCTGCCTGCAGGCTGCTCAGGAGTCACCACGCATATATACAAGGGAGGAAGTAAAAGCCCACAGCAGCCCTGAGACTAGGATCTGGGTGACTCTGGGCTCTGAGGTCTTTGACGTAACAGAATTTGTGGACCTACACCCAGGGGGTCCATCAAAGCTGATGTTAGCAGCCGGGGGTCCTCTAGAGCCTTTCTGGGCCCTCTATGCCGTTCACAACCAGTCCCACATACGTGAGATACTGGCTCAGTACAAGATCGGGGAGCTGAGCCCTGAAGACAAGGCACCCTCCACCTTGAAGACCTCTGACCCTTATGCTGATGATCCTATACGTCACCCAGCTCTGAAGGTCAACAGCCAGCGCCCTTTTAATGCAGAACCCCCCCCTGAGCTGCTGACGGAAAACTACATCACACCCAACCCTATCTTCTTCACTCGAAACCATCTGCCTGTACCTAATCTGGATCCAAACACATATCGCCTGCATATAGTAGGACCACCTCGGGGTCAGTCACTGTCCCTGTCCCTGGATGACTTGTACCAATTTCCAAAGCATGAGATCACGGTCACTCTGCAGTGTGCTGGCAACCGGCGCTCTGAGATGAATCAGTTAAAAGAAGTAAGAGGTCTAGAGTGGAGTATAGGGGCCATTAGCACTGCACGCTGGGCTGGGGCACGACTGTGTGATGTATTGGCCAAGGCTGGTCACCAACTCTGTGAAACTGAGGCCCATGTCTGCTTTGAGGGACTGGACTCAGACCCCACAGGGACTGCCTATGGAGCATCCATCCCTCTGGCTCGGGCCATGGACCCTGAAGCTGAGGTCCTGCTGGCATATGAGATGAATGGGCAGCCTCTGCCTCGTGACCATGGCTTTCCTGTGCGAGTGGTGGTTCCTGGTGTGGTGGGTGCCCGCCATGTCAAATGGCTGGGCAAAGTGAGTGTGAAACCAGAGGAAAGTTACAGCCACTGGCAGCGGCGAGATTACAAAGGCTTCTCTCCATCTGTGGACTGGGACTCTGTAGATTTTGACTCTGCTCCATCTATTCAGGAACTTCCTGTCCAGTCAGCCATCACAGAGCCCAAGGATGGGGAGATGGTAGAGTCAGGGGAGGTGACTGTCAAGGGCTATGCATGGAGTGGTGGTGGAAGGGCTGTAATCAGGGTGGATGTATCTCTGGATGGGGGCCTAACCTGGCAGGTGGCTGAGCTGGATGGAGAGGAACAGTGTCCCCGAAAGGCCTGGGCCTGGCGGCTATGGCAGCTGCAAGCCCCTGTGCCACCTGGGAAAAAGGAATTGAACATTATTTGTAAGGCTGTAGATGACAGCTACAATGTGCAGCCAGACACTGTGGCCCCAATCTGGAACCTGCGAGGTGTGCTCAGCAATGCCTGGCACCGTGTCCACGTCCACGTTGCCCCATGAGATGAAATGGAACCATCTACTCCCCAGAAGCACTTTCTAAACCCCTTGCCACACCCATCCTTGAGCCTCATTTCCACAAAAAACCTTTCCTTCCATCTCTCCACTTCTTGGATCACAAACTTGTACTATGCCTTCCTAAGATGCACACAGGTACACACATTGCACGTTTCCACCTAGACACCACCCTCCTTTGACACTGTTACATATATTTCTGGCCACTGATTCTGTGCCAAGAGGTGAGAGCTGTTGGAGCAAGGGTCTAGAAGTGAGAAATGTATTTCTGTAAACAAGGACTATTTTCTCTTCTTACCCCACCTCCACTTCTAATGCCTATCACCACTGAGGCCTTATTTTGCTTTTCTTGGATTATTCAGAGAATGTGGATATGTGACTTTCTATTGCCTCTCTGGGTTGCCAGGGGGTTGTGAACAGTGCAACCCTCTCACTTTATAGTTATACTTTTCTAAATATATCAATAAAGCATCTTTTTAAAACTACAACGCTAAAAAAAGATGATGACTGTTGGGACCTCTTGGGCTGGGGAGTGAGCATGTTGCAGGAGGGAGGTGCACTGCTACTGGGATGTGTATAATAATCCAAGACAAAAGCTGAAGAAAAGGCAGAAAGGAAACAGGTGCAGGGAAGTCAAGAAGTGGGGCTTCCTTCTCTGAGGTATGTCAGCATCTGCTCCTCTACTTAGGTGACTAACCTCAAAATACCACCTAAGAGAGAGTAAAAAATATTTGCCACCCTTAAGCCCCTCCCCCTGACAATTCCTACGCACTTGGCAGGAATGGCAAAGAATGCTAAGAGGTTAAAGTCAATATTGTCTTAAGAGGTTCAGGGGCAAAATTTGGCCTTAGGGGCAGATGTGCCAGGACACATCAGGTGTCCAATGTGCGCCCAGTTTGCAAATTAGATGCAGATGAAGGGGCAGTCATTGAGTTACCCTCTGCAAGGGAGCAGGCCTTTCCGACTTGACTCTTTCGGCGCTCAGCTACTCTCCCCTAGCCCTGCTCCCTTCTTTCCCTAGCAGTTTCCCTGGCTTGGGGGCGCTCGGTGTTCGGCCACGCCGCCTGTCGCCTGGTAGTGGGACCGGAAGTTGTTCGGGGGAGGGGAGACGGCTGTAATGGGGGGGGCTTATTGGGGGGGGCTGTCCTTCTTCAGGTGAAGCCACTGATGGAGATGGAACCGCCGCGGCCGCTGAGCACCCGGGTCCTGGCTTCGGCCGTGTTGCCACCGCCTCAGTGACCCCCCTACCCCCCCCGCACTGGGCCTCCCGGGCCAGAGTGGGGGACCCCCGCTGCCCCGCCCCCTTTCCCCCAATACCACCCCCTCTCTCTTTCACCCCCCCAGCCTGCGCGCGCGCGGAGCTGCCTCAGGTGAGTGAGGGGCGGGGCTTGGGCAAAGCGCGGGGGCGGGGCCTCGTTCGACAGGGGCGGGGCCTGAGGGGCTTGGGCTTGAAGCGAGGGGAGACTTGGACGCTGGGCTGGTTGTAAGAGGGTCGGTGGGCTGTATGCGGCCCGAAGGAAGGAGGCTGACCCTGGGGAGTTTGGCGCGGAGGCCCAGGATTGAAGGGGCATTAGCAGGGACCTAGGAGTCCTAAAAAGGCGGGAAATATGTCAAGGCAGAGGACCGAGGACATGTAGAAGCTGGCTGGTGTGCGCGAGGTTCTTTAGGGTATGGCTGGGGTAGAACAGAGGGACATAGAAGAGAAAGGAGAAACAGAGAGGGTACCCGGAGCGAAAAGCCAGGGACCCTAGGATTTGGTCGAGGAGGGAAAAACAGGCCTAGGTGGGAAAGAGCTTGGAGACAATGAGCAAAGTGGGAGAAACGTGGTAGAGAAGAAGCGTAAGGTGAAGTGAAAAGGGCTGTCTGGGGTCCTGTGTAGGGTGAGAAGGCTTAGTGCATGTGAGTCCTAAGAAAAAATGTAACAGAGGAAGCCCTGGGGCAGATCTGGGGTGTCGGGGTGTCAGGAGAGACAGGAACCAGGTCTAAACTAAAACAGCCCTCCAAGTACCTCCTCACACAGCCGCATCCCAGTCATTTTCTTTCCCCTTGTCTGCTAGAATTTGTAAGCTCTCACTTTTAAAATTTTTTTTTTTTTTTTTATCATGACTGGTCCTGTCTGGGGACAATGGAATGTTTAATGGAGCATGGACCTCTAGATATGATATGTTTAGGAAATGAGGTACACTTTTCCCCCCTCCAAGGTCAAGAATTCATAACTCTGCTTCCAGAAAGATTTACTGCATTACCAACCACATGTGCCAAGCTTTGCATACCTTCTTTTACCTCACTCCCTTCTCTCATAAGCAAAACTCTACTGTTATGACTCTTATTGACTCTCACTTACATGTTTGATAGCTCCAGCTGTGCCCTAGTCTCCCCAACCTGAGCGCTCAAAGTGTCAGTGGTAAGCTTGATGTTCCTGACTCACTCACATGTCAGCTCTAGGTCTTCCGTCATCATGGCCAAGCTGAATACTTTTGAGGCCTGGCTATTTCCCCTTACTACTACTTGTTCACTTAGCCTGGGCGAAGTTCATATGTTCATATTCTTAGGAAGCATTAAAAACAGGTGTCTAACTACCTAGAATATTTTCACGTAGTATAATTCAGATTCTGAGGACAAGACCAGATAAAATCAGACAATCTGAAAGTGTAGCATCTTGCTTGGTAGGGGCATGTTAAATGCCTAGCCAGGAGTCCCTCATCCCCTCACGGGCCTGCTAGTAGGTCAGTGAACCTTGCTTTTTAGTATGTGAGGAACTTCAGCCTTCTCCACTAACAGCCTAAAACCAGAGAACCAAGACAGCTCCCTGGGTCATGAGAACAGTCAGAAGAGTGGCTCCTGAGATAAAAATAAAGTCTTAAAAGAAGAAAATAGCCTTACCATTAGAAAGCAGAAGTTTCAGTAGAGCTTCTTGGGTGGGCCCCAGGGTAGTGGGAGCTGCCTTCAGTTTGGCAGTTTCAGAATTATATCTTGTTCTACTCAATAGATGCTGATGTCTCAAGCACAAAACATAATGTCTTTGTTGCCCACTGAGTGCAGTAGTTCAATTGTAGCTTCTGGGCAGTCCCCTTCCTCCCAATGGTACAGCATGTTTCAGGACGTGGCTCAGAAATCAGTCCTGACTTTTTTCCAGTGAAAATGCAACAGAAAATTTCTTCTTTATTTCCTCTTAGTTTAAATCTACAACCCATACTTCCCAGCATGGGAGGAACTTCCCACCTTTTACTCCCTCCTCCCCCTCAACATCCACAAAGGAATTCTGTTCTCTCAAACTGGCCATCTCTCTTCCCTCAGAACACACACAAAATAGCCAACGAAAAATAAAGATAAATTATTGATGGGCAGCTATTTCTAGCCTCATTTTACTTCGTGAGAACAAATAAGAGTGTGGCCCTGGCCAGTGTGGCTCGGATGTTAGAGTGTCGGCCCTTCCACCAAAGGGGTTGCAGGTTCAAGTCCCAGTCAAGGGCGCATACCTGAGTTGCGGGTTCGCTCCCTGGCCCCTGATCTGCTCCCTGGCCCCTGATCTGGTCTCCAGACGGTGCATACAGGGGGCAACCAATCAATATTTCTCTCTCTCTCTCTCTCTCTCCCTCCCTCTCTCTCCCTCTCCCTCTCTCTCCCCCCTCCCTCCCTTCCACTCTTTCTAAAAAAATCAATGGAAAAAATATCCCCGGGTGACTATTAACAACAACAAAAAAAGAGTGTGGGACCCTGTGGGTGTAGACACTGAACAGTTGTGGATTCTGTATTGGAAACAGACAAGTTCAAGGTTTATCAGATGAGAGCATCTAAAAAGGTTTTCCGGTTTGATTCCTGGTCAAGGGCACATACCTCAGTGTCTCTCTCACATTGATGTTTCTCTCTCTCTCTCTCTCCCCCTCCCTTCCATACTCTCTAAAAAAAAAATCAATGGAAAAAATATCCCCAGGTAGGGATTAAAAAAAAAAGAGTAGTGATGATATGAATGGAGTGTGTGTGTGTGTGTCCGGGATAGCATCGACCTTATAGACTGCTGGAATACATATGCTCATATGATCCTTGAACCAAGAAGCTCTGTGTCTACCTTAAAGATACTTAGTGAATGTCTAGGTTGGCTTTTTCCTCAGGTCTATAATCTTTGAAAAGAAATGTGGGAGGGAGAGGATTATTTCCTTTCCCATCCATAGATCTGTGTTTCTAATTCAAGGATTTCAGGCACTAAGATGTAAACCCAAAACTATTCATTTTATCACCCAAGACACTGAGCAAGCAGGATGGCCCCAAACCTTCCAGCTGTGGAAAGATTTAACTTTGTACCATAGTGGAAAGACCCCCAGACTGGTAACCTGGGTTCTATTTGTCCTACTTCTATCACTAACCATATGGGTGACTCTAGGCTTAGTTTCTTCTTCAGTTAAAAATAAATAAATTGGAGATGTCTCTCAACTCTATTCTAGCTCCAAGATTCACCAGGTCCCAGAGTACCCCTATTCCAAGGCCCACCACAGGAAGAGAGGCTTACTAACTGGATTGTCTGAGCAAGGTTCTTGGTTAGCAGAGGAGCCTGAAAACATCTTTCTGGCCCAAACAACAGTGAGCTGTTTTGATCAGCATGCATGAAGGACTTCTGTCCAGGACTGCCACCAAAGGCAATTGTTTTTATCTCTTCCAGCTTTTTGCCACCCCAGTCAGAATAGTTAATTGCAACTTCTATATAATTGGTTGCCTCCTATACAAGCCCCAACAGGGGATCGAATTCACAACCTGGTTATGTGCCCTGACTGGGAATCAAACCCACCACTTTTTGGTGCATGGGACAACGCTCCAACCAAGCCACACCAGCCAGGGTGCAACTCTGTGTAAGTTCAAACTTCACTTGATAGAGCTCACCCTGGTTGAGACATCTTTGGCTTCAAAACTGATCATTAAAAAACTCGAATTGAATTCCCCTGCTCTACTTTCCCCAACCCTGCCCAAACATACAGCTGAACGGCAGTGACTGTGGGGCCTTTCTATAAACACAAGGATTATATACTCAAGAGTATACCCCCAAAACCCCACAGAGTATCATCTCATGTACATCATACCTAGTGATTTAAGCTGTTTAGTTTGGCCCTTTTCTTAATTCCTTAAGTTCTGAAATGAGACATGGGAGGGGTAGGATTGTTTCTTCTCCCACCCATAAACTTTAGCTTTCTCTCTCTTCCACAGTCTACATGGGGAGAACAGGGAAGCGCAAAGAACAAGAGAAAAGATGCATTCATCTGAGATCTAAGAGGAGACAATGAGGTGGTATTTTCCCACTGCCCAGGTGTTGTGTTTCCAGCTCTTGCCCCTTCTTATTTTAGAGCCTGGCCATTCCTAGGATGACCTGGGAATTCATCCCCTCTGCACTGCTCCCCAAACATTTGGATAATGAAGCTGAGATGTCTTCGTCTGTGTTTTATATAGACAGAAGGTCACCATCTACAGCCTGATGGAAAAATGAGGCAGATCTTTCTGCTATAAAGACAGACGCATGAGCTGAGAAAAGGTTGGTGGGCTTCTTTCAGAGGGCACGAGGATATCCCTAAAGATCATTTCAGAGCTGCAAATTGCTTGATGTTCAGGTCTGTTTCCTGAAAGGGGGTGTGCAGTCAGGTTGCAGACAATGCCTAATTTCACTTCTTCTCTCCACCCTCCACCCCTTCCTCCTCCCCAATTTTGCAAAGCCCTGGTAGAGAACAGAGCCAGTGATGTGATTCCAACATGCTTTTGCTCAGTTTATTCAGTTCAGGAAGGCATAGGCAGGAGACAGTGATGCTACGGGTTTGGTCTACTTGTAGTACCTGAACTACTCATTCCCAAGCAGGTGGGAAGTTCTGTCTTGTTAGTAATTGCTGGGCTCCACCTCAGGTCCCAGGTCCTAAGGGAGACCAGAGAAACAATTTGCACTTCTCCCTGCTGTAGTTCAGGAATAATAAACAATGGCATGGATTCTTGCCTCTCTCCACCTTCACCCTCTTTCCCAGCAATATCCCCCTCACTACCTTTCTACCCACTAGGCCACATGGAGTGTGTTTTAAATTTCAATTTTGGAGTGTCACTGGATCAAACAGTTTTCCTTGGAGGATTTGAAGAGCTTTAATTCCTTGTGATGTCCATCTTATTTCAGGCTTTCAGAGCCACTACATAGAGAAAACTTGACTTTCTGACATTTTTGTCTACCAGTAGAGTTGTGGGAATATTTTTATAGGATATGGGAGTGGTAGCTGATGCCTGACCTGACCTTGGAAGCCAGACTTTGGATTGGTCCTCACCTGCTGCTTGCCAGGAAGTGTGATGGGAAATCTGTCTGGAAGGGATGCCCATCCCTGTTCATATGTGACATTGTGTTGATGGGAGAAAGCCAAGGCCATGGAGGACTCCTATTATGGTGCCAAGTGGATTCAAAAGAACAGAGGAGAAAATATTTGTCTCCAGAGGTTACAGTGACCAACCTTTTCTCTCTCCTCACAGGGCTACTTCCTTTTGAATTGGGAGATAGCTATTTCTAGTCGTTTTGTATTCAGCTCGCTGAACTGAATTTACAGTACATAGTGTGCCTACCTCTATCACTGAATAACATCTATGTTGCTATAAAAGCCAATTTCCTTCCAAGATCTTTGAGCCAAACCTGTCTTGTGTAACTAACTTCTCTCTCCTTATACCTCTTCCCCCTACGATATATCTCCAATTGGCACTGCCTAATTTGACCCAGTTCCTCTAAGGAGACACTAAGATCTGCATGCCTGGCCAGGCAGGGAAGGAGATGCTTTGAGGGATGAGGAGTGGGAAGGTTGGGAGAGGTGTGCCACCTGGGGATTGAGCAAATAGTGAAGTTCATCTACTGATTTGCTCCTGGATCTCAGAATACCAAGACTGGGAATGGCAGAATCTCAATTCCCTCTGACTTCCAGGGTTACAACTGCCATTTAGACCAGTTGGAGGCAGCTAAAGACATTTTGCCCAAGATGTGTCATAGAGCACCTGTTAAGAGCAATTAAGAAGCAGAAGAGCTCAGTTTATTGCAAGGAACAGAGTCCAACTCAGAAAACAACTCCTTCAGACTCTTCTGGAAATTGTTTTGGGGCCATTTGGGCAGGTGTCCAAGAATGAGATGCATTACCTCAGCCAGTGCTAGCTGAATGCTATGCTTCAACTGCTCTGCCCACCTAATGCTTGTCTAGCCCCTGGTTCACACACACACACACACACACACACTCTAGCATATTTCTCTTGGTAGAGCCAGTTCAACTCGTTCTTCCTTTTTAAGTAACAGACCCCACTCCCACAGGGATCGCACCAAAGGAAAAGATGCCTTAATTGATAATAAACCAGGGAAAAGCAAGAGAGCCATGAAGGCCTTGAGCACCCTGGCTTTTGAAAGCAAGATGGTTTAATGAAGAGAGCACATCTTGGAGAGGCAGGAGACTTGTGTTCTTCTCGTTCCAGTCTCACCATGAACTCTGAGACAGGTCATTAATTGCAGTGAGCCTCAGTTTCTCCAAGTAGAAAATTGAGAAAATCCTGTTCACTCTTGCTTCTCCTGCATGTGGGGGTGGGGTGGGATGTTTGTGAGGGAGGTCACCTGCGGCATCTTAAGCTTTGCAATCGTTTTGAATAATCCCAAAGGGCAATTATGGGACTAATGATTTGGAAATGAAAGGGGCCACTGGAGTACCAGGCCGCCCTCCCTCATCTTTGTATCTCTGACCACTGCAAATTCTCTGGCTAATTCCAGGAGGTATGAGTTTGTTAACCCCTGTGGACTTGGGCTCATTTCATCACTGCGCCTAAGGGAGCCTTCAAGGAACCACTTATTATTGGGGCTTGGTCTAGCAGTCTGGTTCCAAAGCTCAGTCCATCCCAGGGAAGATGTCAAGAAAAGAGGAGTTGAAACTACACTTAGAGAAAATTTTCTTCTATGCCCAGCCTTCCTGGGTAAGACTAGCAACCTCTCTAATGAAATCTAAGGGATTTGCTTTGTGAATGTTTCAGTCTTTTTTATGAGACTTTTTAGAGGTGTATGATGTCTCTCAGAACTAGACAAGAATAACCCGGTGGGGATGCCCTGGCTGGGTAGTTCAGTTGGTTGAAGCGTCATCCCCTACACCAAAAGGTTGTGGGTTCATTTCCTGGTCAAGGTACATACCTAGATTGTGGGTTCAATCCCCAGCTGGGGGACGTGCGGGAGGCAACTGATGGATGTTTCTCTCTCACATCAATGTTTCTTTCTCCCTCTCTTTCTCTCCCCCTTCCTCTCTCTAAAACCAATAAAAACATATCCTTGGGTGACGATAAAATAAAAAAAGAATAACCCAGGTGGGGAAAAAGACAGGTAATAGACTTTACTTCTGTGAGCCCTCCAGAAACCCCCCCACCCCTGACTCTATCAATATGTTACAAGCAAACCAAATGTCACCCATCTGCCTCAGTGAGATCCTTCAAAGAGATCAGGAATCCTGGCTAGTCCCTTGCCCCACTCTTGCTCCCCAAAATCTGTCCCTGGGGTATTTATTTTTCATTAGATTAACACTGAAAGCAATTTTGGATGTATGTTTCTACCAAATAGATTTTTTTTCTCCTACCACAGGCTCCTAAGGAGGTAATTCATTGCAACAAATTATCACTTTTAATTGTTCCTAGTTCTCCATTGTTTAATACTCTACTGCCAATTACTGCCTGCCTACTTCAAATAGACTAACCTGCATTTTAAATTCAACACCTCCCTTTAAAAACAACAAACATAACAAAATAATGACAAGAAAGTGGGGGAAGCCACTTAAAGGTTTAATTTGTTTATTATACCTTCAGTAGAGGACTGCTCCCTGAACCTGAGGTGAGCTGCTCTCCTCCATCTTCTACTTTCCTGTCCCCTCCCTCCTGCCACACATCCAAAACAGAATCCTTTGAATGACTGAATCCTGCTTCTTCCTCTTATTACTACCCCATCCTTGAATGAGGAATGGAGCCTCTATGGGACTTTTTTTTTTTTTTTTGCCTCCCAAGGGTTGAGCTGAGCTGTTACCTGCTTCCTTTCCTACAGCATCAGCTCCACCTACAGGGAAAGGGTCTCCTCTTAGAACAGCACAACCAAGACCACTCTGGAATAAGACAGCTTTTCCTTCCCAGAGCCTGGGGAAACAGAATATGTGGGCTGGAGGAGACCCTAAGGTTTGTAAATCAGGGTACACTGTCTTCCTCACCAGGACAAGGTTTGAGGTTTTTCTTCTTTAGGATAGAGTCAGAGCACACTTAAGTGACCTTTTAGGTTTCTTGATAACTCCAAGATGTTAGAGAGAAACCTCCTCCCTTCCCAGATCTGGCTTCTAATAGCTATTTTCTCTTTCAGCAGAATCTGAGATGGACATAGAAGACTGCAATGGCCGCTCCTATATGTCTGGTATGCCCTCTTGTGCATTCTGTTTGTAAGGGGCTGGGAGCAGACACTCTCCTATGGAGCAGAGCCTTCAGCCTAGCACAGGACCTCTGAGTGCCCTAATCACAGAGCTGACACTCATGTTTGGTATTGCTTGAAAGTGTTCATTTATTTTGGTCATTTTACATTCCTTAGTGATTTTCTTCCCAGATTTCTTGAGTGATAGGAGAAGGGAATAAGAGAGGAATATGAGTAGAGACTATTAGAGAGGAATGATTTGCAGCAAAGAGATAGAAAGTCACCAGCAAACATGATATTCTGTCCCAGCCAGGTAGAGTGTACCAGGATTTCAAACCTCAAAGGCCTGGGGTGGGGGTGGGGGGGCAGGTGGGTGTGTAAATGAATGATCTGGGTTAGGATAACGAACAGAAGAGAATGGTGAGGACTGTCAAGAACTGAAGAACACATGTCCTACCTCAAGGAGCAGCAGCTCTTCAGTGTTAATGTGGGAATGTGTATTCAGTGTGGCCCAAACTTCCAATTTTTAAACAGAAATCCAGATTTTATATAAAAACAATGACTCAGTATTTTTAAAAAATGTTCCATGGGCCAAGACAAACTTATCTATGGGCTGGATTCAGCCAGCGGGTCAGGAACGTACAGCCTTTGAGATGGAGATGTAGAGCCCAATTCTCATTTCCCCCAATCCTTTTCCACGATCGTAACATATAGCTTTTCATACCTGCCAAATACTCTTACTGAGGCAGAAGAGATCATTGCTTATAGTATGACTGGCTTTTAGAGATATAGAAGTAATCAAGATCCTCTCAGAGTTTAACAAGGTAAAAAGAAATGAGGAACTTTATCTGGCTCCCTCCGTAAGTGTATAGGAAAGGGCCTAAGTGTGTCTAAGATGGAAGGAATCACTTTTTGGACCATTAGAATGTCAGGCAGGAAATGATTATAAGAGGTAAGGGAAGCCAGAATTGGGTTTTGACATGATGAGTATCCCCATCAGAAATCCAAGCACCACTGTAGAAATGACCTATAGCTTTTAATTAATTTATTTATTTATTTATTTATTTATTTATTTATTTATTTATTTTACCCTAAAGTGGGACCAACGGAGGAATTATGGGCACCCACTAAGGGAGATAGAAGGATGGATCAGGTACACACTTAAGAGTCATTGACAACTCCTTGGTAATATAAGGGAAGATGACTCTGACCCTTTTTTCGTTTAAGGAGGGAAGGAGTTGGAATGGGCAAAGGCATTCAATACCTGCCACATGCTGCACTGAGTGACAGGGACCAGGTGGACTGACTTAATTGAAAGAGACTTTATTGGTTTGAAAGGCATAGCCCGTCTGAGGAACCAGCTAACCCTCCTACTTCCTGCTTATTAAGCCTATTTAGAAAACTACTATAGAGCAACAACCACACTCAAGACCCTCCTTTATTGCCGGGGGCCACTCAGACAGATAAAAACCAATCCCTGCTCTATGGTAGGCAAATGAGAAACCAGGAAGGTGGCTGAGGAAATATCCCCCGGAGCTCTTTCAGTTCTGTCTCTGGAGAATATTGGATATTAAAGGAAAACTTGTGAGGGTGTTTGCTTTCCTGTGCTATGAAACCCAACTTTCCCTGCTTTCAGCAGGTTGCATTTCCTGTATAAGAAGAGGCCTCTGCATAGGATGGCTTTTGAATGAAAGTAGAGGCCAGAAACCCTTCATCTGTGTTTTGAGAATTCTAGATGTCAGCAGGTGCCTTAGAGAGGGAAAAGGGAAAATCAAGATAGGGCCAACATTAGCCCTGAAAAGTAGCCCATGCAGGACTGAGCACGGCTGAGACAGTTCACTTGAGGGACATCTGAGAGCCTATCACTGACCTGTCTCTCCTGGACTGGTAGGGAAGCAGTGGAAAAGCCGATGCAGTGTACACCCTCCCAAAGCACACCAGTGGCTCCTTCAAGGTCATCACAACTCTCCTGCCTCCACACCAGGTGGCCTTTCCTCACCTGGCCACTGGATGAAAAGCGTATCTGTTCTTCAAAGAGGTTTTCCCACCTCACAGAACCTGATTCAGAAAGCCCATCTTTTCTAAAGGTGCAGATGATTTCCTCCTGGGGGAGAGAGGGAAGAGAAGGGAAGAGTCCATTAATTTACCAGAGTCTCTCCCCTCCCCCATTCCCTATCTTTCAGGGAAACTGAGTTGCTGGAAGCCCGCTCATGCACTTGTTTGAGCAGTGCCTGTCCCAGGTTTTCTAGGACTGTGAAATGTTTAAGGGAACCTTAGTAGAAAGAGATCCAGGGGTAGGCAGCCCAAAGTTTCACAGCCCCTCCCACCCCCAAATTCTTGGAATCAGAAAACCTAGTCTCCAAAGTAGGTCAGCACGTCAGTGAGCAGCTCCTCTGGAAAGGAAGGGAGCAGAGGCCTTGTCTTGATAGAGGGCGGATTCATCCAGGGCTGTCGGCAGGCAGGCAGCGGGCCCAGGGGCACAAGAGGGGAGGGGAGGTGGGGAGACTATACCAGCATTTTGCCTGAGATCTGAAAGGGCTCAGGGCCACGGAGCCACAGAGCCACGCCAGCCCGAGACCAGGCTGTGCTGAGCCCTCTCGCCGCTGAGGGGGCTGTCAGTCCCCAGATCTGCAGAGCGACCTCCCTCCCGGAGGAGGAGGGAAAGGAGGGAATATGAGTGCCTGAGTTTGGGGGGGAGGGGCTTTCTGTTGATCTGAGCCTAGAAGCTGCCCAGTGTCCTGGGCCCCATGACCTCTGGGGCCTTGGCTTCCCCAGCTGGCGGAGGATTGGGCCTTCCCTGGCGGCCCCCTTCCTCCCACCCCGAGGACTCATGCATCGCTCTCTCTTGCACACACTCTTGCTTCTCTCAGGCATTTGTTGTGCAGTTCCTCTTTGTCTGCTGGGCACGAGGGCAACGGCATCTGCCTCCCGCTCCCTGTGCACACCCCCCCCCCCCCATCCCTTCACTGGCTTGGGAAAGAAATGCTGTAGCCTAGCATCGCCCCCCCCCCGCAGACACACATATACAGTCTGCATTCTCTGCAGCCCCCTCCTCAAGCACATCTGAGCGTGCACTCGCTTGCGTGCTCTCTCTCGCTCGCTCTCTCTCTCTCTCTCTCTCTCTCTCTCACTCACACACACACACACACTCACACACACACACACACTCACATACATACACCCTGGGCTGAGCTCTCCTTGCTGGCTGCAGCCGTGGGCCCCTGCTCACCGTGCCGCTGCCGCTGCCTGCGAAATGACGGCGGTTCCCCTCACTTCCAGGAATCCACGCTTCCTGGAAGGTGAGTGGCTGGGCTCACCCCTGCCTGCCACCGAGACGCAGACATGCACACACCGCCCGCACTCCCTCGCCGTTTCCAAGGCGGCGGCCGCGTTCGCACCCCAGGGTCTCACCGGCAAGGGAAGGATAATGTAAGTTCAGGCAGAAGGTGGTTAGTGGAGGGGGGCAGGGGGGTGCTGGGGCTAGGGAGCAAATTCAGTAACAACTCCCGAGACTGAGGAGAGGGAGAGGATGGGGGCTGTGTGTGTGTGCGTGTGTGTGCGTGTGTGTGTGTGTGTGTGGCGGGGGAGGGGGCGTTCCTCCTTACACTTGCGGAGGATGGGAAAGGGTGTTTGGTGTTGCTAAGCAAAGGCTGCGACTTGGACAGTGGGAGCTTGTGGTGACATCTTGATTAGGCCTTGGGGACAGATGTAGAGCTGTCCGGGTGAAATGCCGAGACAGGCCAGGGTGGGAATGGATAATAGAGGGGATGGAGGTAAAGAGGAGCCTTGGCAGCAGATGCCTCAGCCCAGAACAGAGATCTGAGGGGCCTCGGCTTCCTCCCCACAATAGAGCTGTTGATGGGAGCCTTTCTTTGCTCTGTACCCACTATTCCTTGCTGGCCAGCTAGCATCCTGGCACCCTGGAGCCCCTGGTCAGGAAAGGGAGAGCAGTTAGGATGAGGTCCCTTGCAGAGAAGTGTGGAGGTTCTCCAGCCTCATGGCTGTTCCCTAGAGGTAGCTACTCTTTGAGGGTCTCAGGGAGGGCAGCAGGAGCAGGTGGGCTAGACTCCTTCAGCATGTGAAACACATTTAGCTTGTGGGATGTTGCCCTGGTCCCTGTCTCTCCCTCTTGCTTTTCTGCCCGGTACTCACCTCCTAGTTCCTCTGATATGAATCTCATGATTTGACTTTGCCCTCTAAGGGCTCAGGCAATCTATGATGACTTTAACTAAGAAAATTTCTATGGGACCTGAGAGCAACCTTAATTCTTGGCTTTGACATTCTGGGATTTCTTGGGAGTCCCAAGCATTTGAAATTCCCTCACTGGGGTTTCTGAGGCTGAGAGAGGAACTGCTGAACTTCCTAAATCTGATTCTAGTCCCCTTCTCCCTTTCGCTGGAAATCACAATCCTTGGGGCCCCATAAAGATTTTCCAACCCCTGAAACAATTCATTTTTATGTATTAGCCCATAAAGGTAGACTTGAGCCTGTTTTCCCTCTTACCTTTATCCTGGGGAGGGCAGCAGCATCAAAGAGCCTCTTGAACTACTGGCATGATTCTGGAGGCACCTGCTCGCCCTTCTGTTCCCGGCCTTAATAGCGAAGCCACAAAGGAGGTTTTCCCCTTAATGTCTCTAACTACCCCTTTAAGGATATTTCCCCCCATATATCAAGCCCCTGGCCCCAAGAGACAGCGTCAACCTAGTAGGCTGGGACCAGCAATGGATTTCCAGCAAGCTCCTTATCCTTTTAGGGTCAAGGACTCAGTGCCAGAGCCCAAAGCTCTGTTCTTCCCCCATTACTAACATAAGTGTTTTAGGGCAAGTCAGCACTAATGATTGAAAAGGAATGAGAAGATACCCTTTCAGCCCTTCTAACCTTAGTTAACCCCACACGTAGTTGAAAGGACATATTTTAAAACTGGGTCTGGGTCTACAAGTCTCAGTTCACATTCTGAGATGCTCACTTCATGATATGTGTGTGGTTCTGATTTGGGCAACTTTTGTAGATAACCATGGCTCATCTAAAGAGCCCCAGCTGGGGGAACTCAGTTTTAAGCCATAAGTCTTTTTCTATAGGTAGTAAACAAATTTCCTCAGACTTTGATGGGATAGAGTGCGGGAAATGGGACTTTTAGGAGAGGATATGAATGGGAAATGGTCCCAAAGTCCTGAGTGGTTGTTTTCTTCCCACTGACCAAAGCTGGAGAGGGATCCCTCAGGAGGGTGTGTTCCGGATTTCTTGCCTCAGGCCCAAGACTCCAACCATTTTATAATGGAATCTTTATTTTGTGAAAGTAAGTATGTGCATAGCTGGGAAATTGGGTAAAGTACTAATAGGTGGACTTTAGGGATGAATTTTAGGGTTTGTCTCTCTCTCTCTTTCTCTGTCTTCCATATTTAGGGCTGTCTGCACATATCCATGCATGTTCATGTTAGCAGGTAATGTAGAGGCTATGAGTATGTTTAACCCAGTAGGTATGTTCTCTGTATATGTATCTACATATGTGATATGTGTCTGTGTCTGTGTGTGTCTACATGTTTTATTTCACCTGTGTATTTGTATAGAAGATTGTGGGGAGGAGGGATTTTTTTTTAAGACATTGATTTATATCTTCAGGTGTGATATCTGATTTTTTAAGACATATATGAAATTCTCAAAAAGCATTTTTACAAAGCCATTTGTCAACAAGTTAAAATGAATATATTGAAAATAAACTGATGATTTCACTTTCAAGAGAATACCAAGTAGTAAATATCTGATTGGAATCATATCGGATAGGATGCTAGAATAGTCAAATTTTTGCTAATTTTAGAAAGTCTAATGGACCCAACTCTCCCCTCCTGAAACAGTGTGTTGCAGTTGGCTGTGTAGGTGGTGGTTAAGAACATGGGCGCTTTTTGTGATCAGATCCCGGTGCCACCACTACCAGCTATGTGACCTTGGACAAGTAACATAGCCTCTTTTGTGCTTCAGTTTCCCCATCTGCAAAATTAGGGTAATACTGGTACCTACTTCATAAGGTTGTTGTAAAGATTAAGTGAAATAATTCATTTAAGGTGTATTGAACAATGCCTGGTACATAGTAAGCACTCAATTAATGTTAGCTGCCATCGTTATGATTGCTATTATTATCATTAGATTCAGGGACAATTCCAGCTGCCCTTCCTGCAGATCCCGTACCTGGTGTTGGGGGCTCCGGAGAGGAACAATAGGGAAGAACGGCTGTCCTGAACCGCCTCCCTGCTGAGGCCCCCATTTTCCTCTCTACCCCGGCCCGCCCAGCCCCAGCCCTGCTTCCTGTGGACGTCAGGCAGTGATGCTCTTCCCCTCAGGCCTAGATAAAGGTAGGGTGGGCAAGGCCCAGCCACTGAGCTTGCAGAAGTCAGCACCGGGCACCCAGGCTGGCAAGGGCGCAAGGTATGGTGCCCAGCATACAATACTGCCTTGTACATGGCTAAAAGATAAATGTAACTGAATTTTGAAAAGATTAGGCAATTTACTAATGGCTACAGCTACAGCTTCACCTGCCCTCTTGTTCTCTCCTCTAAGGTAGCGGGGACTCATCTCTGGAGAAGGAGTTCCTTGGGGCCCCAGTGGGGCCCTCGGTGAGCACCCCCAACAGCCAGCACTCTTCTCCCAGCCGCTCACTCAGTGGTAAGTGCGCCCTCCTTCCCTCACCTGGCCTGAGGCATCCCCGTTTGTGTTTGGCCTTCCATTCATCTTCCATTGACAGCCACTTCCCTATCTCTGCCTCCCTCTGGTTTCCTGCTCAGAGTCCCTAAAATCACTAAGGAGCTCAGTGTCTAGGATTTTCCTGACTTTTGAAAGAAGAATGAACGGTCACTGCCAGACAAGGGTGGAAGTAAAAGAAGCATGGGTGGGATTAAGATAAAGACCCCAAAGAGAAAGTCTGGAGTTAGAGCAGCAGGTAGATAGAAATGGTCATGAGCTGGAGTTAGATAGGAGATATATTCATCACACACATACATACACACATATACAATTCTCCTGCCTAGACTGGGTCCCCATGACTGCCTCTCCTCAGCTGGCCCAAGATCTGTGACATTCTCCAAATGGTTGGAATAGCCAGGAATGTAGGTCAGAGCTAGAGCCAAAGCTTTCTCCTCCATGGCTCCTCCTTCTTCCATCCCCCTCTGGACTTTATGGAGGGGAGTAGAGGGGCTCAGTCTTATGGGGTGGGAGGATAATCTAAGCCATGCCTGTCTTCCAGTTTTGCTCTCTCTTTAGCCCTTTCTCTTTAGTCTTCCTAGGACTGTTTTCCTGCCACTGTTACTTGCTGGCTTCCTGCCCAGGGCCAAGTCAGACATCTTTCTTAATGACAAGAGAGTGGAGAAATAGGCTCCCCTTAGCTTCCTCCTCTCCCCAGCAACGCAAGACATCTATGGACCCACACTTCTTCCCCTTGAAGCCTATTTGTCTGATCAGTGAGATAGGAGGACAAGGTGGTTTCGGTTCCCAGCAGGACCCTGATACCACCACTCAGGACACCTAGGGTATTGGCCTCTTTTGAAGCCTGAATGCCTCAGGGCTTGGAGACTCCTTTTGGACTTCAGGAGTGCCATTCTGGCTTGGGGGAAGGCTCTCCCCTTTGCCCATCTCTCTCCTAAGCACCATCCCACCCTCCAGCCAACTCCATCAAGGTGGAGATGTACAGCGATGAGGAGTCGAGCAGACTGCTGGGGCCAGATGAGCGGCTCCTGGAAAAGGACGACAGTGTGATCGTGGAAGACTCGTTGTCAGAGCCCCTGGGCTACTGTGATGGAAGTGGGCCAGAGCCGCACTCCCCTGGCGGCATCCGGCTGCCCAATGGCAAGCTCAAATGTGACGTCTGTGGCATGGTCTGCATTGGACCCAACGTGCTCATGGTGCACAAACGCAGTCACACAGGTGGGTAAGCCGGGGGACCCGTGAGGAACTCCCGGGTAGCTGGGGAGGCAGAGGCAGTGCCAGGAGGCCATGCCTGGAGTGGGGTAGCCTCAGAAAGGGAAGGGTCTCTCCTGGCACATTTTCTAGCTGAGGAAAAAAAAAAGGAGGGGTTGGAATTTAGACTCCCTGAACACCTGTACTTCCCTGGCACTTTCCTCAGCTGTTATTATTTTTAAAAGCTGATATTTTTCTCCAGAAGTGAGGAAGGGGAAGGTGGTGTGGCCTCAAGGAGGATCCTAGCCCTAGCCAGTTTTGCTTAGTGGTTAGAGCGTCGGCCTGCCGACTGAAGGGTCCCGGGTTCAATTCCAGCCAAGGGCACATACTTCAGTTTCAGGTTTGCCCCATTAGGGCGCGTGCGGGAGGCAACTGATTGAGGTGTCTCTCTCACATATCTCTCTCTCTCTCCCCCTTCCACTCTCTCTGAAAAGCAATGGAAAAAATATCCTCAGGTGAGGATTAAAAAAAAAAAAGAAGGACCCTAGCTCTGGCCACGTGGCTCAGCTAGTTGGAGTGTCACCGTCCCATTCACCAAAAGGTTTTGGGTTTGGTTCCTGATCAGGACACATACCTAGGTTGCAGGTTCGATTCCCTGTTGGGGAGTGCAACTGATCAATGTTTCTCTCTTTCTCTCCCTTCCTCTCTCTAAAATTAATTTTAAAAACATATTCTTGGATGCAGATTAAGAAGAAAAAAAAAAAGAAGGATCCAGCAGGGGCAGGACTCATGGCTATTATCTGGGCCCTCCCAAGTCATGAATAAAAAAAGAGAAGAAAAAATATGGATTACAGAAGCCTCTTTACAGCCTCCTTGGGCTTTGGGCTCCTGGGGCAGAGAGAGCCCTATGGGGCTTGGGTTTTTTTGTTTGTTTGTTTAAATATATCTTTATTGATTTCAGAGAGAGGAAAGGAGAGGGAGAGAGAGTTGAAATATCAATGATGAGAGATTTGTCATTGATCGGCTGACTCCTGCAGGCCCCCGACTGGGGATCGAGCAGCAACCCAGGCATGTGCCCTGACCGGGAACTGTGATCTCCTGGATCCTAGGTTGATGCTCAACCCCTGAGCCACACCCAGTTGGGTGGGGCTTGGGTTTTGATAAGTCTTTTGTCCCAGTGTTCCAGGCCTAATGCCCTTCTCCCTGCCACACCCCCCTAATCCACACCTTCCCAGGATCAGACTGTTCCCCAGGGATCTGTATTAAGCAGGATTTGTATAAGTGGCACAGTCCTGCCTCCCAGAAATGTGTCTGAGCGCCTTCCCTGCGGCAGTGTGGGGCAGAGGGTGTGGGACTAGATTCAGCCTTCAGAGTTCCTCACAACCAGTCCTCTTGAATCTGTTCCTTCCCGTGCAGGTGAAAGGCCCTTCCACTGCAACCAGTGTGGCGCCTCCTTCACTCAGAAGGGGAACCTGCTGCGCCACATCAAGCTGCACTCTGGGGAGAAGCCCTTCAAATGTCCCTTCTGCAACTATGCCTGCCGCCGGCGTGATGCACTCACCGGCCACCTCCGAACACACTCGGGTCAGTAACCTTTCCTTCTAGTGGGAGAGGAGGAAGTAGGAGCCCAGTATACCTAATAAATAGAGTTCAGCTTGTCTTGTCTCTGGAGGGTTACAGTGTCTGTCACTGAGGAGGGCAGAGCATTCCCAGAGTGGATAGGGCCCTGCCTCTAACCCCTCTTCTGGGCAGCAGGACCCATGGAAAATCTGGGGGACTCTAATGAGGTATTTTACATCTGCCAACCTCTGTAACATGGAGTGAAAAGAGCACAGGTGATGTTCTTGGCTCTTAACAGTTACCCTACCCTCCCTGACTATTTTTAAAGTTTACACTGATGGCAGAGCCATCTGTGCCCCATAATGCCCCACTTCTGAGCACCAGGGTAACCCCTCTTTCCACTCTCATCTGCCCCAGGCCCCACACCTGTTACCATCTTTGCCCCACTTCCCCAACAACATCAGAGGTCTGTCCTTTTCTTGACTTCCTACTGGTTCCTGAAAATATCCATGGGTCTCCCAAACTGGAGGGAAGGAAGCCCAGAGAAAGATTGTCCTATTTCTGTTCCCCATACCAAGAGATCATCACCTTACCAGGAGCAAGAGCAAGTGCCTGGAGCCTAGTGTTTGGAACAGTTCTAGGAGACTGGACTAACTCGATTTTCTAGCCCAGCCCAGACTGAATCAACATCTGCCTGAATCAGCAGGACAGATAACACTTTTGAAGCATTTTACAAAGTTTTAAGCTTTTGGCTCGGACTTGGGAAAAGGCCAGGAGCTGAGCTGGCAAGAAGGAGGGAGCTCAAGATTGGGAAAAGGAGGAAGGAGGGCAGAGGGCAAAGAATTAGTAGGGTCTGTCCTTGGAAACATTCCTTGCTACTTTTCTTTTTTCCTAAACTCTCATGGGCCAGGACTTAAAGAGGCAGAGCAATCACCTCACCACCCTCTACTTTTTTCAGCCGCCTACCTTGCTCTAGGTTCTCTCCCCTTGGAGCTTTATCTCTGTGTATGTGGAGAAACAACAGGGGGAAAGATCATCATTGATTCATGCTTTATAATCTACAAAGCATTTTCCTTGTGTCTCCTTATGTGATCCTCATAACAATTCCAAGGTAGATGTTATTATCCTCATTTTGCTGACAAGGAAACTGAAGCTCTTGAAAAAGAAAAAAAGATTTGCCAGTCACACAGCTATTCTTTCTGCATCCTCAGTGGAACCCCATCAAGGCCCAGTGCCAGTCATGCCCCTTTTCCTGGGAAAAGAGGCGGCTCCCCCTACTGGTTTGGAACAAGGGTGGCTTAGCCCCTAGAATTCTTACCAACAGCAAGGCCGGGTGGGGGTGGATTTTGTGGGAGATTATCGGGGCCAGAAGAAGACACAGATATACTGTTGGGTCCCATCTTTGTGAGATGCTTTCTATTACAACCCACACTATAAGAAAAAAGGGGCTCCTCTCAGATGTTAAACCATTTCCCCAAGAGTCTTGGGTCAATGGGGACCATGACTCTAATCTCATCCCCCAAATATAAGAGCCAGATGGCAGTAGATTGATTGAATCAATGTCCAGTTTAGGCACAGGATGGGAGGGGGATTCCTGGAGATACCTTCTCCTTTCCCCCTGCTCAGCAGTAGCAAGATACATAAATTAAAATATACAATACTTTGTTTCACTTTTTTCTCTCCTCTCACAAATATCATCTCTCAGAAGTTGTTTTTCGAGAAAATATCAATCTCAGTTTTCCCAACCTCTTCTCTTCACTAGAAACAAAGTCTTTATAACTGTTCTTAAAACAAAACAAAACCAAAAAAACCCTACAAAGTTGTTCTCTTCCCTTTATACTCTTCTCCATTGTTTTCCTCTCTGTCCTTTTATTCTTTTTCTCTTCTCAGAATCTATCAGTTGATGGTTTTTCTGGGGTTCTCTTCACGTCTCAGTGTAGAAAGACAAAGAATGATAAGCAGTAAAACTGGGCTAGGGGTGGAGGTAAAAAAGGACAAGTAAAGGTCATTGAAAACTGCCCCTCCCCATATCAGCAGATCTAAGGGCTCTTATTTCTGTCACCCCAGCCCACCAGTTTCCCCCAAACTAAAGCAGATAGTTCGTAAGCAAAAAAATCCCCTTGTCTGGTAAACAACTCTGACACCCGCCTGCCACATGGAAAGGTTAAACCACAGTGTGGGCCTCAGAGTCTGAGATCCTGGGGTGGGGCCAGCCTGCCTGCCAGGGATGATCCCCTACAAAGTCCCTGGTCCTTCTTTCCTTTGAGCAGCAATTTGGCCATCTTGAATCCCACCAGCAGTCCAGCACTATATGCCCTGGATCCCCTCTCTCCTCCCATAACTGTCCACTGTCCCTCTTTTCCAAGGTTTGGTCATCTGTCCATCTCGCAGCTGAAGTAGGGGAGGGGAAGGCGAGCAGAATTCAACGGAGCAACATGCCTTCATCCTCGTGCCAGTGTAGAGCCAGGGCACTGGGAGAAGTAACTTTGATACTATTTCTTTCCTTTCTCCTCCACAGTCTCCTCTCCCACGGTGGGCAAGCCCTACAAGTGTAACTACTGTGGCCGCAGCTACAAACAGCAGAGTACCCTGGAGGAGCACAAGGAGCGGTGCCACAACTACCTGCAGAGTCTCAGCACTGAAGCCCAAGCTCTGGCTGGCCAACCAGGTGGGCTGTAGGCAGGACTATGGGGGAGTTGAGGGCAGGGCCAGAGGGAGTACAGGACAAGGGTGATTCCAGCACTTCCCTGCACAAAGGGGAGAGGTCCATGGAAAAGGGACAGTTACCTCAGTAACTCTGCCGGGCACCCCAGTTAGTGCAGAGCCCCCTGGTAGGTGCTGCAGGGAGACCCAGAGGTAGGGGAGGATTTGATCTAAGCCCTTAGCCTAGCGGGAGAGAGAGAACACAGGAAGTATAAAGTTGAGGTTCAGATCTATATAATTCTCCCCAAATTATCTGACATGTTGCTAGCATGAACTTTAAGTAGGGCGAAGTAAGCAGGACCTCATTTCCCAAGCATCGGGTATGACCTTCCTTGGCTCCTGACCTGCGGGTTTTCTCCAGGTGAAGGCTGCTGGGCCAGTGCTACCCCTACTCAGCTGCTGCTACCTGTCCCCACCTCCCCCCACTAGGTGATGAGATACGTGACCTGGAGATGGTGCCAGACTCTGTGCTGCACTCATCCTCTGAGAGGCCCACTTTCATTGATCGTCTGGCCAACAGCCTCACCAAACGCAAGCGTTCCACCCCCCAGAAGTTTGTAGGTAAGAGTCCAGTTGTAGAGAAGACGTCAGCTTTAAGCTCCAGTTCATCTCTGTGTGAGCTCTGGTAGCCATTAGACCAGTTGGGTCTGGAGATTTGATTGAAGGAAAGAAAGTGGTCTGGTCCTCAAAATCTATCCCCAGAACAGGAGCAGAGTGAAGAGGGAGAAAGTACCTCCGGAGGGTGGAGGGGGGTCAGTGTTGAGGGTTCATGTGGTGGTTCTAAGAAGAGGTTGTCAAGGCGCTCTGGCTCTCCCAGTTTTTGAGAATAGCAAGGACTTCATTCTGTGGGGGCTGAGATAAGGGCCCTTAGAGTCAAAGGGAGGAGGTAAATATGGGGACCCCCACCTGGCTCTGGTCATTAGCTCTCTGAGGACCTGGAGCTTTACAGAGAATAATGAAAGAGTAGTCAAGATCATGGCCTAGGACTGAGTCCTCCTCTTAAGATTACAGCCTAGAGTTGGGGAACGGCCCTACAAAGGACCTAACCTCAAGGGAAATAGATGGAGAGTGGTAAATAATTTTATAGTCATCCTCATTGGTAAGAAAACAAAGAAATAATTCTGGGGAGCTTAGGAATTCTCCAAACCCAGCTCTGCTGAGGCCTCTTCTCCACAGGTGAAAGGCAGATGCGCTTCAGCCTCTCGGACCTCCCCTATGATGTGAATTCGGGTGGCTATGAGAAGGATGTGGAATTGGTGGCACACCATGGCCTAGAGCCTGGCTTTGGAGGTTCTCTGGCCTTTGTGGGGGCAGAGCATCTGCGTCCCCTCCGCCTTCCACCTACCAACTGCATCTCAGAACTCACGCCCGTCATCAGCTCCGTCTACACCCAGATGCAGCCCCTCCCTGGTCGGCTGGAGCTTCCAGGATCCCGAGAAGCAGGTGAGGGACCCGAGGACCTGGCTGATGGAGGTCCCCTCCTCTACCGGGCCCGAGGCCCCCTTACTGACCCTGGGGCATCCCCAAGCAATGGCTGCCAAGACTCCACAGATACAGAGAGCAACCACGAAGATCGGGTTGGGGGGGTGGTATCCCTCCCTCAGGGTCCCCCACCCCAGCCACCTCCCACCATTGTGGTGGGCCGGCCCAGTCCTGCCTACGCCAAAGAGGACCCCAAGCCACAGGAGGGGTTACTGCGGGGCACCCCAGGCCCCTCCAAGGAGGTGCTTCGGGTGGTGGGTGAGAGCGGGGAGCCCGTGAAGGCCTTCAAGTGTGAGCACTGCCGCATTCTCTTCCTGGACCATGTCATGTTCACGATCCACATGGGCTGCCATGGCTTCAGAGACCCTTTTGAGTGCAACATCTGTGGTTACCACAGCCAGGACCGGTACGAGTTCTCTTCCCATATTGTCCGGGGGGAGCACAAGGTGGGCTAGGACCCACTGCCCTCCCCTCAGTTTACCACTCCACTGCCCCACCTACGGGAGTCTAGCCCTGTCCCCACCGCATCCCAAGGAGTCTTGCTGTGTAGCCCCCACCACTGGCTACCTAACTTTACACTTGACCCCGAATCCTCACCTGTTCTCCTCCCCTACGCTGACTGATTCAAGCATTGTGATGAAACAGGTCTTTTCCTTAATGTTTCTCCTTTTTCTGTTAACCTCTCATCCCAGCATACTCGCTGAGTTATTTATTAATATAATTAGTTGATTTTCCTTTTAACTTATATCAGTCACTTGCCACTCCCCATCCTCCTGCCTACAGTCCCTTTCCACTCTAGGCCTAGTTTTTCTCTTTGTTCTGGCTTTCTCCATAGCCCCGGGGGAGGGGGGAGCTCCTCTTAGTACTAAGAGACCTTGAGCTTCTTGCTTTAAGTCCTCGCCTTTTGCATCACGTGTTTCTTCAGTTTTGATGCTGGTAGCTCCCTCTGGCCCTACCTTAGCTCTGTGGCATTATACCTCCTCTCTGGGACCCTTCAGCCTGGTACTCCATACCTCTTGTGCCCTCTCACATTAGGCAGCTTGCACTTTTCTTGAACAAATGAAGAATTCCCTCATTTGAAAGTAGGAGGGACTGAAGAAATTCTCCCCAGTCACCATGGGACTGAGGGTCCTCTTGATGTCCCCCTAGTAACATGAGTTCCCCAAAGCCCACATTCAGGATCTCCCTCTAGGATGTGATGTATCTCTTCCCTCTTCTCGAAAAACCCCCAACACTGCTCTACTCGCTTCAACCTGCCAGTCTACTCAGTGGTAGCTTTTTTCTCCTTGGAGTGCCCCAATTTTATATTCTCAGGGGCCCGGGCTTAGTCTGCAGTCCTCTGTCTCTAACACGTTGGGAGCCACAGGTGCCTAATTGGGAACCAGGGCATGGGAAGGGGGTGGTTCAAAATTCTTCTTACTCTTCCACCTCTCAGACTTCTTCACTCTAGTGACCTTCCTAGGCTCTCAGGGACTCCTGCAGGCCCCGTCCTATGAGAAACTAGTTTGTTGCTGCCTGATGACAAGGGGCTATCTCAACCCCTCAGTCATACTGCCTTCTTCTCCCCCCTCAGCAGGATTCACCTTCTTAGGGAGAAAAGAGTGTTTCTTTTCTCTCTTCTAATTTTCAGTATAACCAAAAAAGTATCCCAGGATGAGCAAGGGCATGTGCCCCTCACCCCGTTCCACTCTTGTCCCAGCAAGAACGGGATGGGCACAACTGAAATGGGGCTCGTCTGTTACCGCCCCCTTCTACACTCAGCTCCCAGGCGTAGGGCAGGAGGGGGCCCGCTCCTCCTGGCTACTGCAGAGACCCCCCGGCATCTGGGTAACCTAGTTCGTGAGAAGGGGGCAGGAGGAGATACAGCCCCACTGCAGGTAGAGGTCTCTCTCTGCCAGAGTTCCCTGCCCAAGGCCACAGCCATCCCATTCTCTGCTTCCTTGAGATTCAAACCAAAGGCTGTTTTTCTATATTTAAAGAAAAAAAAGTAAAAACCAAACGTAACACCTCACAAGTTGTAACACTTGGTCCTTCCCTCTCCTTTCCTCTTCCCTCCCATCTTCCTTTCCACGTGTCCTTTCCTTATTGGCTCTTTTACCTCCTGCTTTTCTCACTCCCTATCAGGGATCATTTAAGGGGATGGTAAAGGAACAGACCCTGGGGTTGGGGCTCTTAAGGGCTCTAAGAAGAGTCTACCTTACTCTCTTATGGGAAGGGAGACCCTAAAAAACCACCTCCTTCTCTTCCTCCTTCTTCTCCCCCATTATGTGGTCTCCCCAAGAGAACCAGATTGTCAGGGAGGGGCATTGCGGATTGATTTTTCCTCCTTGACAATGTAGCAATAAACAGATGCTGCCAAAGGCAGAGGATGGGGGAGTTATCTGGGAGGATAGTGGTCTCTAGAGAAGGGGAGAGTTTTCTCAACAGCAACCGGGGGAACTGGCTCCTTGTTTCAGGATGGCAGCAGAGCTGAGATTAATATCTGGGGTTCTCCTCAACTGTTAGATCTACCACCTCTTCTGTGTCTGCTGTGTATTTAGTAATACCTCATAAGGAGACTAGTCCCTTATGGGGTATCAGAGCCTTAGGGTGCCACCATCCCCTCCCCCAGTCAGCTTTGGCACCTGTAACCTCCTGGAACATGAAAGACTATGCTCTGAGGCTGTACCCTGAGCCCATGAGAGCAGAGACTGGAAGGCAAGACCAGGTGCTAAGGAGGGGAGAGAAGGGCACTCTGTCTCTCTCCAGACCATCACTGCACTTTAACCAGGGTCTTAGGTACAAAATCCTACTTCCTAGAGCCGTTCAGCTCTGGAAACTCAAACACACTCATGCTCTGTCTCCCAACTCCTTTTGCATAAAAAAAAAAAAGTAAAAAAAGAAAAAAATACATTGAAACCCACATGGAGAAAAGAGGTGTTTTCCTTTTATATTGATATTCAAAATTAACACCACACACAAAAAATTTCTAAATAGACACTTTTCCAGATCTTTGTTTTTTCGTGTCAATGTCCAAGCTGCAGGTGGGATTTTGTAACACTTCTGGCAGCTTCTGTCCTTGTGTAAATAATATATATATTATATATATTTTTAATCAGAAGTTATGAAGAACAAAAAGAAAAAAAACAGAAGCAAGTGCAATACCACCTCTCTTCTCTCTCTCTCCCAGGGTTTCATTTGTAGCCTATGCTTGGTGTCTCCTTGGACTTTACCCCTTCATCTTCTTCTCTTCCTCTGATTCCCCCTCCCCCACTTTTTTTTTTTTTTTTTAAGAGTTTTTCTCCTTTCTCAAGGGGAGTTAAACTAGCTTTTGAGACTTATTGCAAAGCATTTTGTATATGTAATATATTGTAAGTAAATATTTGTGTAATGGAGATATACTACTGTAAGTTTTGTACTGTACTGGCTGAAGGTCTGTTATAAATAAACATGAGTAATTTAACACCCCTGGTTGTTTTTGCAGATTTCCTTTGCCTTGTTTTTCTACTGGGAGGAAGGGGGGCATCCTTGCAGCATGTTGTACTAACTACTAAACATTTTGAAGGCGAACAAGTCTAAGATTGAGAGGAAACCAAACAAGAATACTCAAGCTGTTGCTCCAGAAGAACAGAAGAATTTTCAACCTAGAATGGGAAATGGAAGAGATTTTCCTACCGAGAGTGCCTGCAGGGTGGGAGAAAAAGCCCCAATATGCCCATCCATCCAAAGCAGAAATTTATCAAACATTTGTTGTTCAGTACCTAGTCTATGCAAAACACATTATATGCCCAGGGAGACACAAGTTACATGAATGGTGATAGTAACAGGCTCTACCACTTCTTGAGCACTCATAAATACCAAGCACTGTGCCAAATGCTTAATTCTAGAAAAAACCTACGAAGAAATGATCACCATAACTAAATAAAAGCCCAAGAGAATAAATATATTGTCTCAGATTCATCAGCTAATAAGTGACAGAACCTGGATATGAACCAGAGGTGTATGACTCCAAAGTTTGTGCCCATCCCTTTATGCCAGGGAATACAGCCAGTGAAAAGGCTATAAAAATCCCAAGAAAAGCCAAGATAGGCACATTAACTTGGTTCTGTCTTAAATACATATTAACTATTTTCTGTCCCCTTCACTCCGAACTTTTTTCTGTTCTCCTATCTATCTCACTGCCATTCCATATGGTAATGTCTGTCTTCCTGTGTCCATGAAACTATACTGAAGTGAAAATTGGAGACACTTTCATCTAGAGTCTATCATTTTCCATTCCCCATTGAAACTAGCAAATTCAAAATAGAAAGAGACTATGAATATAATTGTTTTGAAGCCAAATCAAAAGTTAGAAAATAAATTTTAACCCCAATAAAGTGGGTTAGTGGTTAGGAGAAACCATGATGGGTTGTTGAGAGAAAGTGAATCTGGTGTATTCAGACTCCAGAATGATTCCTGAATGAAAGAAAAGTTGGTCTCCATCTATACCATCTTGGGTCTGAATGCTGGGAGGTCCCCTTAACACCCTAGTGTCTTCAATTTTATAGGCAATTGGGTGGTTGGCTGCCCGTGGATAGCCACTCCTGCTCAAGGCTAAGGATTTTCTGAAGGCTCTTCAGAGGTAAACAGAGCATATACATAAGAAAGTGTGTTTCAGTCAGGGGCCAGGCTCATTAATGGGGTGAAATCCCTTTAGTGGGGCTTGATCAGCATTTATTAAAATAAAATAATAAAATTGAATATACCAATGTACCTTATGTCATAAGGGTAAGTATTGTTTCATAAAGTTTGTTTCAGTTGTGCGCGTGTGTATGTGCAAGTATTGAGTACCATGTAAAATATATTTCTACTATGAGTCTGAGTCAAAATTATTTTAAAATTGTTTAATGTTTTTATTGATTTCAGAGAGAGGAAAGGAGAGAGAGATAGAAACATCAATGATGAGAGAGTCACTGATCAGCTGCCTCCTGCATGCCCCCCACTGGGGATCGAGCCCCCAACCTGGGTATGTGCCCTGACTGGAATCGAACCATGACCTCCTAGTTCATAGGTCTACACTCAACCACTGATCCACCCTGGCCGGACTGAGCCAAAGTTATTTAAGTCACTGGTCCAGGCTGTACCTCCATGCATTCGTTTGTTGGGTGATAAGCCATATAGTGGAGCCAGAACACCTCTTACTAGCTGTGTGTGACTTTGGGCAACCTCAGTTTTAACCTCTCTACAGTACTCATTTTTTCTATCTGTAAAGTGAGGATAATAATAGTACCTACTTTATAGAGTTGTTGAGGATTGAATGAGTTAACATTTATAAAGCACTTAGGATCCAAGGATATAAAGGCGAATGAGAAACAGACGCGGCACCAATGCACTTGTCCCTGGCCTCTCATTGTGGGTTTTTCTCCACACTGGAAAAAGGAATTAACAAAATGTTTTGCTCCCCCAGGTCCTCCGTTTCTCAGTCCTACACCAAGTAGCAGGCTTGTCAGACAAATGAGCCGAGAGCGTCCCCCGGTGGCGTGGAGCCGTCCGGGTTTAAGTGCTTGGGGCCAAGGGCCTGTCAGCTTTGCACTACAACTCCCACCATGCATCTCTTCCCCTCTGGCTTCTAATTGGCAGCGCGATTTGTGATGTTGCTCCAGGCAACTTCCCCGCCCTGCGTCGCAAAACCCGAGAGATTATAACAACCATAATTACGTCCGGGGTAGGGCGTCGCGGTGCCTGCTGGGATACTTATAATTCATTTTCTTCCGCCATCAGAAAAAAATAGTCCCGTGGTCACTTTGTACCACCGACAAATAAACTCAAGAAACGCCTTTCTACCCTAGATTTCAGCGAAAAGGCTGAATAATAAAGAAAAATTAAGTAAAGTGGGTTGCCGTTCTTGGCGTTCATCAATTAAGGGTTCTTCCGGTGTGAGCGTAGGGATCTCGCGCTATATAAGGCAGCCGGCCAGACGCCGGATCCTCTCTCGGGTCCTCGTTTCCAAGATGGTGAGTGGCGGCGCGTGGTGAGCGTGGGTCTGGGTGGAGGTTGAGAGGAGCGGGTCCCAGACTGTGGAGGATTTGAGAGTCCAGCCCGTAGTGGAGCAGTGGACGGAGAGTATGTTTTTTTCCGGGCTTGGAGAGGTTGGCGGAGAGACTGGAGATGTGACTGGCGCCTTCTTTGGGGCTGCGGGAGCGGAATGTAGCCGGAAGGGGCTAAGGCCGGGTAAATTGCACCTCTTTCCTAGCATGATCTTTATTCTTATGCAGACCAAGAAAAGAAGGAACAACGGTCGTGCCAAAAAAGGCCGTGGCCATGTGCAGCCTATTCGTTGCACCAACTGCGCTCGATGCGTGCCCAAGGACAAGGCCATTAAGAAGTTCGTCATTCGAAACATAGTAGAAGCCGCAGCCGTTAGGGACATTTCCGAAGCGAGTGTCTTTGACGGTGAGTAAGCCCCCGGTGTGACCTGTGCAAGTGTCCTAATACCTACCCCCGCCCACCCCATCCCAGCAGGCTCTGTTCTTTGGAGCATCCCACGCAATTTCTGTGGGATTGTTGCTGGTAGAAGAGAACGGTGTCTTTCTTGTGTTTGCCAATTTTGAGCCTTGTTTGATTAGAGCAGAACTTTTTGTGCTAATGCACAGTTTTTGTTACGGTTTGTGATTGCCCCCCACCGCCTTTTTTTTTTTTTTTTTTTTTTTTAAGGGGATGAAATTACAAAAGCGCCCAGGGCTTACATTGTAGCAACATTTGGGGAGCAATACTTACACAGTATATGTAACATTTCTTTTGAATTGTTTTTATTCGAGTACCTGTTGTGGAAATGGAAGAATATTTCAAGTAGGAGGCTGTCTAGTTTGGTCAACAAGGTGTTTTTGGAGCACCATGATATGTTTTGATCCATTCTTTTTCTTAAGGCAAACTGGCTTTTTTAAGCAACAAGAAAGTGCCCAAGAGTAAGCATTAGGGCTGGTGCAACTGATGAAGGAACTGGGTGTTTGGTTTATCTAGGATGTGGATTTGGACCCCATGATGACAGTGTGAATTAGTAGGGGGAGTATTCATCTGTGAAATAGCGTATGTGTTTAGGCATCAGAAACTGAACGTTTGCTTTGGGAGTGAAATTTTGTAGGTATGCCTGACATTTAAGTGCGTTTAATTTGTTTTCCATCTTAGCCTATGTGCTTCCCAAGCTGTATGTGAAACTACATTACTGTGTGAGCTGTGCCATTCACAGCAAGGTAGTCAGGAATCGTTCTCGTGAAGCCCGTAAGGACCGAACACCCCCACCCCGGTTTAGACCTGCGGTAAGTATCTTAAAAAGGAGATGTGGAGGCCAGGAGGTGATGTGGAAAAGATAGGTGACTACCCAAGGATTACCAAATTAAAGTCTCTGCCTGTGGTGAGGTCAGCTAAGTCTGGTAAGATAGGTGCAACCCACACCTGAAACATTTGCTTAGGGTCACTTAGAAGAGGGTTGTTAGAACTTGTTTTGGAATGAGTAGTGTGGTCCCTTTTCACATCTGCCAGTTTTCCATGTGTTTATGGCCCAAATACATTGTTAGTGATGGGAGGGTAGTGGTCAGGTTCTTTAATGGGGGAGTCTAGTCCGTGGTTTTTAACTTTTGCATTCCTTCGTCTTTTAGGGTGCTGCCCCACGACCTCCACCAAAGCCCATGTAAGGAGCTAAGTCCTTAAGGACTGAAGAAAAGTTTTCTGGAAAAAAATAAATGGAAATTGTACTTTATTTAGCATATTGAGTGTGTTTGTTTCCAGGTAGAGTGGGTGTTATGTATGTCATGGGGACTATAATTGCTTTTACCACATAGTCATTCATGAGGGAGAAATCTTCTCCCTGTACCCTAACTCAGGTTTCTTTTCTATTTGTATCCTTAGCCTCCCCAGTTTGCATAGCTGTGTGGGGAAAAGGAGATTAAAGCATCTGTGAATGTTAGGTTAACTTAACCTGGCTAGTCAGTGTTTTTAAAATGGAGGAACTAAGAGGGTAAGGAAAAGGTGTTGCGTGAGGAGCAAGTCAGGAAGAGACTTGGACTGAGGTGTGCATGCCCCTGGTGGAGACACAGAGACTTTGATAGAAAGTGCATGACTTGGATAGCTTTGAAGGGGGTTCTTTTTTTTTTTTGAAAAACATGTCTTTATTGATTTCAGGGAGAAAGGGGGAGAGAGAGACAGAAACATCAATGGAGTCACTGATTGGCTGTCTCCTGTGTGCCCTCTACTGGGGACTGAGCTAGTAACCTTGAGCATGTGCCCCAATTGGGAATCGAACCACAATCTCCTGGATCACAGGTCGATACTTAACCGCTGAGCCATGCCTGCCAGGCTTAAGGGCTGGCGTTGCTCAGCAGTTGAGCATTGACCTATGGTCTAAGAGATGGAGGTTTGATTCCTGGTCAGGGTACATGCCCTAGTTGCAGGCCCAATCCCCAGCAGGGGCCATGCAAGAGGTAGCCAATCAATGACTCTCATTGATGTTTCCCTCCCTCTCTCTAAAATTAATAGACATACTGAAAAAAAATTGATTTATGCATTCTAAATGCAAAAAACGATCCTGTCTCTAGGAACTCTACATTCAGGAACCTAACACTGCTTAGAATTGGTTTAGCAGTTTTACTTGAAGATAATCCCAAACTAAATTTTTTTTGTTTTGGAGTGCCAGAAATAACTTTCACAGAAGGGCTTTTTCTATGTGCTTCAGGCTCTAAAGTAGCCCTGTCCCACCTGCCAACCTCGTACCAATTGCAAATAACTCAAAGTATGTCTTCTTATTTTCCTTTTCTAATCCTTACCCAAGGATATTTTTTCCATTGCTTTTCAAAGAGAATGGAAGGGAAGGGAGAGAGAAACATCAATGTGAAAGACATCAATTGGTTGCCTCTCACATGTGCCCCAACCAGGCCAGGGATTGAACCTTCAACCAAGGTCCATACCCTTGGCCACCACTGAACCCGGGACCCTTCAATTCACAGGCCAACACTAACCACTGAGCCAAACTGGCTAAGGCAAAGTATCTCTTACTTGATGGGTAACCAGGATACCTAATTTCTAAAAGAGTTTGCTGCTGTCTGCTAATCCATAATCTACCCTAAAAGTAAACCCTCATGCCATGCTGTAGGGAGTGTCTCACAAGTCTGCTTGAGGTTCTCCAGATATTTAGACAACAAAATTAGTTTGCTCTGCTTAGCTATTTTGGATTCAAGTTCAAGTAGTTGATCACAAGGTGGTACAACATAGGCCTCTGAGCCTCCTACCCTCCCACCCAGTGTTAAATGGACTATTTGGAGGTGGGAAATTCATGCAGTTTCAGCACCTCCAGAATATTTCTGATGTATTTTCCAGACTCAGTGTGAAGAGTATTCAAGCCAGGTAGAGGCCCCTGGGCTTTTTCGTCCATTGCTCCAATGTACACCTGTGAGGTTATTGGATTTCAAGTCAATTCTCTGGTAGCCGGAATTCATTGGCATCCTGGGCTACTCTTTCCCTCAACTCCAAATCCTGGATTCTTGTTTTTTTTGCCTACTTTTACATAATTTAGCATATACAAGGAATTATTCACTGCCTATCACTAGGTTAATGTCGTGCTTCTTTAGGTACACATTTAGCTTATTTTTTCATTCAGTAGCTAATAGGTGTAGAGGTATGTCCACTTCATATGTGTTAACAAGCTAACAGGCTTGTCAAAGGAAATCGCCAGTAGATGAAAGAATAGGCTAAAATCTAGATTTATTCATCTGTTCAACAAATACTGCCCATTTGTTTCTGAGTTGAAGTCCCCATTAAACAAAGACCTGTGGTTAACAACCTAAGAGCTGACTCCTAGACATAAATTGCACCTCTGATATTTAGAGCTGTGTGGGTGAGTTACCTAACCTCTGTCTTCAATTTTGTCATCTTTAAGATGGTCATTACTATCTTGTACTTTGCTGAGGTTTAAGTGGTAAGAAGCAATTCAAGAAATATTTACACCCTAGCTGGTTTGGCTTGGTGGTTAGAGTGTTGGCCTGCAAACCGAAGGGTCCCAGGTTTGATTCTGGCCAAGGGCATGTACCTCATTTGCAGGCTCAGTCCCTGCCCCGGTCCGGGGCATGTGTGGGAGGCAACCAACAGATGTGTCTCTCACCTCAATGTTTCTCTCTCCCCCTCTCTCTCTAAAAGAAAAAATATTTACTAAGCCCTGGCCCGTGTAACTCAGTTGGTTGAAGCTTCATCCCATGCACCAAATGGTGGCAGGTTCAATTCCTGGTCAGAGCATATTCCTAGGTTGCGGGCTCTATCTCCAGACAGGAGGCAACCGACCAATGTATCTCTCACATGGATGTTTTTCTCTCCGTCCCCCTCTAAAGTCAATTAAAATTTTTTATTTTTTAAAAATATATATTGATTTCAGAGAGGAAAGGAGAAGGAGAGAGAGATAGAAACATCAATGATGAGAGAGTCACTGATTGGCTACCTCCTGCACACCCCCACCTGGGGATCGAGGCCGCAACCTGGGCATGTGCCCTGACCGGGAATCAAACCCCGATCGCCTGGGTCCCACGCCTGGCTCAGAACTAGTAATACAGAAAACAGATTGGGGCAAAAGTAGGTTTACAGTTGTGAGTTCCCAAAACACAGTGTATTCATGTATTATTATTATTGTATTATTTTCCATACGAACAACTATAAATCTTACACCACCACCCTGCTGTACTATTTAATATATAATATTCTCAAAGAAATCTGGAACATCACCCAGGATCAAACACAATATTTCTGCAGCAAAATATAATGTTAAGTGGAAGAAATAAAAACTATGATGACCTAACATGAGTTTCATGTAAGGTTTTGCTGCCATATGAGTCCCTAAAATCTTGATTTTTATTTTTTAAAGTTGTTTTGATCTTTCAATTTCAGGCAAGGGATTGCATACCTGTGATACACAAAGTTAGAGAAGACAGGTGTAGCTCACCTGGGCCTTGTAGGCCCTGCTAAAGAGGAGACTTCACTCAGTGTGTAATGGTAAACAATGAGATACCACACCCACTGGGGTGGCTATAATAAAGTAACAAGTGCTGATGATGTGGTGAATTTGGAACCCTTATAGACAGCTGGTAGGAATATAAACGTACAGCCACCTTGGAAAACAATCTAGCAGTTCCTCAGAAAGTTAAACAGAGTTACCACGTAACCTAGTCATTCCACTCCTAGGTATATACCCAAGAGTACTGAAAACATCCACGTAAAGACTTGTACACAAATGTTCATAGTGACCTCATTTATACCAGCCGAAAAGTAGAAACACCCCAGATGTCCACCAACTGGTGAATGGTTAAATGTGGAATATACAACAGAATATTATTTGGACATAAAAAGAAATGGAGTTTTGCTACATGCTATGACATTGATGGACCTTGAAAATACACTAAGTAAAGAAGCCAGTCATTAAAGGCCACATATTGAATTACTCCATTTATATGAAATGTCCAGAATAGGCAAATCTATAGAGACAGAAAGTAGATTAGTAGTTGCCAAGGAATGGGGAGGGGAGGTTTAGGGGGAAGAGGAGTGACCGTTAAATGGTATAGGGATTCTTTTAGGGGTAATAGAAATATTGTAAAATTGTGAGAGTTGCACAGCTGTGAACATACTAAAAACCACTGAATTGTACATTTAAAGTAGGTGAATTGTGTGGTATGTAAATTATAGCTCAATACAGTTGTTAAAAAATAAGATGGGAATCCATTGGAGAGCTTTGAGCAGAGCAGTGACATGATCTGACTTATGTCTAATCAGTTTATTATA